>NC_062240.1:10162007-10536736 GCF_905475465.1 Pieris napi
TATAGGTCTACCAGGATCTGATGGCAAAAAGGGAAAAAAGAAATTGACGCTAGCAATACTGGGGAAATTGGAGTAAAACGTTTTGATACTTTTTTTTCCTTATAGCGGCTGATTCTGTGTGTGATACATGCAAAACATATTTAAAATTTATCCAATGATAATTTTTGAAAATGTGGCGAATGTGGGGTTTGAAATTTAGATGAAAACTCCAATTACTCTGTTCATGAGTTTATTAATTAATTAAGAACTTGAAAATGGTTCCAAATACGGCACATCCATAAAAAAAGTCTTCAACGCAGTTTTTATAATAAACCTTTCCTCCTGCATCTCAATTAACCGATCTTGTTCTATGAACTGATTTTCAATTTTTATTACATGTTCACAAGATTTTCGCTATTCATCAATCCCTATTTGAAAGTTTCTGATCAATTGTAAATCAAAACAATCCAAGTTTATTTGTAGTATAAGAAACCCCTGAAATAAACCAAAGTTTAGTATAAGTACATAATATAATACACACGAAAAATCCCATAAACCAAAGTATCAATACGTGTCATTCCTACTAACCAGTCAACGCTTGCACATGGCTCAATATCGATTATTGTGTATGTTCTGCATCTTGTTGATCAAGTATTCTTTGATAAACATTGAAAACAATATGTCTTGCTTGCGATCGAAGAGGTTTCTTCGACATTTTCATCACTTTTTAAAGGAAATTTGAAGCCAAACCAAAAACAATTCCTCGAAATTTCAGTTGACAGATGAAATTTTTCTTTTATTGCCATATGAAAATCGCTAATTTTTAAATTTTTTTTTGCCATCAGATTCTGGTAGACCTATAATTCACTATATTTTGTAAGTTGACATTAACATCCCCTTGTCAAACGCCAGAGCAAAAAAACAAGATAAGCTCCGTGATTTTTTATAGCAAAGCGATTTCTATGTAAATCCGTAATGGTAAAATTTATTAGTAGTCTGTGTGAATATATTTGTTTATAAGGTGCATTTCAAAACTTAAACAATCAAACTATTTATAAGTTCTGTTAGATATGGCACCATTTAATTAAACAGACACTTGATGTTGAATATTTGACGAATTGCCATAAGCTTTTAGTGTTGTATTAATAATTTCTAATAAAATACTTTTGTATAGTAAATCCATGAAAATTAGTGTTGCCCAAAATCGGTCTTGGTCTTGCAGTCTTGGTCTTGTTCTTGCGTTTTTGCAAGACCAAGACCAATACCAAGACCGCCTTATTATAGCAAGACCAATACCAAGACTGAACCCTGCAAGACTTGAGCAAGACAATACTTAAGCCTGCAAGACTCTTGCGTCTTGCAGTTAAGACAAACTGAGATTTGGGCGTTATTAAGTAGGTATTTGGTTTCAATCCCGATTTTGAGAAACGTTCCCCAGTATCAAAACCGTAGGTATCACAAATCATAACACTAAACTAAGGGCTGCAGTTGTATTTGTAATTGGCAACATGCCGCTCGTCTGAAAGCACCCTGAAACGTATTGTATTGATTAGGTAGGTAAGTACTTATTATATTTCAACAATTTATTAAGTAGGTAGCGTGTTAATACTCGCAAATCTGTTCCCTAATAACTTTCTAGCAAAGTTCATACCTTGTAGGTATCTACCTATAATAATATGTTATGCTTGTTTATGTCTAATGTGCAGATCTAACGTTAGTACTCGTAGGTTGGTATGTGCTTAAAATTATAGTTAACAAAATTATATAAACATCATGTAGGTGTGAAACTTATGTTTCAAAGTTTATATTATTCTTCTATTTAGCAAAATTTAAAACTAACAGCGAGTCGAGTAGTTCTAGTAACAGTTTCTACGGCAGCCAATACTATGGTACAGACGCCAGCACATCAAGGTACTACATCCTATCAAATTTCTTCAACAGATTTTCAAGTTTATCGCTAAAGAATTAAGGTTCAAAGTTGATTGGGGAAATGTGACGTTCTGCGAATAAACTGTTGGTCGGTCGGTGTATTAAATACCTACTTATTTGATAATTTACCGACAAAGACGCGGTTTGCAACAAGTGTAACACAGCATTTGACACTGAGCGCCGCATTCGCCGACAAAGAGTACGGACAGAGGCACACAAATTTTTACCTATTTTGGTAGGGTTGGTATAGGAGTATAAAATTAAATGACCTTGAAGATGTCCCAGCAGTAGGTAGGTATAAATTGAATGCTCTGAGTTTTTTTTATTTAAATACATTCTCACACTGGCTTGAATTCGAACACTACAGCGTTAAAAGCTGTCGGGCGAGATGATAATTAATAACTAAGTAGGTATTGCATCTATTGAATAGCGAATATTTTGATTTCGAAATAATCATTGTTAATATCGGTAAATGGTAGATAGTGAGTGATACCTAGGTACTAAAATGTGAGCAGCAAGATTGAAAAGTGTATATGCCATGTCAGTGCTTTCAATAAGTTTATTTTAAAAAAGCTCTCTAGTAAGATTTATAGTTTACCATACAATTACACACAACATATTATTGAAAAACAAAAATTATGAAAAAGATATTTAGACTGAGTACTTAGGGTCGATTCGACCAAACAAGAGTAAATCTTAATCTTAGAATAAATCGTCAGTTAATCGAGAGTAAATAAATTTTACGTTTTACCAACTACAAATTCTAAGAATAGTGGGCTTATTCGGGAATTGTAACTATACCGCCGTTTCGCACGGAATAACAGCTATTCCTAGAATAATTTAATGGCGTCAGTCAGTCCAATCAGCTGATTTCTGTCATTTCACAAATATGTGTTCTGTGTTTTAATTTCAAGTCAACGCAACGCACTAAATTAATAGGCTGGCATTGTATAATGAAACGTTTAAACAATTTATTTTTAGATTTTTTATTTTCTATAATATTAGAATGAAATTCTCTAAAAAAACTGGGCTCAACAGAAGTTCCTTTTTAGACGAAAGCCTCAAACAAACAAGAAATAAAAACTTTTTGTTGTCGTTTGACACCTGTTAAAAGCTACTTTTTCACACTATAATACGGCAAAATCGAGTTGACATGATGTATGCTCTTACACTGTCCCGTTGTAGAACAACATTTATTTGCCGAGTTTTATTTTCGTTCACCATTTTCTTGCTATTCGCGTATTGTTATTCCTAGCGCAATTATACTATCGATTACGTGGACAAACGACTATGGATTTACTCGAGATTAAAATCATGGAATAGATTATTCTTGGTATAGTTACTAGTGTATAAATTGAAGTTTGGTCGAATCGACCCTTAGGAAATTAGTAGAAAAAATATTCTATCGTGGATACCTAGTTATTAAAAAGTGGATAAACGTTGTGTTTACTTAATTTTATTTTTCTGTGCTAATGCCAACATCGACAACCCCACCAAAATAGGTAAAAATTTAGTCCGCTTCTAGACTTTGTGTTGCCGCCGTCGCTTTCATGTCAAAGGTCGCCGCCACTGCCCATGTTCTAAAGAATAAAATAAGTTTCCGGGTGCTCAGAACGGACGCAAATAGATTATGTTGTCCTCGCAAGGAAGAATGTAGTCGTAAGGATAGGTAGATTTTATAAAAATTGTTGTAAGTAATAAAAATATACCTAGTTTATATTATTACTAGCTGGCCTGGCGAACATCGTACCTACCGCCTAACAGTCGATTCTTTATATTTATACTTATTCTGCTATTCGGGACACCGGTCTAGCTAGTAAGATAAAAAAAGAAAATTGATAAGACAACAAATACATTATGTCAAAAAATAAAAATTTACCTTCCCGGAACCCTTCCACTAACACTTGAACTTTATGCTATGGTATTAAAGTTCAAATTCACTTTTAAGTATTATTACGAATATTTTGTATGGGAATATAGAAAAGTGTTGTTTTTAGACTGATTCACTCAATTTTATTTTAATTTTTCTCCGTAAGAACCATCTTCGTACTTCAAGGTATATTATTAAAAAAAATTAGACAAAACGGTCAAACTGTTTTCATGTTATGTCGTGACAACGGAAAACGGGTTTCATTTTTATATATATAGATTACCTATTATACCTTTTTAAAGGACATTGCACTGCAAAATTGGAAGTGGGTGATTTTAACAAACTTGAAACGTGGAAAAGTTCCAAATATGAGCGACGTCATATTGCTTTACGCATTTTGTTTTAAAATCATCGAGAATTGCAGTGTCAGTTTATCAACTTCTATCGTACCTACTCTAGTAGCGACTATTGTCTTTAGCGATGATTTAATAAATAAATAAAAATAATCGTCGTGTAGGTACGACGATTATTTTTCTAAGGAATACAATTTTGTTGTAGTAGGTACCTACATCGTTTCTTACTTACACATACTTTAACGACAGTACCTACGTAGCAAAGCGCGCCAGTCACGAGTACGACAAATTGCCTAAAAAATGTACCTACGCACACTGTAATGAAATCTGCTAATCTCAACACAATGCCTGTAGCCTGCCTGCTATTATTGGTTGATGAACATTGTACATTGGTGAATGGTCCAGGATAGCCCGCAAGCCCCCACAAATAGCAATAGGCAAATAGGTATTTGCAAGTCTTGCGAGACTCTTGCTGCAAGATCAAGACCAAGACTGAGAGCGCAATACCAATACCAAGACCGAGACCAGGTGTATTGACGCAAGACAATACCAAGACTGGCCTAAGTCTCGTCTTGGTCTTGCATTTGGGCAACACTAATGAAAATACGGAGAACGGAAATATTGTATCGAAAGTGTGAGATAGTTAAATACATATTAAGAATGGAAAATATCACCTCATTAGGAAAAAACAATTTTCCAAATTGATATTGGAAATTAAGTAAAATTAAATTTATGAATGAAACAATTAATATTTTTTTCCAACACAAATAATCATATTTGTTTTAATTTTTTATTATTATTATTGGTGAAGAGATTAATTTTAATTCGTTGGTCATTTATTTTTGAATAAATGATTCAAGTCTTTGCAACTAATGAGTAAGTTATTCCGAGAAGAAAATGCAAAAAGGGGATTCACATGCGTATATTACAGTAAGCATTTAATCAGAAACAATAATATCTTGTCTTATGGTAAATTACTAACGCCAACTTTTGCATAATTATTGTGACAAATAATTCCTCCGTAGACTTAAACTAAAGCGACAGCCACCCGTTATTGCGATGTACGAGTAGGTAACCGTTCGTCAAGGCATAAGTTGACAATCTGCCGCAAATAATTGTCTATAGCATGGCGGTGGGTTTGATTGTGTGATAAAAATAGTGTACTTTAGTATTTTGAAATAAAACAGCTGTTGTTGTTGTACATATTTAATGAAAATAATATAGAATGAAAACAACAAACAAACTTAGTTATCATTCAAACTTCTTTGGTCAATCTCAGATTAAATTTACTTCCCAACAATTTCATATAACTAATTCTAAAGCTGTGAGTTACTTTCAACAAGACATCAATTTACATTCATCAAAACAATCAATTGACATTCGACAACAAACGAATTAACAAAAAAAATATGGTGGCACGGGGCATATTCCGTTCAACCAATCAGCGCGCGAGGTGCGATCCGTTACACAATTTGACGGTTTCACTTCGATAGATTACAATCTACCGAATAATAAAACGTTAAATTGTAAGCAGTACGTTGAGTTCACAATCTTTCGACAGTTTACAATTTTACGGTGACATATATATATACACATATGTAACAGGTGAAACTTAACAAAAACTTGGTATAAAGTAACATATATATATATATATATATATGTCGTATAATAACTAAAGTCGACTTCCATTCAGGAAAGAGCGATGAACTTAGAAGACGATGAAAAGCGCACACGATGACAATATTGAATTTTCTATTGATATCATTTTCGTGAAACTATAATACATAAACGTGGAAAAAGATTCAAAATAATGTTGCCTTATGAAAAGGAAAACGCGAAGCATTGGTTACTTCATTTGAGTTTCAATTTCCACTAACGTCGTCCATATTTGGTTTGAATTGGTGAAATGAGGTCACGTGTTTTTGTTTTTATTTGATTACTATGCGGGTCACTAAAAATCAAGTGTTAACCTGCCCATGGATGTAATGAAACCTTTAGGAGGCTAATTTTAACAGACGTTAGTAGATAGCTACTTGTAATCAATGTATATTGTCTAACTCAATGGTCTAGTGTTTAGCAAATTCAACTATTTATTATCAGGCTTAATTTATGTAAATTATTAAATCGTACGCACAACTAGTGAGAGTCTAAGTGCGGAAACTGAGTCCACCAACATTTTTACTCTGTCTTTAATCGTTAGCATCCAAAAAGCCATTGTAATTTTCAAAACATTTTTTTACTTCTATTATGTCGCTATTTACAGCCCTGAATTCTCCACAACGAGAAACTGATGAAGAAGTATACTCCAAAGCGCCACCCTCTCCAGAACTTACCATTGAATATGTTCGGTTGAGGAATGATGACGATGAAGTGACAGATCCTGAATGACTAGAAAACCATATCAAGGCACTCAGAGCGGAAAGTGAGGCGAAAAAAAACTTATTACATATTTACAACATTCGTACTTGCTGTGACTTGAAATTGCTGCATACCTCATAAACGAGAATGAGATTGTGCTCCCTTGAACTCTCGCTTATCCAGGTTTGACTGTACTAGTTTTTTTATTATATATAGTAACCTATCGAGCACGCGATCCGGCAGATCCGAAAAGCTAGGCAGCAGGGCAGTGTGAAATCTGCTAATAATCTTTCCTAAAAAGTGACTTTATTTGCTTAAATCTAGGTCTGGTGGTCTTTCGCCGGGCCCGGGCGACAATTACTCCGGAAATATCCTCATGATATTTATGGACGAGTCGGAGCAAGTTCTAATACGTAAATAAGTATGAAAATTAAATGTAAAAAGTTATGCAGTGCTTTCGAGGTCTAAGATACGTTTCTTAGTAAAAGACTAAAATAATTGGGTAAGGAATAATATAAATAAATCAAACAGAAGACACAGTTAATAATACTGAAGTCTTGTCAAGTTTATCAAAATGAAACAAACCATCATTTTCTGCCAATTCGGCAGTAGATATGTCGTCATCTACACGACTTCGCTTTTTTTTCGCCTCACTTTCCGCTCTGAGTGCCTTGATATGGTTTTCTAGTCATTCAGGATCTGTCACTTCATCGTCATCATTCCTCAACCGAACATATTCAATGGTAAGTTCTGGAGAGGGTGGCGATTTGGAGTATACTTCTTCATCAGTTTCTCGTTGTGGAGAATTCAGGGCTGTAAATAGCGACATAATAGAAGTAAAAAAATGTTTTGAAAATTACAATGGCTTTTTCGATGCTAACGATTAAAGACAGAGTAAAAATGTTGGTGGACTCAGTTTCCGCACTAAGACTCTCACTAGTTGTGCGTACGATTTAATAATTTACATAAATTAAGCCTGATAATAAACAGTTGAATTTGCTAAACACTAGACTATTTTCATGTCAAGACCTATCCTACTCCTTATCATTTTTGGTGCTCACACCATGTTATAATATTATTGTAAGCAAGCTTTGTTCTATCATTGAATATACAACAAAAAAGGTGTTTTTTAAAAGTTCATAGATGCAGTTGAAATTGTATTATTAATCTTAATTCCACCACAGAATAGCAATGACTTACAAATATATGGAAAGTTTTCTACCTTTGCCTCCCAGTCTCATCCCTTAGTAATTATATTAGTGTGTTTTGTATGTAATCTTTATCATTACTTGGTAAATATGCTATTCAACATATAAAGTATTTTTATTACATCAGATTGGAGAGCACAAACCCTTTTGCTTAGTAATATTTGTATTAATGTAAGGATTCACTAATCAATTTGAAATGGAATTAAAAATATACCTTCCAATATTTATCATTGATCTGCCTTAATGTCTGTGCTCCTACTAATGGCACAAACTGTCCAGGTGTTGGTGCAACATAGATACAGAAGTTGAGCAGTCGATATGCCTCTGGCAACTCAGTGTCGAGGTCAAGTGTAAGCCGCATTGCAAGGTATTTGCTCAGGTGGTCAACTGTAATAGATTTCAAGTCATATTAGAATTTTATAGAGTTGGAACGATAATAGTTAACATATTTATAGAAGCAACTTATTTAGTAAAGTCTTTGGTTGTTCAGAATATTTTTTATCCGATTACTACATGTATTTTAAAAATTACCAGAAGTATTAGCTGTGGTCATCAAGTATCGTACAGAGCCTCAAAGCTCTCATAAGTTGGTAATCGCCCATCATTTCAGTGGGATGTGGTTTAAAAACCAGCTCAATCTCATTCGGATTCAGCACCTCACCCTCACCCTCTGTGTCCATAGAATTTTCACCCTCTGTTCTGGAATAACTTGGTATAAAGTGATAAAATATTCAATGAGATTTATATCAAGCCACACTTCAAATATATGTTTCCTATGTACTAAGGACTTGAAATTATTTTAAATTTTATTCATACTTGATATATGAGAATTTAGGGTCTATTATTTACGGTCACTTACAACACTTTTTTAAGCTATGTAGAGTTGTCATTATAAGGAAGTTTTTTTCTACTAATATATAGTTTAACGTTTTACGGAGTTTGAAATAAAAATTTAATTACAAACCTGCCATCACTAGATTCACTTTCTTCACTTCTCTCTGAAGTTAATACAGACTTTGCTCTTTTAGTTGTACTAGTATTTTTTGACACAGAACTCAGATTGGATGGACTTGGAGATGGTGTAGTTCTAACAGATGCAGGATTTGATGTTGACTGACCAGATGGGGTAGGATTTCCTGTGGATGAGGAACCTTCTCTTTTGTGTGAAATGCTTGTTGTACCTCCATTTTGTGGTGGGTGAGTATTATTTCCATTAACAGTAGATGTGCTATTAGCACTGCTTTCTTCTTGATTTTTCCTGGATCGTTGAGGCCTATTCTGAGACTGTTATTTGATTCCTTCTGTGATAGAGTTTACAAGGGAAGCTTGAAAATGGGACATATTAATCTTAGCCAACACTCTTTCTTGATGAGCTTCATATTCATCTCTACTTGGATATATTTTAGATATAAGTAGATCAAAATTAGGAACGGGTCGCAAGGACCGCTTTGAAACCAACTTCTTTCGACAGGTCGGGCATTCTTTGTTACCAGACCGTAATGCAGTTATAATGCAATCCGAACAAAATCTATGTAGGCATTCTTTTGTTGTCATGGTCTTCTTGAGCATATCTAAACATATTGCACATTAGTTCACTGTGCAAACTACGCGGGGAGATGGCTATCTCCGTAGCGTCTGTTATTACTTCCCGAGGTGTTCTATGTAACTCGTATAGTGACAGCTCCCATATCTTATTTTGAGAAGGTTCTGTTGACGAAATGTTTAATCTTAACAAACAATATGTTTTTCTTTTAAGTGGTATTACAAAGCAAGCACATAAAGCCTTCGGCCTACACTGCCGCCATTTTGTTTACGTTTGACTCTGATATTTGATTATTGATAACAATTCAAAACATTGTGTATGACTTTGACAGTAACAAAACATTCCAACTACAGAATATTAAGCGTAAAGTTTCTACAAAATATAATTGGGTTAAACTTTACAATATGGACCGTCGATTTATAAGGTTTTTGGGGAGGAGGGGATGGAGGGAGGTGAGAACTACCCCCTGCATCATCCCCAACCTGCGAAACCTCATGGTTATAGAGATATTCATGGTTAAAGTTTTAAGGTTAGAATGGTGAAGATTTAGAAATCCGTCGCCCGAATTTGATAATATTTATTATGTGGTGTCTCTTTACCTTGATTGGAACACCTCCAAGTGATTTCTGCTGCCGGAATTGCGACTAAGTATTAAAAAAGATTATTTAAACTTTTGTGTAATGTATTGAAATTCTAAAACAAACTATTCATTTTCTATAATCTATTGGTTATTAGAGATGTGACATTTTGCATCAATTATTAGTGATGTGACATTCTGCATCTAAATTGTTTTTTTTAATTAATCTATGGGTTTTTAGCATGAAATATCGATACTTACAATTTTTGAACTTTAAAGTTCAAGTTCAGTTAGAATTTCCACTTTCAACCAACAACTTTCACGCGCCAGAAACAGTTATTTAAAAAAAATATTGATAGGTATACTAACCTAACCTAACCGATCTAGATAATATGTAATTGGTTTTTTGGACAGCTCCCGCGCTACGGGAAATGCAGCCCCTCCACCCTTGCGTACCAAAGCACAGGCATTTTATTCAAATCTCTCTTCCTCCGCGCCTCCGATTATTTATATTAGGTTCTTACATATGAAATTGGCGTTTTGTATGGGAGGAACAAAAAGTCGAAAATTTTTTAATATATTAATATTTAATTAATCAAAGTATGAACCATTGTTTTCTATGCACTTTTGCCATCTCATAGGTAGTTCATTGATCCCTTTACTAAAAAAAACAGTGGGACGGGTTCAATACAATCTGTGAAGGCGATTTGGACTGCCCCATCAAAGTTAAATTTTTTCCCTTGCAAGAAGTTGTCCAAATTTCGAAAAAAATGGTAATCTGTTGGAGCAAGGTCCGGGGAGTACGGAGGATGTCTTAGATATTCCAATTGAAGCTCTTCTAATTTGGTAGCCGTCTGTTGTGCAATGTGTTGTCTAGCGTTGTCGTGAAGTAGCAGTGGCGTGGAGTGATTGACCAGCCTAGGTTGTTTAGCCGCTAGCTTTTCCATCAAGGTTTGCAATTGCTGACAATAGACATCAGCCGTAATAGTCTGGCCAGATTTGAGAAAACTGCAATGAACAATACCGGCACTAGTCCACCAAACGCTTACAAGTAACTTTTTTGGGGTTAATTTTCGCTTGGGGCATGATTTGGCTGGCTGGCCAGGATCCAACCATTGCGCTGAGCGCTTCCGATTATCGTAAAGAATCCATTTTTCATCACAGGTAATGATTCGGTTTAAAATACCTACATTATTGTGCTGGTTCAGTAATGTAACGCAGGAGTTGACGCGCGTTTACCGGTTTGCGTCAATTCGTGAGGTACCCATCTTTCAAGCTTTTTAATCTTCCCAATTTGCTTCAAGTGAATTAAAACAGTTTTATCACTAACTGTACGTCGTTTTTTTTACTCGTAAAAATAGAGAAATTCTCACTATGATCATTGTACGTATTTACGTACCTACAATGGACCTAAAATAAAAACTGACTTATGAACTGATTATTAAGTTACTGGCAGTTCTCAAATCAAGGGCGTAAAACAGATTAGAAGAACGTGCCAATAACTATCCGTCACTCTTTTAAATAGCTTAAATGTTTGTAAGCGACCATTACAACATTCTCCTCATCGCGTGTTAAACATTGTAATTAAATAAAAAACTACTTACAGAAGATACTCTTTATTACAATATTATGAACATATCAAATGGCTATACGTAATCGAATTCTCAACAGTCATTAACCAATACTAACCGCTGCCCACACAGCGCGGCGGTTAGATTGGGTAGTTAGTGGTTACATGGTCGCATCATTTAACCTTATATTCAGTAGCTACTCGTGTAATGTTGACGTGTATAGATTATCGCTTTATTAATAGACTTTTGTTATATAGGTCACATTTAATTTTTATTATTCATGACAGTCACAGATCACAGTAAATATTTTATGAAATAAATTACAAAGTTCGTGAAAAATTCAATCCTATCCGAAAAATTTAATTGATTCTTTTAATGAATGACAATGGGTTATGAAATTGTTCATATGTTACATATAATGTTGTTTGTTTCTCACCTATGGGTATAGTGGTTCTGAGACCTGGTAAACAGAAAAAGTTATGCGTTATCGAACCCAACTGCGGGTTATACGTCTTGTACCAATAAGCCACGATCCGCACCAGATGAATTCTCTAAATATCATGAGTTCATGGCTCTGTTAGCATGTGGGTGGGTCATAGTTTTTATTAGGATAAATGTTTACGGGCGTATTATACTAAGGATTGCAATGGGCACTCAGACCGCACTATCTCTGCGTCACTTTCAGCAATGTACACACGGCGATAGTCAATTATCTTATCACTCCACTTCGATTACAACTCCAGTGCAGATGTATCCTTTGAAAAAATGCGCGCGCTCCAAATTTTGACGTTTAGCATTATATTTTTTCACGCGTGTGCCCAAGAGGTGTCGTTGGTGAAGTTGTGTACGCACTGCACATGCAGTGAGATCCCCGATGTTGATGGGACACATTTAGTGCTGAACATTCTGTGCTCCGAACTGGATAAGGTGGACGACCTTGCAGATTTGGACAAGATAGAATGGCCGGATAATTCTAATGGACTGAAGATTTCCGCCACCTTTGAAGGATTGGGACTCACGACGCTTGGAAAGTGAGTAATTTTTTCTTTATCGATAAGTGATGTCTAACTCTTTAAGAATGTGCTATAATTAGCTTAGTTGTGTTTTATAAATAATCTGTTATTGACGTGTTCATGAACTTAATTAGCCTGCTATCATTGATAGCCTAATAAAGCATATTTTTGGACACCTTTATTCAAAATTCAAATATTGTAAACTAGTACAAGTTTTCCTTTTGCAATTGCTCCTAATGTACCTAATTTTACTTTAACCTAGTTTTCTAGCTATATTTTATTATCGCCAAAGATAGTGCGATGAGTTAGCCATGGGTTTCCAAGCCATAAATCTTAATATTCTCAAGTTAAATTGGTATCGGCCTTAATTGTTTTATCTTCAGTAAATAGGCCTCAGCCGAGGATAAATTTGTTTACCTCATATAGCCCTTTTTACCTTGATGACTTTGATATCATACAAGGTTGAAGTAATGTAAAGAAAACGTAAGTTATATAAGTAGCCTTTTTTTCACTATTGAAGTAACTGCCCATTAAAACTTATTGCGTGGTAGCTATTTTTGGGGCATGGATACAAGTTCTTTGGTCGGATATACCTTACTCTATGTTACCACTTTGTAAAAAGACAAATTAAAAATCTTTGTATTTTGAGTTTTATATTTTCGTAGATAACACTATCTATATAATATACATGCTACAGTGTTACTTTGTTGTTAGAAAGTTAAACTGATTAAGCGAAATTCTGCTATGAATACGACGTTGACGTAGAACAAAGGCCAATTTCACGTTTATAAATAATTAGATGTTTATGCAACGGCAGCGTTGGTTAAAGCACGCGCCTCTCTACCCCAAGTCATCATGCGTTCAAACCCCGGCCGTGCAATCTTTCTATATGCGCAAAAAACACTTTCTCGTAAACATAAACAACTTGTGGAAAACAATATGATTAAATCAGTTGCCTAAAGATACAAAGTATAAAGGATTGTAATGCCACTGGATTATTTGTAATTTTAAAGACACTTTTATTATTTATTTATTCGTTGAACGAGAACACTTAAATCCTTAAGCCTCATTGAGCGTTAAACGGCGTTACCGCTTTCAAGCTATCTATTTTAGGCAACCAGTCTAATTTTTTATTAAATACATATGTATATTTTATTTTATTTTATTTTTGTATTATATATAATAGGAAATCCATCCTTAAACACTTTGATTGATTAGAGAAGGAATCTTGGAACAGCGAAATCTTGACAATCGAAGTGGGGATAACAATAGGTGATGAAATAATTATTACGGAAGTTAAATTTTTATTACTCGTGGTTAATAGTTCAATAAACGATAAAGGTTGTTTTAAGTTCTATAACCCCCTAATGAGGCATGGGGTAGACACTTTCCGCGTCTATTTCGGTCGCTTTATAGATGTCCTTTTGTGCACACGCTAATTTTGATTGCCAAGAACTCGAACGTACGTACTTTTCATTACGAACATCAATGATGTGTGACTCATAGTCCAATAAATAAAGCCATACATACATACATCCGAGGTATATTTACCGCTCCTTATCACAAACCTAAGTATCATTATAATTGATTTCTTCGTACTCAAAACGATAGGCGATATCAATATAGCCAGAATAAACGTGACGCGTCTTGGTTTAGAATTCATTGTACATAATTTAAATAAAAAAGACCGATCGTTTAAAAAAAAACAATAGACTATCGCTGTATTGAATGAGCCTATTAAAAGAATTTTAAATGAAAACACTTTGTTTACCTAATTGTTTTAAACCATAAATTAATAGCCTTTTAAGTGAATTAGCCACAGCCACATATTACAACTTTTATTTTTAAAAAATGAGGATACGCCCGCCAGAAACCTGGGAAGGTGGAATAAAAAGGATAGCGAAGAAGGATTGGAAAATGGTTGCGAGGATGAGAGACAAGTAGAAGAATTTGAGGAAGGCCTGCACTTCGTCAGAGGTCGTGTATACATGTAATGTTAACATGGCCTTAATGTAATCCTGATTTTGTACAGATATCGGCAAACATCTTGAACATTAAACAGGGAGGAAGGGAGTGGGGGAATGTTTGCGCAGCGCGGGACACAAACGTCAACTGATTTGCCAATCACGCGATTGACACATCACTCTCCCGCCGCCGGGCGCCTGCCGGCCCTAGTGATACCTAAATATAGCTTCTGCGCAGGCAAGGACATTTGTTCAAGATGTTTGCCAGTACCTGTAGTACTCGAATAAAGGTTATTTTTAAATTGATTATACATGTTTACAGTATCGGACAGTATAATATTAAATAAAAATTAAAGTGATAATTATAGTGATAAGCATTTAAGTCATTGTAAAGTTTATTTCGTTGTAGAAATATCAATAACTTATATCGGAGTGAATTAATAAATAATTACATAATTTAATTTACTTAGATACAACATAGAACGTGTATGTATAAGATAACTACTATATCTGTCGGTGATTAAGCGAGTATAAATTTTAGACATTTTCTCGCGATAATGTGACTTCCTAGAGATTCGCAAAACAAACACACGCGACACACTTGCCGTGATTGATCGTGCCATTGTGCAATCAAGAGATAATGATGATCAACTGTGTAGTTGCACTATTTACATAATCAGCAAATGATTTTACAAAACAGACAGTTAACGCCTAACTTCAGTCTGAATCTAATTGAATTATGAATACTAACTCACAAATATACAATATTTTCAATATTCTTAACCTACAAAGTAATAATAATAATAATTCGAAAATAAAATTTAATTTAAAAAGTTTGGTCCCTCTGGCAGTGTACCATTAATTCTAGCAGCATTTCCTCACTATATTGCGATACTTATTCCTTGAGCGAGGAAAGAACCAGCTCTGGGATCACCGGACTTTCTACCAGGCTCCAACTTAAATATTTTAATAGCGCTTGTACACTTTTTTACAATATACACATCGCTACTGTGAATTTACTATGCGAACATATAAATATGTCGATAGTGTCGGAGAGAGCATTCAGTTGGCTCAACTTGAACCCCATGGCCCAAGAGTCTACTCCAAAGAGAACAAAATCAAAGTCGGAGGAAAGACTCTTTTATTTAAGCCGTTTATTATTTACCGCCTGCTCTGCTGTTGTGCTTGTCCGATGGAGGTGAGACGGATCTAACGTGTCCACACAAGTAGCATCCCTTTACCAAAGGCCGTCTTATTATCTAATAAGGGACAGTGAAATTCCATCCAATTATGTCCTATTTAAAATCCCAGTATGTCCCATCTTCAAGACACACTTTTTCATTGATAGGACAACGGCGTACATGACGGGTGTCTATTATTCTTAAAACCATGTCTTGTTTCAATAGAATGAAATTAAAAACGCGTAAAGAGTCTGGCTAATGAAAGAAGATAATTGAATTTTTTATTTATTGATAATTTGATTATTCCGAATAAAATTGTGTTTTATAATGAATATAGTTTTAGTTTTCCATGCAATGCTAGTAATTTTAAGTATCAATAGTAAAAGACTAAATACGTATAGTAGTTAATTTCATAGAAATACAGTTACTATCAATATAAAATAAATATAAAATAAAATACTCAATTTTTTTGAATTTGCCGCGCTTTTTCGTTATCTTCTTTCATTAGCCAGACTATTAAATCTTCACACCATATAGAAGTCGTAGTACGTAAATATGGCATTTTGAATGTAGGAATCGAGCTTAAAATATACCTATATTTCTCAATAAATAATGATGTAGTAGTAGTGAAGTTTATAAATTTTAAACTATGTGTATTTATTTATTTTTATTTTATTGTTGGATTGATATTAACAATTAATTTGCGTTTCATATTCGCAAACTGCATATGATATTAAAGATTACCCGAGATGAAGATGGAACAATGTTTATCAAAATATATCTGATAATACTGTGCAAATTTCCGCAAGTGTTCTACTTGTCAGTACCTACGTTATTGCAGCTATAAAATTTAAAAAAGGTCTATCTAATTAAATAATGACTGTTGTTTATGACAAGTTGTTAATAAGGCGCTCGGTTTATGATATTCTTTCATACCTTTACGCGTATTATTTTTAGTAGTAGAATATCTCGCTTGTTAGCGATAAAGTCAAAATCATTATAGCTATACGATCTATTTTAAACTTTTATGCTAGAAACAATATAATAAAAACAATATAACAATATAATAGAAACAATATATAAATAATTTAGCAGAATATTAAAAAAAAAATTTAAAACGCAGTTTACGGTCTTTTTCATATACATTTACTTGAAATGATTTGTCACATTTATTTATTATCAAGTGACACTAGAAGGATAAAGGACAAAACATTCAATGCTTTCAATTCAAATTCAAATGACGACTCATTGGTCTAGTGGTTAGTACCCCTGACTGCGAATCCATGGGTCCCGGGTTCGATCCCCGGCTGAGGCGAACATCGATGTGATGAGCATTTGGTGTTGTTCTTAGGTCTTGGGTGTTTAAATATGTATTTATATGTATATCTATCTATAATATGTATGTATATCCGTTGCCTAGTACCCATAACACAAGCTTCACCAGCTTAGCATGGGACTAGGTCAATTGGTGTGAATTGTCTAAAAAAAAAAAAAAAAAAAAAATTATATAAATGATTGTCTTCTAATCTAAAATCAGTTTGAAATACATCAATTTAAAGATTCATAAAAACTAAATGCATATCTCATTTTTTCAGGCTACCACCAAATTCACAAGTTGAAACCCTTCGCTTCAGCAACAACGCGATAACAACGTATTGGCCGAACCCCTTTAGCGACGTACCGAACTTAAAAATACTATCTTTCTCACAAAACGACCTTGCCGAGTTGACTTCTGATCTCTTTACAAACGTCAAAAGTTTGGAAGACCTAGATTTGTCTTACAACAAGTTGACTCGCATCAGTCCCTTGGACTTTAAGAATGTCCAACGCCTAAAGAAGTTAAACCTTCAAAGCAATTCGCTTAGAAAGTTCCCGGTAGAGGCGTTACAGTCTATGAATGTTCTGGAAGACCTGGATTTAAGTAAAAATGGAATAATAGACGTTTTGTTGCGAAGGGCGGTTACTGACGGATTGAAAGGAGTGAAACGATTGAACCTTAGTGGTAATAGAATAAGGTCTATTGTTAAGGATTCTTTTCCGGAAGATAATAATATGTAAGATTTTTAAATATATTAGTAACATATTGTAGGAATAAAATATGAAACTATTAGGAATTATACTAACTATAGAAATTATTGAGGAAAATAAAAGCGACAATTTTGTTGTCTATATTAGTAGCCAGCAGGTGCCATTTCTCTGTCTTTCTTAACTACTTTTGTTGAGGTTGTTGTTTTGTTATAATTCAAAGAGCTTAGCTATATATATGTACAAGCGATTAATAGGTTAGTGTTAGTAGTAGAGGTTAGTCTCTTTACTAAATTAGTCTTTCTCTTTCTATCAAATCATTTTTATGCTGTCACGACAAAAGTAAAAAAAAGTACTGACGAGTAGTAAGATGAGTACTGTAGTATTCCTTATGAATAAGGGATTAAGGTTTTAGATAAAATTTGAATTTTAAAAACAAGTATTAATTCAATTTTCTAAACAATTTCAGCGAACTCCTGGACCTTTCAAACAACGTAATCGAAGTTATCGAAGAAGAGGCTTTTTTGACCTGCACCAGTTTACGTGAATTGAACCTAGCACAGAACAACATAACGTTTACTTTCGCACTTCCACCTACACTTCAAATCGCGATACTTAGGATTAATACCCTGTACCACTGGCCTAAATTCCCCGCTGGAATCACATATATCGACTTATCGTATAATCGACTATCAGCTCTCTATGACGAAACCAGCATTGACTTTCATAACTTAGAGGTGAGTTTAAAGTAGTCGGCGATATAGCTTATCATATATAAATTTTATATGTAGTGATACAATTATCGAGTGTGGCCACAACCCTTTCAGGGCCTTGCCCTAATTGTGTATGTTACTTTGATAATTTATAGAGAACTAAATCAGCTTTCTGGGCTAACATATCGTTGCTGTTTTGATCTAAGACATGACAGTTTCCTCGCGAAGATGGAAGTTTATACCTTCACCATAAAAGGAAATTGCGCATATAGAAAGAAATATCCATTAATAGTTCGCGGCTTGAACCCACGACGTTTGTGAGTGGAATAACGAATTTCACATCATGTTGTTAAAGTATCCATAGCATCTACTGCATATGGAAACTTTGTGTTTTAAAAAGAAAAAACCTGTATTTCAGTTATAAAAACGAAGATGAACCAAATGATTCTATCACATATAAAATATATGATATTTTCTCCATATTTTTTATTCTAATTCGTGTCCTTGTGTGCATTTTGTATTACTTATATGTAATACAAAAAAATCTTTGAATATTTATTATTAAATTTGCAGGTTCTTAACATTGGAGGGAATCAAATAAAAGAATTCGACTTACAAAAGAAATTGCCACGGCTCTTCAGTTTGGATATATCGTACAATATCATTCCTGAAGTGCCTAAATGCATCAGCAGCCAGAATTTCCCGACTTTAGAAGAATTAAGATTAGATGGCAACCCAATCGATAGTATTTACTTTAAAAATATAATTGCTCTTAAAAATTTGTATATGAATGATATGAACAAACTTTCTACTGTGGAAGATAAAGCTTTCAGTAACGTGATTGGTCGACCGGGAGATGAGATAGTGTATGAGAAGACATGCTTCTCTCTCTATTTATCAAATTGTGCATCGCTTCGCGAAATTCAAGAAGGCGCGTTTGATGGGACTACGTTGTGTATGGTAAGAATGAAATTTATTTTGCTTTGCCGTTTGCAAGCTTTAAATAAGATATATTCATTCATTATATAACCTATAATTTTATGACTGTTGTTTACCAAGTTATTTGACGTACATTTCCAGAAATAAGTTTGGATTTTAGTACGACAGACGATTAAATACATTATTTTAATAAAATCTTTGTAAAACTGTTTACACGCCCGTGTTTATTATTTTATTTTTCGCTAATATGTAATATCTACTGCCCTCTTAATTGCTAGCTCTTAATAGCATGTAAAAATACAAAGAAACTGTGGCATTTATAGCAATTGAAATTCTTCCTATTTCAGCTAGATATAAGCAAGAACAACCTAACACATCTATCGAGAACGCTCCTTGAATGGAGGTCCCTAACGGAGGGGGCTAATCTCCAGTTTAACCCATGGCATTGCTCCTGCGACATGCAATGGGTTCTAAAGGACTTACTACCACAGATGTACAAGACAAACTCCTTACTCCTCAGTGAATTTAGGTAACAAACATTTAATTTTGTTTCGCTATACAGTAAGCATACTGTTAAGGATGATTCACGGTACACCGTGTCGCGACCGGGCCGGGCCCCGGCCGGGACACGGCCACCGTGCGCCGGCCGGGACAGTGGTTCATGTTACACCGGGCTGTTTGGGTGTACGCACGTACGTGTTTGGACGACTATATCTGTTTTTGTCAAAAAAAAAACAAAAATTTTTTTAACCTCACTAAGATTTGACGTTGACTGCTCTGCGGGTGCCCGGGCGCCTACGTTCATGTTACGACGTGCCGGGGCCGGACCGTGCCGGAGCCGGGAAACAATACCCACCGACATTACAACGCCGTGCCCCGGCCGGGGCACGGCCGGGGCACGGCCGAGCCACGGTCAGGCATGAATTACTTCATACAAAAGTATATCATTAATGTTAGGCCGTGTCCCGGCCGTGCCCCGGCCGGGGCACGGCCCGGTCGAGACACGGTGTAGCGTGAATCAGCCTTTATAGCTAACACATTTTAATTCTAGAAAAAAACATATTTAATTTTTTTAAAGTAAGCGAAAGAAGCATAAATGACATGGATAGATAAATTTGGAAAAAGCTGGAGCAGGCCTTTACCCGTAAAGGGGTTCGAATCAATAGTACTCAAGGAATTTCATGGAGTAACAAAAATGTATGAGTAAATCTAAAATGTTGACGGGCTTTATTATTATGAACTTCATTACATTTAACCAGTGGTAATATAACATCGTTGCTCATTTGTTTCTTTGGTTTTATTTCTTTATAGACATGTAGGCGTGTATAATTGTCGATGTTTGGGTATAATGCCGGTTTCCTTATAATGTTTAATGAACATTGAATAGTAGGTATCTCAACAATTGATATCTTAGTGAAATCGAAAGCAGTGCTAGTATTGGCGGCTTGATTGAAAGACCTCAGGGTCGCAATGGTTTAGGGTTTAAATTTCCTATATGTTCAAGACTGGCTCCATTATACTTTCGTTTAATATTTTTAATTTCGAGAGACGATTATGTAAACGGAATGAAGATGATAGAAAGGGAATAAAAGCCTGCCGCAACGATAATGCGTGCAACAGTCTAAAGTGTTGAATATACAAAGCGACCTCATCGGTTCCAGTACAACATTTAACCAGCCTTATATATTCCTAATATAAAAGCCTACGCAATTGTACTTTACCTTGAGACTTCTCTTCACTAAAGTAATCCTCATTACAGGTGTGGGTCTCCACGTGCCTACGAAGGTCTACGCCTGGTGCATTGGTACAACTGGACCGAACAGGCAATGTGCACAGATGCTTATGGTTTAGACAATTATCAGGTAAAAATCGTTATATTTCTAGCACAGAATATAAATCTTTATTTAAAGCCGGTTTCTACATAAAATGCGAAGAGTAATAGTAATACCTATTTAATATTTTTGATCAGTAGATAGCCTTTGTAGATTTGTTTATCGAAAAATTAACTTATTTTGATATGACGTGCAGAGTTCGATTTATGTGGAAACTGGAAACCATTACATTTGCCTACAGGTTAATGAATACGCTATGAATTAAATTCGTACTTGCCTGCTAAGCATTGCCTTGACAAATTGAATTAAATTTGTTTATTCTGTTGCATTTATCTATTTGAACAATAGTTTTATAAATAAGTACCTACCTCATTGTCTATAATAGTAGTCAGGGTTATTTCCATATCATATATCGTACCTAATGGCTAGTATATCAAAGGTTACATCAGAGACAATTTTGCAGATTGAACCGTCAACAATAAAATCATCACAAATTAGTTCCTTGACTCTAATCCTCGCTGGATGCATCATTGCAGCGCTGATCGTTGCCACAGCGCTGTCCGTTTACCTCATACGAAATAGACGAAGACATAATGTGAGGCAAGCCGCTTTAAAACGAAAGCGACAAAGCGCTTTAGATGTAAGAGAGGCCAATGGGCACGAGCAATTCTCAGCTTTAAATAAAGCCTGATAGAGTCTAGAATCTCACAGATATTGTGAGAGGGATGTGTGATCGTGTATTTGTAGTTTTTGGTTTTTAAGAATTATTTATAAAGGTATAGAACTTCCATAAAGCTAAATAACTATTAAAAGTTTTAATGTTTTATGTAAATAGCTGACATAATTTTTGTAAATAAAAATAGAATGCAAAGCCTAAATAATATTATTGAAGGCACAATAATTGTGTAACAATTTTTTTATTACAAGGTTTAAACTCCAACCAAATGTTATTATTATATCTTCGGCTGTTTGACTGGATGAAGGATTGCCATACTTGATTATTATTTTATTTCTTGTTGATGATTTTCGTTAATAAAATAGATTTAAGTGTATTTTAGAATCTGAGTAAGTTAATAAATATTTTTTATTTTTCCCTTGTTTGTTTTGCGAAAGGGTTTATCATTTTTCGTATTGTTCCTGGTCCATTCCATTTCCCTTTTAATAGTCTATTCCAGTATAAATATGGGAATACATTATTTTGTAAGTAAAAGCAGATACGACGTTCTTTTGCCTGAAACCATATTTTTATTGAAATAACAGTAAAGCCGCATTTACATTTATCTGACGTGTTGTGTTGTGATGCATCAGAACGGTATCAGTTTCATACATTTAATATGGAAGCGTTCACATTTATTCAATGCGGTGTGTTATGACGGCTTCTGATGTGTCGTGTCACAGGCGATCCCGGTCCGCGTCAGAAAGGGTGAGGTGCGGGGGGCGGTGCCGTGAGACGTCATACCGCATCAGACTAGTGTGCACGCGCCAGTGTGACCAGATTTAGTAGATTTCTACTTTTTTGGTAGATTTTGAGGTACTGTCAACAGAATTTAGTATGTAAAAATTATTTGGTATATTTTAGTAGAATTCACGCTTTTCAGTTATTCTAGTACTTTTTTTGGCATATCGAATAAAAGCTCGGTATTCCTCTTTCATCGATTGGATTATAACTATTTAATGTTCATTCTTTTCGTTACCATTCGTGCCGTGATCATAGAGTGTGATGTGGGAATTCCTTTATTGAGAATTTATATAATCGAGTTTAAAATGAAACATAAATATACACAAGGATATCGCAATGAATAGGAGCAAGATCCCTTATTTAAAGTTGGTTATGTAAATCTACAAAATTTTACGTTATTTTTCAAAGTGATCAGACCCTTATTCATAAAATTGAAACAGACATACAAAACATGATGAGTTCCATTTTGAGTTGCTTTATGAAGATAAATTATATAAAAACTACTCCGCTGCAGTCAATAGATCTGACAGAAGTATGTTCAAGTTAATGGACTTAAAATTGCTTTATGACAATGTTACGCAACATAAAGACTGTTTTGTTTAATTATATTTTAATTATGAATTTAAATTAAAAAAAAACTTGGTTTCTTTTAAATTAAATTCTTATTTTTATTATTCTATCGTTTTATCAAGAAAACATTCACGTTTTACGTTGTAACACAACAGCAAAAAAAGTATAATAGATTTTCTCGTTCCTTTCGGTAGAATTCAGTAGTTTTTAACCTCCACAAGCAGTAGATTCGTCAATTAAAATCTGGTCACACTGGCACGCGCCAGTGTTGTGTTATTACGCGTCAGAAATGGACGAAGAGCAACTAATTGAATACATAAGACAATTTAAAGTGATTTATAATCCAAAATGTAAAGAATATAAAGATCAAGTTATGAGAGCAGCTATTTGGGAAGAGATAGGAGAAAAAATTCTTCTTTTTCTTTGTTTAGTTAGAAGCGTTGCCAACGCCAATAATTCCAACTCTTCTTCAAAATCTGAATCTGAATCGGATGATTCTTGAAAAAACATTGCAAATGTGTGAACTCTCTGGGAGTCAAGACGGAACTGATACAAAAAACCGTCATAATGCATCATAACACGTCATATCAATGTGAACAGTAGCCATCACGACACAGAGCATCACAACACAACACGTCAGATAAATATAAATGCGGCTTTACCTAACATAGGGCCTAATATTGCCCATTCGCATCAATACTTTGTTCCTCGTTTTCTAATCACGCAACTAAAATACGTTTAGCACACAATTTAACTAACTAAGTATAATCCTTTTTTCTCATATATTTTATATCTTTAAATCTTAAGGTTAAGCAGTTGTTGAGTAGCTCAGAGTAAAGTACCTATGTAAAACAAAATGTATTATTTTCTTCTTAAAATTATTTTTAATTGAACACGCAAATATTAGCTGAAAGAAGCTGATGCCAGAAATAAGCTTTGTTTTAATAAGAGATAGCTACGGTTGTCTTCTTATAACGTGATTGGTTAGGCGTTAGAATAATATTAAATGCCAAAGTTTTAATTAAATAGGAAGCAATGGCGCTATCATTTGTAAACGGAACGACGGATCGCGTTGACCAATCATAATCCAGAATTTTGTCCTTTCAACCTGTAAGGTTTTTCTTGTAATACCTGATCAAATGGCAAAGTTTCAGCAATCTTTCCGTCATATTTGAATTCGGCAATAATCCCTCGTTTGTACGATGTAAGGATGGGACATGCGCCATATCCATCATATTTCGCAATCAATGGCTTTCCATACATTGAATCCCATAGATTTTGGGCGACTACATTACTTTGATTGGCTGAAACATGATTAAAGGATTAATAACACCCGAGTTTGTGTCGGCCTAACTTCCAACGATTCTACATCTTACATCATTTTACAGTCTAAACCACTAAATCTACTTGCATTGCTATAACCTATCGCTGTCTGTAACAATCAGTTAGAGTCTGGCTAATGAACGAAGATAATTGAATTATTTGAAAATTTTCGGATGGCAACACAGAATTTCATTAAAAGGTTAGTATGATTTATTGTCTTGCAATTACTCATTATTATTTCTATTATATATTTTTTCCGAATAGTTAACAGGTGCTTTGTGTTATTTGATAGAACATTTCGTTTCTTTCGCAGGATTTGATTATTCCGAATAAATTTGTGTTTTATAATAAATATAGTTTTAGTTTTCCATGCAATGCTAGTCATTTTAAGTATCAATAGTAAAAGACTAAATACGTATAGTATTTAATTTCATAGAAATGCAGTTACTTTCAATGTAAAAAATAATAAAATAAAATCAAGTATCAAGTATGTTTAATCCACAAAATATATTAAACTCTTAGGGATCCAATACTATTCTTTTTTTTAATTTGCCGCGCTTTTTCGTTTTCTTCTTTCATTAGCCAGACTTACCTAAAGAATTATAGCAATTTATTCATTCACTTTGTGAACAAATTTATTTTACAACTCTTTATAAATTAAACAATATATGAATATAGTTACCAACTTACCAACGGCAGCCGCTGTTTTGCTACTAGGAGTATTTATACAGTCACCAATTCCAAAGACATTGGAATATCGCTTATGCTGTAATGTATGTTTGTCCACTTCTAAATACCCTTTGGAAGCCAGCTCCGTACATTTAGTAAGGCAAGTGGGCGGGGACATAGGCGGCGTCACGTGCATGAAAGTGTATGGAAGGATTACTGTCTGAAATGGTTAATTAATTAGGTAGTAGTTTTATTTTTACAAGTATAAATATGATTTCTTTGGCTCAAAAACAATTAACTTTAATCGTTATGGCATTCTAATGATGCATGTTTAAAGTGCACTAACCCGTGAAGAACAAGGGAAGTAACTAAGTTTATGTTTGAGAGTATGATTTCCCAATCTATTCCCAAGAATATTTTTTAGAAAGAAACTGTTAGTAATTTTAAATATTCACTTAGATAATATTAAATCACGGCTACTAAGTCACGTTAGACCTAGTTCTTTACGAATATGAACTTTATAACGCTGTAATACTGTTGCATTTTGAAATACGTTGCAAATCCATTAAACTCAAAGGAAAGACTGAACTTGTTAGTGTTTGATTGTTTGTCAACATTTTAGATCATACAACAAATAACCTGTCCGCCATTTCCGATGAAGACTGCATTTCTTGGCGTTACTTCCTTTAGTTCCAACTTGTAGTTGGCAGCTATACCACGGCTTTCTGCAACCTGGGTTAAAGCTTTGGCGTATTTCGGAATACCGAAGAGAGTTTCCTTCGGAGTCGTGTATGTAATACTTGAATTTTTAATTATCTTTTTCTGCAAATATTTTTAGTAAATATGCGAACATATTTATTTTAATTTTATTAAGATATGCTCTCAAATATCACACGTCATGTTAACGAGAACAACTGAATACTTATGAAAATATGTTATAAAAAGAACACACGTATATTATACGTGTGAAACTGAAATGAGAACTTAAAAAGGAAGACAGATCCGCAGAATGCACATACAGGCATACCTCGTACTTACGGCATGTTAGGTTCTCGAAATACGCGACGTAAATCGAAACGACGTAAGTCGAGACATATTTTTTCGTATGTTTACATGTAAAACTCAAGGGTTAGGATCCACACGGATTCGAAATTTAAAAAAAAACTGCATTTATAACAAAGGATATACATTATGTTTTTTATCAAAAGTAAGTTCTTAAAATAATTATATATGCACTTATGAAATTGCTAGTTATTTTTGGTATTTGTGTGTTATTAATATATAAATTACACTTTTGGCTTAGAGAAACTATCAATTCTAGATTGTTTCGCTTATTTCTTCTTGCTATCATACAGATCTTGGTAACACTGATAGGCTGCACAAATTTTGTTATTAACGTTGAAACTTCTCTCAAAATTACGATCATTTTCTTCAAAAATTTTCATGGCATTCTCCAAATTTGCAAAGGCTACGGAAAGTTTTTTTAGTGTAAGTTCTTTTTCAGAGTTACTACTAGAAGAAGCTATTTCTTGTGACTCGATTGCTTCCTTTTGTACTTGTGCCTCCAATTCAATAAGATCTTCATCAGTCAGTTCTTGCGAATGTGAGCATAACAGATCATCAATATCATCAGCAGTAACTGCAATGTCAGGCAAACGGTTAGCCAAATGAACAATGTCAGTTGTGATCTCATCGATATTTGGTTGATCTGTAGATGAACTTTCAGATGGCTGAAAAAAAAATGGGCATAACTTTTTCCAGACTCCTTTTAAATTGTTGGGTGTCACCTCATCCCATGAAGCAGCAATATTTTTTACGCATTGCAAGATATTATAACTTTTCCAAAAATCTCTCAGCTCAATGCCATCATTTTCATTAGCCTTTACAGCCTGCGAAAAAGTTCTCCTAAGATAATAGGCCTTAAAAGACGCTATAACTCCTTGATCCATCGGCTGTAACAACGAAGTGGTGTTTGGAGGTAGGAACAAAACTTTGATTTGAGGATCGATATCGGCAATACGCACAGGATGGCCGGGAGCATTATCCAATATAAGTAAAGCTTTATAAGCCAAATTATTGTTTAAACAATACTGTTTCACTTCAGGTATAAAATGCTTAGTAAACCATTCTTCAAAAAGTATTGATGTAACCCATGCCTTTGGATTAGCCTTCCAAATAACTGGAAGAGTACTCTTGACGTAATTTTTAAGAGCTCGAGGATTTTCAGACCTATAAACCAAAAGGGGTTTCAATTTAAGATCACCTTCAACATTCGAACCCAATAACAACGTCAAACGATCTTTAGCCGCTTTAAGCCCAGGCATAGACTTTTCTTCCTGCGATATAAAAGTACGAGAAGGCATTTTTTTCCAAAATAAACCAGTTTCGTCCACGTTAAAAATTTGTTTAGGCGAATAGTATCCACTTTCGATAATTTCCTTTAACATTCCAGGAAAACTCTGAGCAGCCACATGATCGACACTAGCAGCTTCTTGCACTCGAATTTTATGTAACGAATATCTCGTTTTAAAGCGCATGTACCATCCGCGACTGACAGAAAACCATTTTGTTTCTTCACTATTATTCTCGCCACGTTTATTTTGCAGTGTGTTGATAATACTCAGCGCCTTATTTTGTATAATAGCCAAACTTAGAGGAACCCGTCGCTGAGTTTGATCTTGAATCCAAGTGTACAAGAGTTTTTCCATTTCATAAATTAAAGCATTCCTTTTTCGTATAATAGTGCTGTTTGAAGAGACGGAAGGTAGAGCTGTTAAGAGTTTTTCTTTATCTTTCAATATCGTTTGTACCGTCGTGCGTGATAAATTAAGTTCTCGTCCAATAGATGAAGTCGAACAACCGTGATCTTTGAGTTTTAAAATCTTAGACTTAACCTCCATTGTAATTGTCTTTCTTACTCTCTTCTTCACTGCACTATTAATGTCTTGTTTAGGTGGCATAGTTTTTATATGTATGTAAAAACAAAAACTGTCAAAGATGCTAAAAAAACTAATGTATTACGTCTTGATTGTCCGTTGTTCCTAAAGTAACTGAACAAAATCAGCATGTGCGGGGTAATCCGACTACGCCGACACCGTAAAACCTCTCAAGTATCCTCCTCCTCATGACTCCTTTGAATCAATAGAGTTTTCACAATAGCCAAAAGTAGTAGATATGTATTAGCCAGCGACTTTGAAACCCCCGAAGTAGGAGGTTTACAATTAGAGGTGTATTTTTTTTCACTGTTCTACGTAGAACTATGTAATCAGCCTTTGCTTGATGCATGTACATTTTTCGTTTTTTGCCTTCACCATATTTTTTTGCCGCCTTATTTATTTGCCTTCACCATATGAGCAAGTGTTAAGTGTGCATATAAAAAAAGTTTTACACTCTTGCTACTTGCCATTAGTACAGGTAGATTAATTAACATAGGATGACACTTTTAATCTAAACAGAAAGAAGTTACTTTTTTCCAATAATCATGTGCCAGATACATGATCTTCTGCGCTGCTCCAGAGCACTTCCCCACTTCTTTAGGGAAGGTGAAAATAGCATGGCCACCACCAAAACGCTGAACATTGCACCAACATTTTGTACAGAATTGGGGCGAGTAGATCGTAGAGACTTGGACTAATGGGTCTTTAAGGTAGCGGGAAAGTCCTGGGATCTATAAAACACAGATAAAGGAAACTTCAACTGAACTGACAGGAAACTGTTTGAAAGGAAATAGTACAACCCATTAAAAGATCCTTTAAACTATATTAACTGCACTGAAGACTTTTTCCTACCACACATTAGACATAACGTTTCTTACTAACAAAAACACACAAAATAACAAAAATGTAGTACGTTTTAACTGTGTAATGCGTGTTTGCTGTGGTTGTAATTGGCCCTGGCTCAAAACTGCTGAAAGGCAGACTGTTCCACAGCGCTGGCCATTTTACCACAGCAGCTAGTTTGCGCCTCAGTCACAAAAAAAAGAAAAATAATATAATAATATTACTAATACTTAGTAGGAAAGAAATTATAATAATAATATTAATAAAAGTTAGCAGTGTAAGTAATGAAGTCTTGTGTAAAAGTGTATAGTAAATAAAATAAAATAAAATATTGAATATAAAAATAGTTAATAAATACATATTTTTGGGCAGATTTCGTGAGATTTTTGTTGAGTAAGTAGATGTTTTTTTAGAACTGCGACATTAATTGATCTTCTGATAATGATGACCCAAATATAGAAGTATGAATGCTTACCTTATCATAGTCGTTCTTTAACCCAACGCCAATGACTAGCGAATCGTATCTCACTCTAAGCCCGCAATGGGTGAACACTGCATTATTGCAAGGGTCAAACTCATCTACCTGGTCTTTTAACCACATGACCTTAGATGGCAGAATGCTCTGGAGTGGTTTGTGGCTTTGCGGAAACTTCTTTATACCAGCCCCAATCAGTGTGAATAATGGTTGGTAGTAGTGGACCTGCGTTTAGCATTTAAGTTGCTAGTAAGAATTTACTGAAATACCTTGTGCAATGCATATCTACATACAAGCGAAATATTTATTTACAATTTAATTTTTTAAAGGTAAAGCTTATGTTTCCTAGAAGAGCGGTACCGTTATCTAACGGCCGTAATGTAGCGTTGATTGACGTCACCCATACGTTGTCTATAAATAACATCGGAGTAGGTTTCCTAGAGAACGTTGAGTGTCACCGAAACATCAAATTGCGGTGCTGTCATTTGCATGACGGCCGTCATAGCGGTGATAAACATTAGTTCAACGTTTTTCGCTTGTAGCGGTGACCATATTTAAGTATTACAATGAGTGGAAACGTGACTTGGACGAGCGAAAATGATTGTTTTTTTGCATTATGTGAAAAAGTAAAGACGGCCGTTAATTAACGGCACCGCTTTACTAGGAAACCTAAGCTTAAGTTTTTATAAGTCTTTCCAACGTCAAATGTTAACGCGTAATGTGCATATCTATAAAAAGTCGATTAAACAATAATATTAATTTTACAATACGCCAGACAACAAATATAATTTCCTGTTTATAAACCCCGATTTGTCTATGTAAAGACTGGATAGTTTTGATATGGAATATTTACAAATCATTTTCATAAAGTAAATGGAATATACCGCAGATGGTTCAATAACAATAATGTCTTTGTCCGACAGCTTTTTGTGTAAACGCCATATCACGCTGCACCCGCCAGCCCCAGCTCCCACCACAAGTACTTTACACCTACATTAATAAACATCAAATTTAATTAAGTTGAAATTCTACTATCTAGAGAGGACTGGCTATCTTTGGATGAAGCCTTCACCTACAGAGGAGTTCTTAAGGCCGATTTACATTATCTTAGTGTTTAGGAGAGTGCTTTAGTACAACTTGAAAGGCAAGTTCTTTAGCGTAGCGTTTACTAAAGCAAGTAGCGTTTACATGTTTCAACTAAAGTACTATCCTAAAGCACTCTCCTAAACACTAATGATAATGTAAATCGGCCTTTACAGAATGAAGAATTAATAATAGTTTAATAGTATCGGATTAAGGAAAAACTAACACAAGTAAATCTAGGAAACAATTTTTTTTTTTTAAATTAGTAATTAATACTAACAAAACGAACAATTGTATGTAAGCAAACTAACCTAATCTAACTTCTTGTTTTATAAGCTGTAAGAAATAAAAAGCTTTTTTTTTAATCTACTAATCTGATTTAAAACATATCAGATTAGATTAGTATTATTAGATGTTAAGAAGGATTTAGATTATGAAAACAGAATATTCGTTGCGAATAAAGTTAAGATTTTGGTAATACAGTCAAAACCGTTTACGACGACATCGATTAGAACAACATACCGGTTATATTGACCAAAATCAAAGGTCCCGGCTGAATTCTATTGTATTAGGTACTTAATATAAACGTCATCGGCTGTTACGACTATCGGTTTTTACGACCAAATATGAGTAGTCCCTTGATGTCGTTATAACAGATTGTGACTGTATTACCGTTGTAATTAATAATAATAATCTATAGTTACAACCCTATATGGGTTGGCCTAAGACTACATAAGTTTCTTTGATAACTTTATTGAAATGTGATCAGACTTCGTAGACGATTTTCTTACGATGTTTTCCTTCCAAGTAAGACTTAATTTTAGCCGGTATTCAAACGCACTCTCAAGGTGGGGATTACCTTGCCCAAGCCACTAGGTCAACGCTGCTATAGCTATCTTGTGCAATTTTAATTAAATGTTCGATTCAAAAACCGTAGAACACTCATTGTTGTATACAGAATAATATGAGTAATTTAATACATAATTAGCTTACCGAAGTTCATTCCTGCACGTGTAACATCGAGAAAGAAATTTTGTTGTTATTAATTGTTTATGAATTAAACTGGAATTTAGCATTTTACATTCGGGGTCATGTTGCTTTTACTGACTTATTAACCAACTAGATTTTTGTTACATATCAAAGATATATTTGTTTATACAGACCATTAAATATTAATATTTTTAATCGATCCATCTAATTTAATTAAAATCAACAAAATATAACAAACATTAGCATAAATATAAAAAAGGGGCATTTCAACCTTCGGTCTTGAGCTCAGATTCCTTTCTCCGTTTCGTTACAATTTTTCTTAATAGGCAAGTCAATCAGCCTTTTGTGCCTGACACACGCTGTCAATTTTCAAGTCTAAAGCACGTCTTTCCACACAATGTTTTACTTCGCACGTAGCGAGTGTTATTTGTGCATATAGAAGGAATTTTGGTTGTTGTAATTCTAAGAGAGCAGCCCTTAGCAATTATTATTTGAACAGAAAATGATGGCTTAGCGACATTAAATGGATACTTTATTATATTTTAGATGAGTATAATATAGTTTGTAATTAATTGAATGTTATTTTAAAAACGAATGACGAAACGGTTATTCGTTACGTAACACGTTCGATTGTGATTGGTTAATATATTATCTCGCGTTGACATGCGACATGAACGTCATATTACGCCATTTGACCAATAACAAGTGAACGCAACGTTTTGACTTGCGTCTTTTGTTTCACACTGTCATTCCAACACACCTCGTAGCTGCTCTAAGAGAATAACCCAAATGTTATCTATAATGTTAAGGTTAAGAAAAAAAGATTAACATTAAACCATTTATTAAACAATAAATAAAAATCTCAAATACATTATCAATAATATCAACGCGATACTATGCTAAGAATAAATGTGATTTAACTTAAAATAATATTAAATACAATTTATCACATAAACCAGTATTTACAAAGATATATCAGAAAATATTTGTATTAAAATAAGTGTAGAAATATATCTAATAAACGTTTGTTTGCGGCACCGCAATGCCTTTATTCCATCCTTAAGAATATTTTAGTAAGTTGTCTTAAGGCCAGTCAAAAACGTCAAACAGCAAACAATTAATTTTGACAAATTCTAGCTTTAATTAGAAATCAGGCCAATAGGTTCTTGTATAAGCGATATCAATAAAAATTAATATTTGCAAATCAATCGATTATTATTTACACCAAACACTGCGATAATTGTGTTAAGCTTAGATTGCCAAGCCTATCAATTACGTAAATGAGATATGCATGATAAAATTATTGTTAAAGTTGCGCAATTATTGGGTATTAGGTAATGAACATAATTTGAGCAGACCAAATTTTCGCACGTCATGCTAATTTAGATAAATTTATTTACGGTTCACATTTCTTTAAAATTAATATCAACCTACATTGGAGCTATGAATTTACCTGCTGAGTTTCATAATTTACAAAATACTTCATACTGCCGTTCAAGTATTAAGTAAGCACTATAGGGGGTGAGGGGAGGGGCGTTCTTTGAGTTTCTTATTTGGTAATTACGTAAACAGTAATTATGTACTTTTTTACACATAATACCCACACATTGTCTATGCTTGAAAACGAAATGCCATTTCTAAGATTCCTACAAAAAATTAATACGTTTATGTACTATGACACAAATCAAGTCCACAACGGGCATTTACTTTAAATTCTCTACTACTTTCATACAAAAATATGTGCCCCAATGTTACGATTCCTCTTCACTGCCTTGAATTAAGGTGCATTTTACAATACGTATTTTATAGCTATGTTTACTTAGCTAGAGGATTGATTATCTTCCGCACCCACTCAGGCCCATGGTAGTACCCCTTCAACATGAACTGCCAATAGAGGAATGGGAAAAGATCCCTCTTCATGTAATACGCCATCGTACTTTCCCGTGCCTGTTAAAACATATATTGCTAAATAATAATAGTCCAGATAATTGGTAGTAATGTCTTCGTGTTTATAATGTAAATCACTAACTAATAAAACAACTGCAACGGAATTATTATACACATTTTTCAGTTAATATCTCTTATAAGCAACATATTACATAACTAGTAAAAATTAAATTAGCATGCACGCTTTTAAAGAAGTTTAGTCTCATTAAATTAAAAAAAAAAACGTGTAGCACTCGGGGACTGCCGCGGTAAAGCTATTGCATAGCATTTTTTATCAACTTTAATGCAGTTATAATTATTTATTTATTTTTTATTTATGCAGTTTGTTTTTCTTTGATATTAATTCAAGTTTTTTCTTTAATATAATTTCAATCTACCACTCTACCAGACTCAGACTAAAACGCCTATATAGTCTGTCTCACTCTAACGCGTACCGGCTGCACTCAAAGCCCGCGATAAAATCTATGCAATAGCTTAAAAAATGTTTAAATTAAAAGTTTATTAAGTAGGCACAGATAAATAATGTACCAAACTATTTTCAGGCTAAGTGATATATATAAGATTTTTATAACTGTATAAAAATTCTCGACTACCCTACATATATTAAAAAGGTTTTAAAATTAAAAAAAATACGTGTGGCACTCGAGGACTGCCGCGGTAAAGCTATTGCTTAGCATTTTTTATGAACTTATGCAATATAAGTATTTATTTATTTTTTGCAGTATTTTTTTTTCTTTGATATTAATTCAATCTACCACTCTAACAGACTGAGACTAACACGCCTATCCGGCGAGACTATCACACTAAACCGGTGAGGCACAGTATGCGTTCTGTCCCGCTCTAACGCGTATTGGCCGCACCTATATTACGTCATCGTGTGTTAGGTTTATTTCGTTACGGAATTTCTTGATTCGGTAGCCGCGCTCAAAGCCCGCGATAAAATCTATGCAATAGCTTAATAACTCACCTGGTTAATGGGCATTGTCTCTCTTGGCACGCCATCGTATAAGAACTCCGCGAGTATACACTTGCCATATTCTGTGACTATAGGACATGCGCCGTACCCGTTGTATTTCTGATCGAGACTTTGTTTACCCGACATCGTACTGAGGAGGTTATGTTCTACGACGTATGATTGTTTAGCTGAAAGAGTTAAGTATAGTTAAGTACGCGTCAGTTTAATACTTGCACAATATTATGTCGGCAAAAGGGATTATTTATCAAAATAAAAAACGAAACGAAAAGGCCAAAAAAGTTAAGTAAAACAGTCTTGCGTTTGACGTAACTTAGATAACTTAAGGGCATAAATAATTACCTATAGCAGCCGCAGTCTTGCTATTAGGTGTGTTTGTGCAATCACCAATGCCGTATATATTCGAGTACTTCTTATGCTGAAGGGTAAACTTATCCACATCCAGGAAACCACTTCCATCCACAATATCGGGGCTGTTCCGGAGAAATTCAGGTGTATGCATAGGCGGTGTCACGTGCAGCATGTCGTATGGGAGTGTTATTTCCTGTAAATAGAGGTATTTCTTCAGCTTATTTTTGAAGTTTTACTTCTTTTGGCGCGTTAGGGAAAAATTATGAGAGTAAATTATTACGATGCGCGCGCACATCGTCACAAGAAACCGATACCCTGAATATCTGTTCAAACGTCGGTAAAACAGTCTGGGCCGCTAGTTACGCTTGCTCTGTTTTATCGACAAATGCTGTGTGGTCGATTGGAAGTGACCATTAAAATGGAATTCGAAGAGGGAAACGTCCATCTAAGGTGCTCGAAGAAAATCATCACGCCAAAGTATAACCTTCTAACGCGTGTACATAAGTTCACACATGTTTTTTATTTTTTTCTTGGCATTTTAATGAGACAACGGAATTTCGACTAAAGAAATTTTCTTTCCCTATTATACACATAACTAGCGACCCACTCCGGCTTTGCACGAGCGATCTGGACCGAAATCCTTAAAAGATGACACACTTAAACCTTCCCCATTCTGAACTGAGACTATTTTTGATGAATTGCTATTTTAAAAGAGTACCGAGAGTTTTTTACGCCGGCTTTTTCTCTCGGCCTACACCCTCATCATCCTACCTACATCATCAATTGCTCTGTATAATTTATAAAAATTAAAAAACTTGTATAAGGCACGAGGAATGTATCAAATAGCCACTTCTTCCTTGTCCTTCCACGTCTTTAACATTCTGTGTAACATTGATTTTTTTAGCTTATAAGCTCATCCAAAACGCAAACGGCACTTAAAATCACAGAAAAAACAAAAAAAATCCTTCCCCATTAAATTCAGTAGAATAATTACTTTATTTTCTGTTTTATTTTATGTACTCGTAAAAAACGTTAGTTTTAAAGATCAGACTCACCGTCTACAAACAAAACTTACTAATTATATTACCAAAGCAACAACCTAACCTAAACCAAAAAAAAATCAACTAAATAAAAAAAAATTGAACACATACACATAGGAGTACATAGGAGGCTGGCAGACAGAATGTATCAAATAGTACAACTCCTAGCGCGCTCTATTTTCCGGTTATAAATAAATATAGCTTAACTTCCACGGCCCTTGAGCGGAAGCTGCGGGGTGTAGGCCATTATCATTATATAACACTAGATATGGATAAAATCCGCAATAAATTTCATGCGGTAATTTTTGGCTTTATCGCGACTAGACGGGCAGATAAACGAGGCGTAGAACGTTGATATAAAATATATTATATAGACATATGCTGTCGTAATTATCAAGTTCAGCAACTTTTCTCTTGAACTCAATAATACATTTCATTTGCAGCGTTCGTAAGAATTTCGTTCGACCCTTTTTTCTCAGACTACCACGAAAGACTTTAAATTTCCCCGGTTACTTTACTCTATAGTATATAACACTCATTAATAACGTGGCATTCTATTGGTTATTTTTTTCAATACATTACAGACCCTAGTACCAACAATATTAGTATATACCTACAATAAATAAAAACCTCAAAATAGTATGACTATATACAGATTAGATTACACTATATATACACGTTTGCGCTACAACCTTCTAGGTCTGCGCCTCAGAACTCTTTATCTGTTTCGTGATTAAAAAAGGCAAGTATACTCTGAATTTAAATTCCGTAGAATTCTGAAAGCTAGAATTTTTTTTGCCGGGCACATTTTTCAATTTCAATACAAGTCTGAACATCTGAGGTACATACATTTTATTGTTAGTTAATGTACCCATTTTATTAAGTGCGGTGCTCCACATTTAAAGTGGTTTAACAGCGAATGGTAATTAGATAATATTTTTTTTACTAAACCTGGAATTAGTAGGCAGTGATACCAGCTAAAGAATAAAATAAAGTATGTAATTAAAGTTAATTCGATATATTGTTCGTGATACTGAAATATTTGTTATTTTTGTATTAGGTCACTCGAGTAAGTAAATATCTAGATTTACCTTTTATGTAGGTAAAACATAAAAAATACCTAGCATTTTTTTATTGCCCTCAAATAAGTCAAATTTGTCCCTGTTTCGGTGGAAAACTTTTTAAGTAGCAACACTAATGAAATGTCAGAATTCTACGGAATTAAATATCAGAGTATAGGTGATCAGCCTTCTGAGCCGGACACACCTTTGGGTCTAAGGCATGCCGGTTTCCTTACGATGTTTTCCATTACCGTAACAGCGAGTGGTAAATGACAGAACATAGACAGTAAGTCCATTACTGCACAGCCATTACCATGACTTCAATCGTAATCTTTTAACCTATAAAAGTTTTACGACTCCACATCGAGACATAATATTTGCCACACTTCGCATGAATGCAATGTACAATTCCTCGATGTTAACGGATTCTTAAACATGCCTGTATGATCATAAACATTCAGATAAGGGAGTGTTCAAGTATTACGTAACGAATTTTAGGGGGGGGGGGTCCTTTTGTAAAACGTTACGATGCGGGGCGGGGATTGAATTACGCGTTATTGTTAATATTATTTTCGACTTTCCAGTACTTTACACCACATATTGGTAACTTTTAGGTATAAAGAGTCACTGGGCGGTCACGAAACGTTTTACTATTGGGTACAGAAAAACATTACGGCGCGTTACATGGGGGGGAGGGGGTCAATAATCTCCAAAAATTGCGTGACGTAATACTTGAACGCTCCCTAAGTTAATTCTAATACTTATTTGTTGGTTGGTCATTCATAACACACACAGTTCTGCATTAGTTGCCGGGTTTTACGATTATTATTTCCCTTTCAAACCTAAAACTTTTGTTTTCGCTGTAGAAATGCACCCGATTGAACGTTATTATACAACATACCTAATGTGCAAAAACGTTTCTTTCCTGGTAATTTAAGATTACCATTCCAACCCCGTGCTATCTAAAAATTACGCTGTGTTCTTTAGACAAAATTAATTTAAATAAAGTGAATAACAAGACTCAGCTATGGACTCGAAGCTATCCCAACCTGTAACCCTGAGTTACCTAAGAAAGACTTTTAATAAAAAACAAGAGATGACGCGCTTCGAGTGAGCATCATAAACAAGCAGGTTCACCATTTACGTATATAGAATATATTTAGTCATACTATTTTGAGAAAGAATTTATATTTTATATTTTGAGAAGAGTTAAATTAGATTAGATTTTATTATATTAGATTAGAGTTAAATTAGATTAGGTTTTCGCATTTGATTTTTACATAAATCAAATGCGAAAACCAATACACAGACAATAAGGAAATAAAAGTTTAACTTCAAGCACTAATACTAGATGGCGATACATTATTTTCTAAATAATAAGATTATCTATATATATATAATGAAAATGGTGTTCGTTTGAGGTTCTTTCACGCTTAAACCACTGATCGTATCGACATGAAACTACCACCATTCGATGCGAAATTTTTCCTAGATGGTTTATGGCTATTAATTCCAACGTTCCTTCATTTTTTTATTTCTGTTTTATTTTTATGAAAATTTATCCCGCTAATAAAAACAAAAGAGGCTTCCTAGAACCGCAAAACGTCAACATCTGTTAAAAACTCTATTTTCGAAATATTTCAATTTTCTTAGCGGGAAGTTAAAAAGAAGAATAATAAAAATATGAAAAAAAATAAAATAATGAAACATAAAATTTATTTTAATTCGTCCAGCAAAGCGGGCGCGAAACGGCTAGTTATAATTATAAATACAACATACCTTGCTCTTATCATCAGTGATGAAAAAAACAGCTTCCTTCTTATCAGCATGGACCTCTTTGAGCACTGTCTTGTAGTTCACGTTGATTCGTTTCTTCTTGACGACTTCCATGAGGATATCAGCATATTTCTTCACACCGAAAATTACTGGGAGACAAGTGTTGTATGTAATGTTTACCCGCGAGCGAATTGCCGTCTGAAATGTTAATTTATCATTTATATCCTGATAATAATAAGGCTTTTATACTCTGGCATCGGATTATTTTTAACTTTACGAACGTCTATTTTTAGTTATTCGAACGGAGCGTTAGAACAACCCAATAATCATAACCATTTACTTTTGAATCTTTCAAACGCAAAGTTTGAATAATTGTCCGAGTTAATAATTAATTATTAAAATTGAAAATATAAAATAAAGGAATATAAACTGGACACGTATATAAGAATCACGACCAAGACGCAAATTTAGACAATTCTGATATATTTTTAATTATATAAAAAAATTGTTTCTGTAAATAATTATAAAGTAGGGCCGTCCCAAAAACAACTATAAAATATACAACTGTACAAAACAATAAGCAATTGTTACACGTTTATTAATAGATGTGCTACCACAACAGCGATAAAGTATTGTTCGTATCGTATGGAATTGTAATTCATAAATTAAAACAGTATTATGCATTCGAATTTCCTATTTAATTTTAATTATATAACCAAAGGAATTTATGTTTAAAAAATATATTACAAATTGATATTTTTAATGGTTATGAGTCATAACATACAGATACCGGCAAACATCTTGAACATTAAACAAGGGAGTGGGATAAAGTTTGCGCAGCGCGGGACACAAACGTCAACTGATTTACCAATCACGCGATCGACACGTAACTCTCCCGCAGCCGTGGAACAATTTCAGGACATTATATTTATAACATATATTTTTAGATATCTTGTATGTGTAATGTGTATGTCATTTTTCCTTGTTGATAAATAAATAGGAAATATTTTTTCAAGAAACAGTATCTTAATGTTAAATCTAATTAAACAAATCGTGTAAGGGTGGGTTAATTTTTGCAACCACAGAGTCATGCCAAGACATGTAAGGCCACTTTAGATAGTTCATTGACAATCCCATTTTCCCTCTGTGCCATATTTTTCGTCTATCGAGCAACCCACGCTTTTTCACAATAATACCAGTATTTTTTGTTCATTACCATTTTCAGCCTAAATTAGGAATTATTTACATTATTCTTAATTAATATTAATATCTGTTTTTTAGTATAGTTTTCTATATAAAGCGTGTGTTCTAGTTTTTTTAAACTATTATTTATTTTTTAGTTAATTTTTTTTTATTTTTTTTCATTTTTTTTTCGGATTATTGCATTGTCATCGATCTTTGACAGGTGCGCAAAGTTTGAATTAAATGTGTCCGTTAAAAGTGGGTCAAAATCGAGTCCGAAGGAGTCGGTTACATACATACATACAGGTGAAGCTAATATAAAGCGTATAATAATTTATTCTACCATGCAAGAATACAAATTTATAAAAATACCTTATCAAAGTACGCATCCGCCATGTATGCGATCTTTTGTGGAGCGCCCGGGCATTTTATTGGCGTATCCGGGTATGTGAACACTGCCTCACCACCTTTGAAGTTACGGATGTCATTCCAGGTTTTCTCACAATAGTCAGGAGAATATATCGTTGACACACAACTGGCTTTATCGTTCAAGGCGTCTCGGAGGCCGGGAACCTAAAAATTGTAACCACTATTAAATAATGATCTTATTATCTTTCGTTTACACGAAGAAACATTTAAATGAGAGAGTAATATATGATTCTGGTCTAAATGGGAACTATAAAAAAATTAAAAAGTATTTAGTTCGAAATATTTTATAATTTACATAAGATTTCTAAATAAATCAAATAAATACATCGGTATCTTGTAATATATTTATGTCTCTGTGTATTTGTATTACAAAGTAAACCAAAATTATTTCGGGAAACATGACGCATCATGAACTTGTTGATTAATCGAGTGAATTATCGTGACTTGAATTCTAAGAAGCCTTTTGTATTTGTGATATTCAATTGTTTAAGGTCATTTTTTAATAAAGCGGTCATTAGAAGGTAATTTTGTCTAACAATTATCTACGTATACTGATAAAAATATATACTTTATTAAAGAATATTTATAATTTTTTAAGATTATTTTTCCTTTTTCAGTAACTATAAAGAACCGATCAAATCAAATAATGAAACGAAAAAACAGGGAATTAAACAACTTATTATAATACCATTTCATTAGTTAACTTTTTCATTACAAATATTTATCTTAAAGAAAAATATTTATAGATGCTTGTGATGAATAAGATTTTTTTTACTGTAAAAGTGTAGTGAAGTTTTTTTTATTAAAATGTAGAAGCTTCATTTTTTTTATTATAACGTATTAATTAATGACATACGTACATATCTAATATACATATCAATTAATGACACGAAAATCATCTCTAGTTCTCAATTAATTGGCGAAGCTCCAAAAAGACAAATATGATTGCGTCATACGCAATGTACAAGTTAGAATTGTTCAAGGTTATATTTGCAAACGTATACATAATATATCAATTCATCACGCAAATTAACATAGAACAAAATCAGCTAGCCTAAACGGGCTATATCATATAAATTGTGAGAATGTTAAGTGAAGTTTTTTTTAAACATGTACTTCGGTCATTTTACGTTAGTAACGATATATAGTGAGTGTGAGAACAAAACAACTTAAATGCATGTTGTTCAAACATAGTTGTTTGAACACTAAAGTGCCTTGTATTTCCCCTGTTATTGCGATACGTTGGACGGTTTTGCGATATGTCCGGTGACTATAACGAAAATAACCGTAATTGCTTGTAAAGTATACATAAGTTTAGTATATTGATTACTATACTACCCAAGTCAAAAATAATGTACACTACACAAGGCGAGAAAAAAAACTAATAATTCAAAATTATATACATACTTACAAATATTGTAAAGAAAAAAAGACTTGTATTTACACCACTAAAAATCTAGAATACCACCTATAGGCTTATTTTCATATTTTCAAAATGAAAGTTGGCACAGGGTGTTAGATCATATATCCAAGTTATATATCCAATTCACATACCTTATCATAATCATACTGCAATCCGACACCGATAACTGCATACTCGTAGTTAATTTCATGACCTTCAGCTGTTCTAACGACATTGTTCTTAGCATCTATACATTGCGCGGTATCTTTGACCCAAGTTGCGTTGGATGGTAGAACACTCTTCGCACTACGCCGTGTCGCTGCCACTGAAGTCACTCCGGCCCCCACGAGAGTAAATAGTGGTTGATAGTAATGGTCCTGAAAGATCAGTCTTTAAACAACACATATTTGGTAGTTTAAACAAAACACATTTACACCAATTTGAGGAGTTCTGGGATTGTAGAGAAAATTTTAACGCAGACATGAGTGACGCTTTTCATGTTAATTAGCGTTATGCTGGGAATCGATAAGCCCCATGTCTTTGATCCACGGGTTCGGGATACAACGGGTCTTAGTATTTTTATTATTTTTTAAATAATTAAAATCACGTCATTTGCTACGTATTATGTATACTTTTGATTTGGATTTGGGAGACTATATTTCATGTTTTAAATAGGTAATAAGTGTCGGTCTTTGTAATTTTTTATTATTTCATACTATGGGTGGAAAAGATCTCTTAACGATAGCGCCATAGAAGAATAATTTCTAGTTCAATAGTGTGTGATTTACTGCCCCAATCAACCCCGTATTTGAAAAGAGAGAGCCTCTTATAATAGAGACTTTAATAATAAATGAATCTATACTTGGTTACACAATAAATGATTCATTGAAAAACTCGACTTTTTTTTTTGACATCTCCACCTCCTTTGATGCCAAGAGGCTCACAGAACTCAAAAACGGTATTGTCCCTATATATTTAAATTATTCATGAAACATACGTATATTATCGTCAATTTTACGTATTTTACATACAGGTATTATTTTTATACTGACATTGATAACTTTGATAAATGGTGATAAGTGATCAATATTACGCAATCGCCGGCTGCACGTAGTATGACTATGAGTTATTTTTTATTTATCACTATGTCAAGAGCTAGGTTTATCAAAAACAGCCCAATGGGGCTTGAGGGCTTGCCATATGTGCCTTCATTCCCAACACAAATCTTGTATAGCTGGAACCAAACCCAGGACAGCATACAGCACATACACCTAAGTTACAGAACCATGTGTATAAGTTGATTGAGTCCTAGATTACTTACCGAGACAATTCTGGGTGTTAATAATCTACCTTGTAGAATATACTCCATATTCTAGTGGTGCTCTATGTTAGTTTTTTAAACAATTTATGATTGCTTAGTAACACAATTCATGTAATATACAATGAGATAATTATCTTGCTCATAGTCTATGCACTACACATAATACAGTTGTTAATGTAAAGTCTCCAATGCTTTGTAAATGAAAATGCAACAATTTTGGCAGTTCAAAATTTTAATTTTGCTTTAATTTAGTTACCAAATACACAAATGTCAGCTTTACTAAGTTAACTAGAGTTACATAATAATAATTAACTTACAGGACTTGGCTCCAAAACAATGACAGATCCTTTTTTTAATCTCCTAGCAAACTTTGCGGCTATTGTGCAACCTCCCGATCCACCCCCAATTACTAGCACTTTACATCTATAAAAAATACATACTGATAATATCACTTAGATTAGTGTTAATAATAATATAATTTGTACTATTTAAAAGAATAAAATAGACTCTACCTAATCTAAAAGAATCAAATTAACTTCTGCTTACCAAAACTATTTACAGTTATGATTTCAAAATATAAAAGATCAGTTATTATCAAATGCACTTAGCATTAAAATACATATATAGTGCATAATAATCATGTAAAAAGTTTGTAATGCTTAACAGATTTATCTGTTAATATAAATATATGAAAATAAAACTAAAACTATAGTAAAACCATCCAAAAATAATACTTACGAATGCTTTGCGTTCTGAACTGCAGAAACAGAATAAAACCTTAATGGAGCAATTTTTGTTTGATAACTGATCCTACATAGAGAGTTCATCATGATTGCTATGTCATTTAATAGTTAAAATATTTGAAGTTGCCGGCACGACGTCAAGAATACTATAGCGGCCTGCAGAGCAACAGTTTGTAGAGCTAGTAGTGACCGGCGACTTGCTGATATCAAGACTAGTTGAGACTGTGCTGATATACTATCAGATCGAAGGCGGCTTCCATGAATATAAACGATGTCAGTTATCTATTACCCAGATTCTTGGAAGACACAACATACAAATTTTATAGACCACAAATTAAATATTATTACTTATTTGGTTTGACTTTTAAATCGCTGTGTATTATATTTAATGCAAATTAATTAATTGAAAGTAAGGTATTGAAACTTGAGAATTGACAGTTGAGTGATTATTGTTTGAAAACATAGACGGATACTGATTACTGATAGTCAACGTACTACGTAGACTTTCAATTGGTATATTGGTCAATTTCTATATTGGGCATGAAAGTTTAATTCTTAATTGAGTTACTAATTAATATTCATAATAGGTTAATGTTTTAAATGTTAAAGACATATTGATGAAACGAAACGAAATTAAATTTGAATAATGATTGATTTTTGATTTGATTGAATAAGGTTCATCAAAATTTAAAAGCTTAAAATTCAGTTTTCCGGTCTTTCAAATGGGAATCGCTAGTCAGAGCACATTGCCAGATTTGCTCTGATTGGTCTGGTCTAAAGCTGTCCAGGGGAATTTCTGTCAGCCCTCCATTCCACCATTGCACAGGGAGGATAACTCACTGGCCCACACCGCGAAGTAGAGAGCAGATTTACCTGGGCTGTCTCTTTGCTTCGAATACATGGGCAGAGGCAAGATAGTCCAAGTCCAAGGTGCTAGCGGTAAGTTTGGGTATGGCAAACGCCTTCGATCGGGGGTGGCACAGACGTTTCTTTCGAAGCTCCAAGCCTATGGGCTCCCCAAGGAATTATGCAATTGGATTTCCAGCTTTCTCACAAATCGGAGCATCAAGTCGTCATTAACGGAGCATCTTCTGACCTCAAACCTGTGAACACTGAGGTCCCACAAGGCTGTGTCCTATTCCCGACCTTGTTTCTTCTGGATTCTCAATGATATCTTGCAATTTAGAAACATTCAATGCTATGCGGACAATAGCACTGGGGATACTCTATACACTGGCCGTGCAGCTATTTCTCGGGCAGCTGTCTATCAGTATCAGAAGAAACTTGTGTCTGAAGTCAAAACTCTGCCACTTGGAGTCTCGACTAAACCCAGTCAAATTTAACCCCAAGAAGCCAAGACAAGTTTACATGGAGTACTATTCTTACCTCCTTCCACGGGGTCCTTCAAGAATAGAGCGTACCAATTCTTAAAAGGACGACAAAGCATTTACGAGCTGTCTGGCAAATAAAGTGTCTATAGGCGGCGGTATCACTTAAGATCAGATAGTTTCGTGACGGTTTGCTCCGTTATATACAAAAATGTTGTCGTCTTTAACTCCACCTGCCCCCAACTCATTCATAATATTTAGAAGTGTTTCTCCTAGGTTGTAGCAGTTGTCAATTGTCAATTGACATCATCTGTCTACTCTACTGAGTACAATAAATTTATAGTCTATATTCTATAAGTATTTTATTTTAATTGAAATAGATAAAATGGCGGAAGACGACGAAATAGATATTCTTGGTGATTTTTCTTTCAATTCTTGCTTTGCTCAAAATAATCAAGGAATGTAAGTTTTTTCTTAAGTACCTACGTTATAATACTTATAGGAGAGCCTTATTATTAATAGGTCCAACGTACGTTACATTTATGTAATTTTTCATTGTTGACAAACTTCCAAACAAACAAAAGTTGTTGTGTAAGCAATAACATAATCATATTAATGTTACGATGTTACAATTATTGTAACTCCTATCTGGGGTCTAAGCCAAGGGTGTTAAATGTTAATTGTCATAATTTTCTTTTAAAGTTTTCATTTCGATCGTATTAATGGAAATATAATTTTTATTTTATCAACAGACCTTCATGTTCAAGTCGTGAAGACACTGTCCACCCACAGTGGTTGCTGGATTCACCTGCTACAAATTGGTATGATAGCAAGAGTAAAAATAGGTAAGATTGCTGTTGCAATGCAAAGACAGTGAAACAACAATCATTATTTTTAATATTTACCTATTAAAAATAATGATTCACACATACATTTATTTTATTTCTTAATATTAAATGCTTATTTGTTTTGGAAAGGTCAAAAGAAGGTCCACCAAGGAAGCTCTGTGGCACAAAATCTTTTCAAAAGAATAATTGTGATGATGCACATGGAGTTGCATGGAGTCAGGAAGAAAGAAATCTTCTCAACAGAGAAATGGTATTATAAGAGTTTTATTAAACAAGAGCTTACATTCATAATTAATAAAATATTTATTATAATTATTTTTTAATGAGTTCTTCATATAACTTTCCAGGAAAAGCATGGCCGAAACATTATGTTAATATCACAAAAATTGAAATCAAAATCAATAACTGAAATTCAAGCTTTGATTGATGCAGAGTATGGTATTAGTTTGGACACATCTTGGGAGAAACATAACAACCTTGATCACATACCTTATGTAGAACAAGAAGAAATAATATCGGAAGAAGGCTGTATATCAGAGGCTATAAATATGGTTACCACTGGCTCTCCGACTATCACTGTACCTAAAATATTCAGAAAAACATCTAAACAACAAGACAATTATTTAAATTCAACTGCCCACAAAAATTCTCATATTAATCAAAACAACAATCTACAAATTACAAAACATATGGAGAAAATAAAAGCTGTCAAAAAGGTTGGGAATCATAGAAGAAAAGTATCTAAAAATTATGATAAAAGTATTTCCCCAGCACGGCTTAAAAATAATAGCCATTCAGAAGAGAGTTTAAAAAGTCCAAAACTTCAAATTGTATTGGGTTCTGGTCAAGCCTTACCAGTTTCTGAAGGAGAACAAGTAGTAAGTATATATATGTCACCGTAAAATTGTAAACACTGTTAGATTGTAATCTATCTTGCGAGATTGTGAACTGTCGAAAGATTGTGAACCTCAACGTACTGCTTACAATTTAACTTATTATTATTCGGTAGATTGTAATCCATCGAAGTGAAACTGTCAAATTGTGAAACGTGTGTGGTTGAACGGAATATGCCCCGCGTCTCCATATTTGTTTGTTAATTCGTTTGTTGTCGAATGTAAATTTATTGTATTGATGAATGTAAATTGATGTCGTGTTGAAAGTAACTCACAGCTTTAGAATTAGTTATATGAAATTGTTAAAAAAATATAAGTTAAAATTTGTATTTCTAATAATCCTGACAGATCAAAATAGAAAAGAAAAAAGATTCAGAACCAGAGAGTGACATAGAAATTGATGTGGACAGTGATACAGAGGCACAGCCAATGAAATCTCAGGAAGCTAAGGTTTCTGATAAAAAGAATGACAATGAGCCCATAGCTATACCACTAAGAAAGTTGGAAATGCCAAAAAGGAGGAGGAAGATCAACTTGGTAATTAGTCATGCTTTATTAAAATAAAAGTGCCTTTATTTAGAATCATGTTGCATATATATACAGTACATATTATGCATTGATGTTTTAATTAACATTGTTTGCCTAAGGTTGTGAGCCTCAAACCACAGGTCATATATTAAAGTCACCACTGGGCACTAATTAACTATTCTTATTATTTACCCATGTAACATCATTGTTAATTTCTTGTTTTGTATTGTAAATCTTTTTATATTTTGTTATTGGACTTAGTGTTATTATTTGTTTCATCCCTTCAGAATGGAGGTGGAGGTTACCGTATTATGCATACTGAAGCAGGAGATTTGTATGAAATTAGCTCAGAGCCACGTAAGGAAAGACAACCTCGAAAACCAACAGTACAACTCATACAGTGCAAGAAATATGGTGTTGATAAACCAGTGAGTAGACAAGAAAAAATATTACAGAAATATATTTTTTTTTAAATAATTTTTGGCTTTAATCAAAATCCCTCAGCTTTGAGTTGCTGTCACTAACACTGATTTTCAGTGGGTCCATAGAATTTCACATCCATTTATAAACAAAACTCAAGTAAAAGTGAAAACATCATATATATTCAAGATTATAAAATCATTTATTCATTTAGGTAAAACAATGTTCACTTATGAACGTCAAACTCAATAAACTCTCCGCCTCTCTTATAAGTAATAACATTAATTTTAAAATTTTTAGGCACCATGTGAATTACAACTACATGTATCAGTATTACTAAGTATGGACATTCATGCCCATACGTCGCGGGCTGAAGTAATGGGACTTTTGGGAGGTCAACAAGTGACGTCAGGCCTACTGCTTTGCGCGTACGCAGTGGCCAGGGCTGCCGCTAATAGTACACATTGTGATATGGATCCTGGTGAGTGTATTACATGTTTGTTTTAATTTAATATACACGACACCCTGTATGTAATGTAAATAACGATTTTGTTGTCAAATCAGTAAAGATTGTAGAGCAGTTTTTAATAACTTACAGTAGTGTTTTGTTCGCCCCGGCAGGTGGCGCTAGAGCGGGCCGTCCGTACTGTCCCTTCCAGTACTAATTACAGTAATAAAGTATTTCCCTAGACATAATTACGTTAAATGATATTTTTTATTTCAGTTTCGCAAGCCTCAGCCGGCGAATATCTTACAGCTCAGGGTTTGTCAGTCTGTGGTTGGCATCACTCACATCCACAATTTCCAGCGCTACCCTCAAAGCGAGATCTTAGTACGCAGCGCTCGTTGCAGGATGCACTTGAGTGGCGCTTGCCCTTTCTAGCCTTAGTGACGTCACCGGCGCCGGCTCCGCATTTCAGGTAACTGAATCACATGAGCATTAACAACTTTTTTACCCAAAAATTCATACAACTTTGCACAATAGCCTCTCAATTAGAGCTAACCAAATTTTATCTGATATGATGTTAAAACAGTACCTTGTATTATTTAAAATGTATAGAAATTTATAATCTTGATTTGTTGTTTCAGATGTTTCCGCGTAGAAGACTCAGAAGACAAGGAAACGCCAATAGGATATCAACTAGAAGTTAAATTAGTTCCTGACCTAACTATAGAAAGTCTACCAGACTATGTACGCGGTTTGAAACAACTCCTAAAGGATGTTGAGAGAACTGAACATAGCATTGATTTATCTAAAGATGTCTGCCCCCACACTGGAGTTGGTTATTTGGATAAGGTATGTTTTATTCAATTTACTTAAAAACTCTTTGTGGAATCTTAGTGTGAGCATAATATAATATTTTTACTGTTCTTTGTTCTGATCTACACAAACTTTCTCTATTATATATTTGTTCTAAAAAAATTAATTGCAACTTTTCCATCTAGTGTATATGGAGTGTATCACGCCACATGCGGACAGCAGGATACGAGCCTGACCATCCAGTGCTCAAGCAACTCATACAAGATGTGCGGGACATCTTTAGATAGTCCTACCTGTCAAGCAAAGAATAGTGTAGTACCTGATTTTATGTACATTAATGTTATTTAAAAGAATGTAAATACTGTTAATAAACTTAAGTTATGACATAATGGAAATTTTACTTTGCACCATGAAGAAATGTAGTGCCTCCAGGGTAGTTGCCATGCCTCAGCACTATAACATCTCGCCATGTTCTGGTCGTATTAAGTAACTACTAAAAATTATATACATCCATCGAATTGTCAACGTCCCGATGATTTTTGATTTGATTAAAAAATTTGATTTCCCTTCTCAGCTAAAAAAAATATGTTTGTTATTGTATTGTCTATAGTTAAAACTTGAAACAATGCCTATTTACTCACAGAGTAAATAGGCATTTGAATTTTGAAATATTATAGGTATTAATTATTATTAGTCGTTGTCCGTTGATGTCAATTTTCAAGCAATCGCGCCGTTTAATAAGTTTTTCAAAGTGATAAATTTCGCCTTAATTTTCCTAACTGAACAAGTCTTATTATTATTGTTGTAATCAGAAATTATCTCGCACATGTATTAGAGTCTGAAAAACTTTTTATTTTATTAATATTGTTTAGTTGTTAGTTTGCACACATGTACTGAGATTTGCGTAAAAATTACTTTTTTCAGCCATTAAGGTCTTCTACAATTTGCAAAGAAACACGTGCAACACTTTTGCGATTCTTATTAAAGTGATATCTAGTATCTACAATAAATCACAATGATAGACGTATTTTTACCAATTCGATCATTTTTCAAGTTCGGCAGCGTGTGTACTGATAATAATGTGTTTCGCATGCACTATAAAGCTACGGTCATTATGTTGCTCGTGTTTATGCTATTGGTGACATCGAAGCAGTTTTTTGGTGAACCTATTCATTGCATGACCCAGGATAAGTCTGACGATAACAAAGAAGCTATCAACAATTACTGCTGGATCTATGGAACCTACACCCTGAAGAGTCGATTTTTAGGTAGGTACTTACCCAAAGATACTAAAATGTTAAACTCAGTTATAAATACCTATACGTTAAGGTGAGAATAACGCTATGTCTATTCCATAACGCCATCATTGGAGTACATATTAAATTAATATTCTTATAGAGCTTATGAGTAGTAGTATACATGTATTCTACATTAGAGTAAAATTGCGCCTTTCCGTAAAGATAAGCAATAGTTACTTGTAGAGTTATATATTTAAAAAAAATATTTAAATGGAGGGTTTCTATAAAAGGTCTTTCAATTTCAAGTTCTTAACATTTATTGCTATATTTCAATGTTTGTAATCTTATTTAAAAGATATTTTCATAATTTAGGAGTTGAAGGTAGAGACATGGCCTATATTGGTGTAGGGCCTGAAAAAGGCCAGCAAAACGAGCAGTTAAAACATACATATTATCAATGGGTATGCTTTGTTTTACTGGGACAAGCTATGATGTTCTATACACCAAGATATCTTTGGAAGATCTGGGAAGGTGGTCGTTTAAAAGCACTGGCATCTGATTTAGGTAATTATAATACCAAATTGTATATTATAACTAGTATAAGACCATATTGATTATTTAAACTGACACTCTTTAATCTAAAAAAATTGTAATTAAAAAAAAACTTATTAAATCTTACACATAATAAATAAATACATTTTTATTTTATTTTAATATAGTTGTTAAAACTGACCAATATTTAATATGGTTACTGCTAAACAAGGTAATTCAATTTTTCAGCTAGTCCAATGATGACCAAAGACTGGTCCGAGTTTCGTCGCGGAGAACTTGTAGGGTATTTAACATATACACATGTCTATACACATAACATGTATGCACTTCGGTATGCATTTTGTGAAATACTCAACCTGGTCAATGTTGTAAGTTAATTTATTTTAAATCATGTTTTGGTATTTATCTTAGCAACTTTTTAACAAAGCTTTCGCTTAAAAATTTTAAAAAGGGACAATAATTTTATACAGAATACTGACACTATTGTCAGATTTTTTAATAAAATTTGATACTTGAGCTTGAGTAGTATTAAAGTTCTTACTATTTTTTTTGTTTAATGTAGGTTGGACAAATTTTTCTTTTGGATTTATTCCTTGGTGGTGCCTTCAGGGATTATGGCGCAGGCGTCGCAGCATTTACTCATGTACCTAAAGTGCCGTCCAACTTTATTGATTATGACTCCGTAAATCCAATGGATGCATTTTTTCCAAAAGTAACTAAATGCTTTATAAGGATGTATGGTCCATCAGGGACTATACAAGTGAAAGATAGACTATGTGTTTTACCATTAAATATTGTCAATGAGAAAATATTTGTAATACTATGGTTTTGGCTTATATTTCTGGCTGCTATGTCAATTGCTGCTGTAATTTTTCGAATCCTTGTGTTGTCTATGCCACCCATCCGCATTTATTTAATTATGGGTCAAGTAAGATGTGTAAAACACAAGATAGTTTCAAAAATAGTTAAGCGTTTCAGTTTTGGTGATTGGTTCCTGTTGTATATGCTTGGCAACAATATGAATCCCATTGTATACAAAGACTTAATCATAGAACTTTCTAAGGACTTAGAAAGTAGATCTCTAATGGTTTAAGTCACTATTGCTGCACAAAAATATTGGAAACAAGTTCCTCAATGATTACAGGGTTTAGTAATATATGGTTGAAATATTATAAGAAAAGTTTTGGTTGTATTTTTAATTATAAGGTTAATTAAGATCTCAAAAAGTTCTTTCATTAAGAAAGTTTATTTTAAGTTGCATTATGCAAAGTACAATTCTTTTTTTTTAAATTGAAGTGTTGAGTTTACTACTTCATAGTGTTGATCTCAGAACTTTTTATTAGTTTTAATAAATAATTAATAGTACAGTTAAGCAAACATAAAGAGTGGTTATGATTATGGAGAAAAAAGACAATAAATAGAAAATTACACAAAATGATTCTTTAATTTAATCTTAATCTCTGTTTAAACAAAGGTTTGTTTAAGTAGTGTTTGTGGGTTTAAAAAAACAATGTTGTTCTAAATTACACGTGTTAAGATATTTTGGTTAATAAATGATCTAAAAAAATACTTTTTGTTTATACTTTTTGCATACCTTGCCTACCTTACGATTATTATTTTCTTTTAAGACTTAGAAGAAAATGATAATGAAATAATGATAAACAAGTAAAATTAAATAACAGAAACAATCCTGTACTTTAAAATAAGTTTATTAAAGAATCCAGTTACCAATTTTACATTTGAACCATGACATTAACAAAATAGTACATTTTTGTTGATTTACCTTTAAAATAGTTCTCCCAAAAAGAAAACTATCTGAAGTTTTACCCTTAGCCACAATGTGTTTGTAAGCTCACAAATCATATACTTTAAAATGACATGCATGGTGTCAAATATTCATAAAAAAGATTTGTCCTAATTATGGTACCTCAGTTACTACCCAGAACATCCTCTACAACCACAATGAACACATTCAACTATCCTACCTTCTTCTAGTTTGCTTTTGGGTACCCTACATATACAGTTAGTTGCAAAATTTGTATCTCTAGTCTGAATGCATCTCAAACAGCAAAGATTTTCATAGCCCGTCTTCTTCCATTTTGCAATCAGATTGGCATCTGCAATCTTCTCATTTAAACAGTATTGATAAAGCTCTCTGCTAATAGCTTTTCTTCTGTAGAACAAGTCATAGATGTATCGAGATTTTTGATGATGTATCTTGAATATAGGCCAAAGTGATTCTTGTTTCCGTTTTCCTTCATGTGGTTCAGTTTCCGCTGAAAAAAGTAAAATTCATTACTAGATGTATTTAAAGTCTAAAGATATAGTTTTTTTAGGATATATCTTCATATAAAACCTAAATTATATGATAGGTCACCTAAACAAAATGCAGTAAGTAAATAATAAAATTTACGCAATTAAAACTTACCTTCTCGCATTTTTTGCTCCAATTCCTCCAATGTTGGTTCAATAAGTTCCCAACCTTCTGGGGGAGGTTTCCGACTTCGGCGTACTTTCGGCATTGCTCCCTTTTGACTATAATAACAATTTCCTACTTCATAAGAAACCTTAATATTTACTATTTCAAACTAGGCAAGCATGTTTTTATACACAGTTTATAATTGTTGAACGATGCATCAAAGACTAACTTACTAAGCAGTAAAGTGTAAGTAAACTCCAATAATTACTAGATTTTTTTTTAATTTCGACGTAACAAGTGCTGGTTGCCTACCTTATTTTTATCTAAGGAAATATGTAATTACGAAATACAATAAATATAAATAAAAGTGCTTTTAAAATTGAATAATGATTATTAACGTAAGGGTTGATTTTGATTATTGTGAATACAACACAGACTATTAATTCACATGTGTCTTGTCTGTGGACATTTTAAATGTCACATAGCTGATTTCACGAATGAATTTGGCAAAACTTAACGAGAAATCTGAAGTCTGAACCACTGCCTTAACACTTAACTGTAGTGTCAGTAGTATTATGTAGAAAGTCGTAAACTAAATTTGTATGTAAATGACAGTTCGTGTCGACAAATTTTCATACAAATTTAGGTAAAAAGAAAATTAAGGCATCTTGGTTATACTCAAAGATTTTGTAGAGGTAAATTTATGCTCGAGACAAGCTGAAGACCATAAAAGAAGACTAGACAAAAACATGACCTCAATATGTAACTCAATGCAATACTGCCATAAAACTATAACTGAGATACTAGGACTGTTTTTTTTTATTCGTATTTATTTGGAGAAAATGACAGAAATCTGAAACCATCTAAATCTACACTTAAAAAGAGAGTAAATCTTTAATACAATTGTTTAAATCTTAAGGTTGAGATTAAATAGATTAATGATCTTTAAGCGTTCAAATTATCAACAACTTTTTAGAAGTTATCGAAAAGAATATTATTTTTAAAGATTTCTATTTTGTTTTTTTATATGAAGGCACTATAAAAAGCACAAATTTGTGATTATGCAAAGCAGTACAATTCAAACTATGGTACAAATATAGATTTAGAAGTAAGTATAAAACGAGTATAGGAAAATCAGTTATTTTAAGCACCCTTGTTAGACTTAAAGTAAGACGTTTGAATTGGTTTTGACTAATCAATAGGTATGTGTAAAGTTAATGTTAGTGATTTATACAATGTTTAGATTAATATAATCTATATTTTTGCTATCGTTGATGAAACGCTTAATGGTTCATCCCTAATCTGTATATATATTTCTCCGTGGGTTACCTCCACAAACGAACCACGTCAGTTTATAGGGGATTTGAACTAGACAGGCAGGCGGGTTAGGCATTTAAATTTGTTTTTATTATGTCACTGGGCTCCCCAATTTGGAAGTTTTTTCAATTCCTTTTAAATAAACTTTATATATCATTAAGGATTAAGTTATATACCTTTTTGGACTAATTTTTGTTGTTACTGAGGATAGTCCTAGCAGGATGGTGACGAGGTGCCGTGGGGATGGTTTTTTATTTTTCATTCTTACTTGCTCACGCATTTACAGAATAAACGTATTTCGTCTTACATATTTCTTCGATAAACGTAATCAACGTTGAGAAAGGTAGCGGTAATGGTACCTAAAATCTACGGCTAAAATCGCTGCAATGACTGCATACCTTGAAACAAAGTTATTCCGAGGATATACACAACTGTCGACCATGGCCTTTGGGCCAGTCAGTGGTTAGACGGGTTGGGAATTTTCCCTTTTAGTCGGAGTATCATCCATCCTTCACAGATTTAAAACCTTGTTTAAACATCGACAAACAGGATGGCGGATGTTTATCACCTGTAAGATACTACGTGTGTTAGGTACTTGTTGGTTATGTTAATTTAATGAGGTCAGTATAAAATAATTTTGTGTTTTTTAAAAGGTTTTAGCAATAAGAAATATTTCAAACATTGTTTATAGTTTGAGAGCGGTTTAGTTTCTAGTTAAAGTTTTTTTTATAACAGAGGGGGTTTGTAGTTACAGGATATATGCCAAACAATAAATAATTAAGAAATTCTTCTTGCCTGCTATACGCCCTTTTGCGAACTGGTAGTAAATTAAATTTAGAATTAATTTAACATCTTTTCTGTTGACGTTCATAAGTGTACTTGGTTACATATATGAATAAAGTTATTTTGAGTTTGAATAATAATATTTATACTAACTTACTATCTTATACTACTAACAAACTTTATTACTACTTAAAAAATTAAAACGTCACGTCTAGCAGTCTTCTCAAACCTATCACAAATAAATCCAGTTCTGGTGCAGACTTGAGGTAACGGTTAAGTTGCGGAAGCGTATGCGCAATTCGGTCTCGTGTTTAAAAAAATTATGACGGTATATATATGGTAGTTGGATACCTTTATCTTATCGATAAAGAACAATTAGATGGAACACACAGTTGTCTCAGTCATGAATAACGGGGGTTGTTGGATATCGCAGGCCAAAAGCGACATTAAAACGTAGACTAAAGATAGACCTTACTCTTTCAGAGTTTGTACGGGCCTGAAAATCTTTAAAAAAAAATACATATATATATTATATATGTCCGACCATATGTTTTTCAAAGGCGGTTAATTAGATCCAGAGAAATCCTACAACCTCAGAAACTTTACCTCTATAATATTACTATTAGTATACCTATAGAAATCTGGGCTTTCTTTTCTTGTAGCTTTTATTGCAATTATTTATTACTGTAGTAAATATAACAATACGGCTGGTCCCCGTAGGGGCAGTGGACCACCACCCTCCATTCATAAAGATATGTAAAATAAAATGTTACATATTTTACCTACTTTTAAGAGTTATTTTTTTATAATCCATATAAAAGAAAATTCAATGTACATTATTAAGTTTTGCAAATAAAGGCTATTGTTATTAATTTATTATTAGCGTATTAAGGAATATTTAAACACATTTGTATTACATTAACACGAGTCTTTGGGGTCACACAAAGTCAAACGATAAGAAAAGTACATAAAAACTAGATGATGTAAACAATCTCTTCGAACTATATTTAGAAACTGCGATGAAACGGTGTTAATAATTGAAAAATATGTACATATTATAATAATTGAGGCTAAATCAATTAACGCGTATTTGACCTCATGACCTTAAAGAAGATCGATTACATTCAGATAAACATAGAAAAATCCCTCAAAATGGCCATTGGTATTAATATTTAATCAATTATCCATTTGTATATTAACTTTATTTTTAATAGACTATTCGTCATAAAGTCTACCTGTGTGCATAACGGGCTAACCCATACAGGTTTATATGTACTCTATCTCCCTCTATCACAATCAAATTACCGATGCAAGACAGAGAAAGGCATAATTTACGTGAGGTAGTGGAATGCGAGGCGCTCGCGCAACCTCCAATTCAACTAGTTGAGGTTTCATTGCGCCGCCGCACACAACTTTACATTATTACGAAAATATGTGTGAAATTTTGATAAAAAAGTGTTGATAAGTGTTTGATAGTGACGATTGTGAAGTGCAGTGTTATGATATAGTTGACGGAGTATCGTAGGCGAGTTTTATTTACCTGTAAGTATATAATCACCTGATGACGTGTTTGCATCGCGATCCTTAGCTTGCGAAGAAATAAGTATTGGGAAACAGTATATATAGTCGTTACCCCATAATATAAAAATCGTTCCGTATTTTGACATTGCTTTATCTACTTACTTGAGTATTACTATTCCGTAATTAATATTTACCCCCCTATCTAAGTTAATGACCTAAATTGTTAAGTTGAAGTAGAAAGGTTTGATTAAATGCGGAAGTCGAGCAGGTCCTTTACCACTGTATGCTAAGTTATTAACCTATGCAATGTAATATTAAGGTGTTTTTTAAAAATAACTTACACAAAATCCGTAATGGCCACATTTCATACAAAAAAGTTCTATCAATAGCTTAGTAAATAGAATGTTACAACTCTTAACGTATTTGGTTTGGTTATTAAAACTTATTAATTTTAAAGACCTACAAAATTTATAATTATATGAAACTTAAATACTTATAATAAATTAATATAAAAATATATTTTTTACGTATTTTTATTAAGCAAAATTTTGATTAACTTCGAAACTGGCCCAATTTTTCGCTATACAATTATTACAAAACATTTTTATAATAGCCTATTAGCTACGTGATTATGCAGAGCTGAAGTTGCATTAATAACAATTTTGCAACTTTAGCTTTATAATTAAGCTTACGTCACCTATATTATTTATACAAAAAATTCGAATGTAAATGGATAAACATATATTTTTATCGAGGATATTTTTACTAAGACTTGGTTGATATGTGCCCTTTACCAGATGTTTATATTTTAATAATAACTGTATAGCTGGTAATCTATTAAGTTTATATTAGGGATATGTTTATCCAATCATTAATATGTGATTTAATTAAATTTATGTAACAGTTATTAACGATACAAAGCGTTCTTGTTAAAGACATCAACGCTCGCAACGAAAGCAACGGGGTCCTTTCAAAATATCACAAATTCTAAAGTATCTCGTTACTGGGCTTTTGATTAGGTATTATGGCACTACAAGAAATATAATATGACAGGAATATGCAGGTATTAAATTACATATATTTTACGAAATTAAATGCAAATGGCACTTTGATGAAGATGATTCAAATGACTTTAATAGCATTCCACGTTTATTTTATGTACAATATTTTAACTGAAATCATTTTGGTTTTTCGATTAAGGAATGACATTGCCGGACATATTGTAATTTTATTGATACTTTTACAATAAATATGCTACTTTTCATTTGACTAAAACTATCGCAAATAAATAATTTAATGTATTTCATTTGTGTGTCCTAGACAAATATTTACCTAAAAATTGTAAAAGGTACTGCTATTATTATATTGACCTTATGTAAAAATGAAAGGCACGATTAACCAACAATAACATCGATACTTTATCATTTAATACATAAGAAAATTAATCATATTATATAGGTAAGATGTAGCATACAATATAATGCCTGACTGATAGGTTTTTTTAAGAATTCATACGTAATATAGGTAATAAAAAGCGTGATTCTTATGCATTCCGATGCTTAAAACTGCGAAACTGTGTTTTATTATACTAATTATATTATATAATTAAGTGTAATTTAAAGAAATCTACATATGGACGTACAATAATTTATTGAATATATTCAAACAATATATTTATTTTTATTTATTTATAAACACTTCGTTGCATTACAATATAAAAATTGTACATAATTAAATATAAAGAAGGGCAACTGGCGCGGGCGGCCCCAATATGGCGGCGATCTCTTCCTACTGGCCTACCACTGTGAGAAAAGAAAAAAAATGTATTAAATTAGATAAGGTAGGCAAGAAGTGCTTAAATACATATTACATTTAGTTACATATAGTAAATTAAGAAAAAAAACTAAACAGGAACAAAAAACAAACTAAACTAATAAAGGATACATGAAAAATAAAAAGCAAAAAGTGCACATGCATCATGATAATTTAATTTAAGATCAGTCTCACGTCAGTTAGTAGTTATTACAAAAGTTAGGGATACGATGTGGACAGGTAATATTTGTACAGAAGAAATTTAAAGGAAGATAGAGAAGGAGCTAAGCGAATAGGGAGTAGGGACTATTTATATAGTTCAAAACCTTCAAGCCCTTCGGTTGTAATACAAGTGCATTATAACAGGAACTATAAGTCAGAACAGTAAGTATAATAAATGAAATACCACGGGTTACTATAACTTACAGAATTGAAAATGTTATTGCCAACATAACGATGCACGCGGGAATTATGATGACACTAGGCATCGGTGAAACCGCTTTCTAACCGATCAACACGAGATTTACCGTCTTGTTAGATAACACGGTATTCAGTTATTTTAATTATTATTTTCGCTTATGAATTATCTGTCATAAAAAATTTCTTAATTGCTATCACGGATGGAATACGGATTTTGGTAATCATTTTATTTATCTGCCTGTTCTAAGGCTTTTTGATTTGCAATAAATCTCGATCGACTGATCTGTTAGTAGACTACGACTGCAGTTATAATTTTTGGTATCTCATATGAGAAATAACTGTTTTGTTCCCTTTGGAGTCGGGACATTGGGTTCAAGTGCATTATTATTAAAGATGTAAGTTGGCGCTTGGTAGATAGTAATAATAATTTATTTTCTCCCATATAACATTTACAACAAACAATAAGATAACAGTTGAAAAGGCATTGGGAGACTGGTTTCCAAACTAGGCAAGAACCTGTGATATGGATAACCAGGCTTCCATTCCACAGCAAAGTCATATTGAGTGGTTACAAAAAGTACATACATATATAGGTAGGCAAACAAATTTAACGTTTTAAATAAAGAAAGAAAAACAAAACAGTCAACTAATTAGAAGTTAGCACAAATAAAGTTATATGGGCGTATGTGAGGGTGTAGTACCGGAGACCCTAGAGCTGGTGCTTTCCTCGCTCAACAAATACCTATCGTGAAATGCTTCCAGCATTAAAGGCCACAGAGACCAAACTTCTTAAATTTGTCTTTATTACAATCTATGATAAGAATAATGTAAAAACTGTATATTTATGTTTAGATAATTATTATTATAACAAGTTTCTACTTTGAAGCCTTTTAATTGTTTTCCAAGATATAAAATGTTATCCCCCTTGCGTCTGTTTCAAAAACTAACGAACGCATTTTATGGAAATTAATGTTCATTAATTAAAGCTATTACTCAAAATAACTTTATTCATAACCAAGTACACTTATAAACGTCAACAAAAAAGATGTTAACTCTTTATGGTAATGTAAATTTACTGAAATATGTCGTTGAGGTCGCAAAAAATCTAGGCAAAAGACAACAAAAGCGGAACCTGAATTCATATTTCCCATGAAAACACAGATTAAGTAAAGATTCAATAAAATGTGGGTGTAGCATGCAGACCTACTTCGGCTCCACATTCTTATCATTACAACCTGTAATTTTGCGCACACTTAGGTAATTATTTATATATGCTTATTTATGTAAACATAGGCGTGGATTCTTTAACGAGCTTAAGTAAATGGTTAATGCTACACTCATCTTTGAGATTTTGTGTCTTTTTGAGACACGCCTTCAGTCTTAGAGATAGGTTAAGTATATCTATTGCTCCAACTGTCTAATCTTATATCAACTAGCTAAATATAATCAAGCCTAAACTAGCTAATGAAAATTACCAATTTTAGATGGTATTTTTTAATTTATAATTAATCGGAATAACTGCGATTTATAACGCAAAACAAATCTGATAATTTGAAGGTATTTTTTTATATACAACCACTAAGCCTTATTGTGTGTTTACCGCCTTATATACCTGAATGCCTTCACGTCTGTCGCACCAAAAGTGTACCAGCGCCTCGGAAGCGCCCATCACGGGTCAGTATTTACATTCGATGCCCGTTTCTGACACTTTCACGAATAATGCATAATAATAAATAGCCGGCTGGTTTTATTAAAGCGCTTGTCAAATATGATGCATATAAACACATCTGTGAGATTCGTCCTTTTAGAAGATATCTGTTTTGCAAATAACACTTAAATTAAATAGATTTTACTTATGTTTTTTTATAAAATATCAAACTAATTTTAAACTAATCTGATTTTAAGTGATACTGCCGTTTACACACTACAACTAACACTGCCAGGAGGCTCGCGAGTGTTTTGCCGACATATTTTACAATAATTTCAAACACTCTTAAGAAAACGTTAATTAAATTTAGTACGCGAACATCGTAACAAGCGCGCTGCTAAATCTAGTGTTGAAATAAAATTATTGAACTAAGAAATCTTTAACCATAAACCTGAATACTATATTAAAAGAAATTGTGTGCAGTAACTTTGCCGACGCCAAATTGTCGGTAAAATAAAAATGTAGGTATCGTAATATCTTGGAATGCCATCAGAATCAATCATGTCAACGGCGCGCCCACACGAAATGTCAATGAGACTTTCTCAGCCTCCGATCTCCATTGAGGGATGTCCCACTTAACGTTCACACATTGTGGTACTTTTTGTCTCGTGTAGTAAAGATGTTAACTTGGCAACCGTGCTTTGTTTGAGTCGTTATACATTTTATGAGTACGTTAAATTATATTTGAGTTTGTTGCGTGCTAATGCTTGGTTACTTGTTGCATTAGTATATTAAATATGCCAGCTCTAATGTGCATTGCACTTAAAGGCATAACATTAAGAAACATATTATATGATAGAAAAAAATTAAAGTAATATGTATTTTAGTGTCATCACTTGACATTTATTTACCCTAAACGCTAAATTTGAATTAGGGATAATGTTGTAGAAATGGACAGTCTCTTTCTATCATATCGTAATTACAATTTACCAGAATGAGACAAATGTATGTTGTTACAAGATATATTTAATTTTTATTAATATGGGGGAAAGCCTGCATAGACACATAACAGTTAAAAGCAGCTCCTAAATTTTATTTGTCTGTTGTTGAGCTTTTGTGCGCATTTAACATAAAACAGAAAAATATTCCTATAAATATTTGTATAAGATTTTTAGTTTGTTATGTTGGCGTTAGTTATGTGTGTAGAGTGTGATATGCAAAGTACTATACGTGATAGTTTTTTGCAAGAACCATTTATTATATTTTATTTATTACACCACATCATATATTTTCAGCAGTATAAGCTATAATCCATTTATTCTAAAATATATGACAATTACTGTGATCATTAAATTTACAATAAAAAAATTACACATCCAAAAGGGAGAAAACGTACCATTTGTCATGCTTTATTTACATCTAATGGTATCTGTAACCTAACACCTGACTTCGCATTAATTGAGACGTGGTGATGACAACGAAATTGATACGATAAACATAGAATTCGCGGTCATTGCACTGATCACTGACCGGTCAACTATCAGATTCACCCGTGGGAACTTTGGGGGACGTGTGTACTGGTTAAAGCCAAGATAGAAAAATTACACTATTTTTAAATAAACAGGTTTATAATCTGTAGTAATATATAGATAATGATATTTTTCTTAAGAATACAATCCAAATTTCTTTCCGCATTTCGAATGTTTTTTTTCATTTTGGTCAGTAATTAATCTACAATTGCTAAAGTCTTTCACAATTGATAAAAATATATAGTGTTTGCTGTAGACATCTAGTTAATGATATTTTCCTTAAGTTGGAAAGGTTTCATTTGAAAAAGAATTAAAGTGCAGTAAAGATTTCAATAATTTTGCGTATCTATTGTAGACAATAGCAAATCGGTCGATTCCTACTGGTATGTGAACTAATATCATAAAATTTTACTGTCAAACCTTTGTCAAGACTCGACCAAGTTATATAAGTGCCAAATACCATTTGTCTTTTATTAAATGACTATCTGCTCCGCGCACTTGGTTTCGCTTTAATATGTATTTTGATTAGCCTTTTTAGTAGCTACATACCAACATATGGAACACTTTGCTATGCTACGCCTAATAACTGTTCACATCTCGAAATAAAAAGGAAGTACTAAATAAAATTTAATTTTGTTTTTTTTATATTCTCCAATTTTTCTCTCCATAAAAACCTTCCTCATAGTTCAAGGAATAAATAAAAAATACTCGAATAGATCCAGTCGTTTTCGAGATTTGCGCTTAGCAACATATTTCACAATTCATTTTTATTCATGTATAATTTGTCAAATCATTGTCATTATCAGAAATAGTATATATTCAATGAGATGTACACCTATTACGCACTTACGTTAATCGTTACAGATGCAGTAAGAAAAACACTCACGCACTCGGACACTTGTTAGAAAGCACGCCATTTTCTAATCTGACCGACTTGTAGACAAAAGATATAATGGAAATCTGTGAATCATAAAACAGACGTAAAATAAGGAAGTTTGTGTTTTTCCTAATACTATTAAATATTTACATGCTTTATAAAGGGAACTTACTTAAGTTTGCCGGAGGGGGCGGTTAGTGAAAAGAAAAAGCCTTTTAATATTGAGTTTAATTTAAGTTTAGTTTAATAACTAGATACTATGTTTACTAAACAAGTCTTCTATGGTTACATTTATACAATCCACAGCAGATTTCTAATGTAACATATTATGATTTTATTATGTTATTCTGTAAAATAAATTAATTAAAAAAAAACAACTTGTTTTCTATAACTCATACTTTTACCTTACTTTGTACACTACAGGAATACCCAACGGTTTGTAAACCCACAAATAAGATGCTCTAAATTGATGCTGTTATTAATAGTAGAAAATTTTACATTCATATTGATTAATTATAAAATAATTAAAACTCCTTTATTTGTTTAAAAGGTACTACAAAGGTCATTATACAACACGCATATCACTTCACGCATATTCTATTTCTTTTTACTTGTAGATTGTCTTATTCCCATCTCGCTCGCGCACGTTTGGCGCCCGGCGCAATAACGAATTCTTTTTAAACCATAAAAAGAATTCGTTAGTGGGCAACTTCATACTGATAATTTTGTGTAACGGTGCGCGCGCATCGTAAAATTTCACTCTCATCAATTCTTCATAACGCGCCTAAAGAAGTATAACTTTAAAAAGACACAATCAGCCATACAAAAATAGGCCTGCAAATGTTATATTAATTATCATAATGTCATAATAATAAGAACAGTTAAAATATTCATAACTGTTGTCAAAAATTATGGTCTAAATACTCTCCCACGTTATAAAGAATAATCTTTATAAGACTGGCCATCTACGAGTATAGCGCAGAAATGAGTTATACTCTATATTCTATTACTCTCTCAAATACGAGCAATTTTAGACTAATGTCATGTAGCTGAATTGTCTATGGTTAAAAAGACAATGAAACTATTTATCACTTGCTTGTTATTACTGTAAAATTCTTAATATTGAATAAAACCAATATTGGTCTCGGTTTGTCTTTATTATGTCAACCCAGAAGCTTTCCATGTTCACCCGAGGCGAGAAACAACGGATTTACCCTTTGGTACGGGACTAATTAAAAACTATACATGATCGCACCTTTCCAAGCGTTAGCTGCACAACTTTCCAACTATACGAGTTACGTAGTTCTTGGAAACGATGAAACTTACGACGTACGTACTGTATAGAATCTAGTTTGAGTTATCTCCCTTATACTATGCAAAAATAACTGTTAATACAAAGCGTTAGTTTAGATACCGCTTATAAATGGAGTACTTTATTTAAAAAAACTCAGGAGTGTGACTACGTTAAACTGTGGTTAATAAATTAAATAGTAATATAATACATGCATACATACATACATACCAATGGTGCTACACAACCTTTTAGGTCTGGGCCTCAGATCTGTTCCGTGGTAATTTTTAATAGGCAACTCTGTGCCTGACACACTACGTCGACTTTTTGGGTCTAAGCCGGTTTCCTCACGATGTTTTCCTTCATTGTACGAGCGAGTGTTAAATGCGCAAATAGAAAGTCCATTGGTGCACTGCCGGGGATGAACGTACGACCCCAGTGATGAGAGTCGCACGAAATCACTAGGCCAACACAGCTCTCAAACTTAATAATATAATACTTGATCTTTTGATACATATACATGAGAATTCTAGTAATTAAATTATTCGCTAAAGTTCTCTATGAATAGAACAATATACAACGCAGAAATACAGGTGTAATACAAGATGGCGGAAGTTATGTGAAACATCTTCGTACTGCTACATGAAAGTGACAAGAACATTAGCACATATTTGTCATATTTTCACCGACAATAGTGGTTACCTGTTACGAAAGTCTTTATATTATCTACAGTAATCGCATCCAAAGCATTCGATTTGACGCATTTTGTCTGGAAATAATTGGGGACATTAAACGTAACTGCTTATGTTCATCTAATGTACGATATCCGATAAACATTGTTTCAAAGTTGAAAGAAATCTCATTTTATTACTTGTTTATAAATAAATAAAACAGCCGTAAAAATTCGTAGGCTTGATAGAATTTCATTTGATTATTCAATATTTTCGATACCATTTTTATAGTACGATTTGTCTTTAGCATCAAAATAGGCTTCAGTTTCCAATCTCGCAAAGTCCAGCGACCAGTTAACCTATTCAACATCAACAAAAACAATTACTAATTAAGCCTTTTCAAACAACATAGTATCAACAGTGGTTAAGCGTAAGCATTCTCAACCCTAAGATCGTGCTTTCAATCTTGGGTGTACATTATTCTATGACCTTCATGCTCGATAGTTGAAGGCAAACATGGCGAGGAAACCGGCAAGTCCTAACCATGACGTATGTCAGGCATAGTAAGCTAACCAAAGAAAAGTGTTCTAAAACAGTATCAAAAAATCCATAGTGATTTGAGTTACGGGTTTATTAGTAATAAATCTAGAAAAAAATTGGATATAGTCTAACATAATATTGTAACGAGAGGCTATTTATGCAAGCCACTTACATAACATAGTTTCAGTACACGTTATAGGCCAGGGTCTGTGAGAATGTGTTAACGAGAAAATAACTAAGGTTGCAGACGTTACCAATCGCAGGACCTTGCTTTGATGACCGTTTTAAAGCTATTCATTTTTAAATACAAAATAGTATCTATTCAGGGATACCGATAAAATATAATGTTACGAGATACACTTACCGCAAAATCAATGCTATAGTTACTGGTTGATTACTACAATTGTCCTTAATTTTGTATTTCGTGATGTATTTTTAAAGAGTACACACACACACACCTGCCATTTGGCTTGGCCGGACTAGACACAGTATTGTATGTCTCTTTTTATCAAAGAGAAAAAGAAAGAGCTGAATAATATTTGATTCGTTGAAATTGGACAGACATATCACTTTATTTATAAACGTACTATTAAATAAGGCCCTCCTCTCGTTTCACTGCACTGTTTACTACAAATAAGACAAAATCTCTTGAACTCATAAATCGTTTGTTTTATTTAAGTACAATAATATAGTAATACATTTATTTGTATTACATATAGCTAAATAAGGAAATACCGTATATATTAATGTAAAATAGTATGTCAGCAATACGCGTCGTTTGAGCACGTTTAATTATTTAATGTTTTGTTGCCACTATTATTAAATACAAATATTTGAAATATTTTTGGTGCTGTTTATTTACAAATCAACAAATAAATAAATTAGCTGTATTAAAAACTATAGTAAATGTACTTACTAGCTGTGCCCTGGGTTTTTATTTAATATATCCTTTTTAAATAAATAGCACAAAATTATTTATTTATTTGGAACGTTTACCGTTTACCGCGTTTAGCGTTTTAGTGCATTTATGAAAAAAATAATTATTTACCGCTCCTATTAACTATGATTCAGCCTATGTCACTCGCTGACAATTTACCTTCATATTAGTCAAAGAATTTTGGAAATATGTTCAGTAGTATATTTATATGTTGCATATATTATGTTATGTATAAGAGGGAAACGCGTGCGCACTAAAGACAATAAGTGTGAAAGGTTTGTGTAATCAGCCGTTTCGTCTATTAGTTTGTTCAATTGTTTCAAGAGGCTTTCCGGCCATTGACTTAATCTATTACACTATATTATTATACTTTTTAAATGGAGGTGGAAACATTATTTACGCAACCTCCTATGTGTTATTTACGTGCGAACAACGTATAATAAAATTCTTAATTTTCCCGCGCTTCTGTGACCGGTCGATGTTGTCAATTTTGCATAATGTACATAAACTAAAGACAATTAAAGTAAATTGCCTTTGCCGAAACGTAGCATTTCCAAAATAGACGAAGGACATAAAATTAACGTCATATATTTTATATAGCTAAAATTGATTTGGGTTTTTTAAATTTTTAAAATAGTTAAATAATGGTGTTCCTATATGCCGTAGAATTTGTATCTGTTGTGTATACGATAAAATCCTTTTTGACATTACGTATACTTTGGATTTAAAAAAAATTTATATTTTGAAAATGCTATGGATTGCTCACAAATACTTAATTAAACACATTTTGATTACTTCTTTCAATAGATATTAATTAAAATTGAAATAGGTTATGTAAAGTTATTTTATTTAAATATTGCAATTGTTTGATCATGCACAGTCTCTTCAATTTGTTTCCTGACCTCAGCTGTCAATCATAATACCATCATTACCATAATGAATAATTTAAACTTTATTTCTTAAGAAATAAGGGTTATTTTAATTAGAATGTATGATTAATCCTCTCCCACGACCATTGTTTAGGACCTACGCAAAATTAATTCACGGTGAGTGAAAATGTAATGTTTTCGCCTTGGCCTAGTACGTTGAAACATAATTTATATTTTACTTCCGAATTAAAGTAATTATTTAACATATGTATATGCAGTCTATATTTTTCTGAGTAGGCTCGACCCATATTTAAACATTAAAACTCTTTTTTTTACAACGAAAACGTGTTACAGTTATAAAAACTTGATTTTGACAATTTACAGTGTTTTTTGTACCACAGGAAAGAGGACTCTTAGCTTACGACCGCTCAACCGGAACATTATTTTTAAGTGTTGCCCTATAAAAACACGCTAAACCGCAACAATCTACGGTGTACAGTAATCTTCTAAATAAATAAAAAAATAAGTTTGGAAGCGAATTCCTTCACGTGCTACAATCTAAATTACTTAGTCAATAGTTTAATGAGTCGGTGTTGCAATACCAGTCTGGTTACATTGACATTACTCCTTATGAAATATGAGCAATTTATTGATAACTATGATTATTATATTTGACGGCAGCTTGCTTAAATTCCAAACCACAAACCAAACGCAACTTTGTGGATAATAAGTTGTGACTTCGCTCTTGACTTACTACGTTATTGACAGATGTTTAAAAAAACATGGATTCGGGGGAAGTGGCAAACGAATTCAGCTTTAGGCATTCAATTATAAAGTAAAAAGTAAATGTAAATTTAGGCTAATTAGTAATTAATATATTTGTGTTTTAAAATATTGTACGTATTTTTTCCATATAACAATATAATGAACATATGTTTGTATGTATATAAGTCTCATTGGCTTTGTTACATTGAAAAGTTACTTAAAAATGAAGACGAAGTTTCAAGAAACCTGGAAAAGAAATATTTTGTGCATCTTAATTACTAGATAAGAAGATATTAATTCAAAATTACAAATTTGACTAAAATCTTCAAATCATTTTAATTTCTGTACAGTCTGTAATTCTGTAATGATGGTAATAAGATGATTCTTTCAAAGAAAAGCTTCGTTGTTACCATTACCATCATAAATAATATATCGTCTAGGAATAAATGAATGTTAATATTAGGTAATAAACAATAAATTATAACGAGTAGAAGCAGAGCGGAACTCACTTTCGTCTGTTTCACCTGAAAATTGTTCACGCTATACAATTTTACGCTCCTTACTTCCATTGTGATACAATTACTTTATTAATGATATTTGTACACATTATGCGGTAATGCGTTTTATTTTGGGTTTTATTTTTTTGTCACTTGTAAATTAAATGTAAGATTTTGGTATCTCTGGTCCAAAGAATTCTTGATTTCTGTGTTCTGTGGTAAGATAGAATTCAGCTTTTCCATCTCAAATTGTTATGATAAAAATTCGCTTCCTAAAAAAAACCTATTGCATTTTTATCCTTATGGTAAATGCAAATAAGTTCTATTTTCTATTTAACTGTACATATCATTAGTTTATATACATGTTACATGTCAATCCGACGGAAATTCTCACAAAATTCTTCTCAATTAATACTTAATCAAAGGATGTGGCTCTGGATGTTGGGTAACGTTCGAGGCTACTTCGATTTTACATTAAATACTCCTAATATTTAAAATTGAATAAAATCTGTAATGTACAACTGGAACGCATACATATTACTGGATTTTTAATAATTTTGGCGTTGTCGGATTTCAGTTTATGAAAGTATAGCACTGATGCTAGATGCTAACAAGATTTAATAGAGTTAATAGAGATAATTTATATAATTCGGTGAATCTTAATCCCCAAAAGTAGATAGCTTCTACTAATAGGCGTATAGAGGACCTATGTGAAACTATAGGCTTAAATCTCATGAAATTTTACACACTCCCCTTGCACGAATATTCTATTAATTCCATATAGTCATAGATTATAGACAAATGCTTCTTTCTATAACAATTAGGTTAGTTTGAAAAAGAAAAATCCGCACTTCATATTGTTCAAACGCCCCAGAAGCTACGGCCTAGATCCCAGACACTTACATAATACGTTTAATTACTAAAGAAATTATTGAGCCATTGCTTTTGCCAACTATGTCATAATGGAGCCTTAAAGCAAAAAGATGTATTGGAACCGGTTCCTCAGCTGTTGGCATATTTACTGGCTTTTACTAAATGCCATTACTATTTTAGACTTACTGTTATGCTGAAATACTTGGGTTTTATATTAGATTGTATGTATTATCAAATTCGTCGGTTATTAGAATTAAATATGATATAACTTTCTCCCTGACTTTTTTAAATTTTAATACACATCAGTAATAGCCCGTTTTAATTACTGATGTGTGATGTGCCTCTGTAAAATGCATTCATAAGATATATGGACAGTATATGCGTCGTAGACAGTACCCGAAGCGTGCGTTCATAACCGGGTCCTAACAGAGAGATGAGCGGGAAATGCGATTTTTTTTTAATTCATAGACAAAATACAGATGTAAATCACTTTTTTACTTTTATACTTTTATACTTTTCACATTAACGCCTCAATGGTAGTTTCATTTAAGAAAAAAAAAACTAAAATACTTTATTGCTGACGCACCAGTATATACGAGAAGATACCTGTTATTCAACGAGCATAAACTATACAGTTTCCAACAATGATTTACGAACCTGCTGTTCTTAAACTTTTAAAAGGTCGAATTTGAATGGGTTTCGAAGCTGAATGCATGGTCAAGGCTATTTCGTAACGTTGGCCGCACCCAAAGTGAAATTAATGAGAAATACGAGATATGTAATTGGTCATTGTTTCACTTTCCCTAACATTTACACGAACAATCATAGATGTCGCTTTACGTAAGCTATTTCTATTAATTGGTGTGCCCGATTTAATCGAAATTAAATAACTGTTTCGATTAATCCTTGATTTTATCGCGTTACAATCGTTCTACGAATTAACATTAAAACGATATTTTTCGTGTAAATTCACGACTTTATTTGTTTGTTTTATCTGCCAACATATTAAAATCAAAAATTGTCTGTACCAGTAACTTTTAATAGGGGAGTACGCCGGCTTCGGTGTCGATGTTAATAATACCAAAGAATAAAATTATTATTGAAAACTATATCACAGAAACTAAGAAATAAATATGGTCGTATAGATACGATTTCACATATAATAATTTTAATACATAGTATGTTTTGATCAGGATGTACTTTCAAAAACGTTTCCAATCAATTTTGCATCGTTTTCGTCACACGAATATCAAATCACACGCAGCTTTAAATCGAAATTGGCAATACGTAAATGCATGTAAAAACTTTTCTGTCTGTAAAAAGTATATTAAGACTTTTTACAACGACAAAAAGTCAATTCGTTTACGTGTAAAATCGGACTCAATTATTATGTACGACTGTGTACTGTAATATTTTTAAGTAATTTTGGACGTCTTATTTTATTAATTTCGTGATGAATTTGAATATAATTTAGGTTTTTATTAATAATATAACTTAGTATGGAATCGTCGAAATGGTAGTCGAATAGTATGGAATCGTAAAAAAGCTGTTTATAAACAATAAAACACAATTTTTAATAATATAAATAATATTAAAAGACACAGCGGGTTTTCAATTTTATAGTGTTATGTCCTATATAAATATATATTTTTTTTGATGAATTGAATATATTTTCTCAATGTTGTGTAAACTTTAAAAATCTGTTAAGCGTTACGCGTGGTTGGTGAAACTGTAATCGTTTTATCACGGTCTTTTTACCTCTATTATCTGCTTATTGACCTTTTGCTGTATAATTGACACCCAAATTTACTTTCGATTTGGTAACATACGCGGTAATGTCGCTGGCTTCGTAAAACTTTAAACGTATCTATATTCAGTTGTAACCCAAACCACGGCTTTTAATAATTCATATAATCAAGTCTTCGATTATCGGAGAAACAATAATTGTATCTGGTAAGGCCATATTATCAAAAAATACAGAAATATGATTTAGAATTAATAAGCATAAGCGTGAAAGCCTTCTATATACTCTTTGTTCCGCATTCGTAATATGCTACAATTGAATATTCATGAAAATACAGATTTTAATTTTGCGAATACGAGTTTAATGTCAGCGGTAGTAATAACATAGTACAAGTAAACGAAAAATACACAAAATATAGCCTTCTCATCGATAAGCAACTTTTTAAAAATAAATATGTTTTCACTAATAAACCGAATTTATCGTTGAGAGGAGTTTAATCAAATTTAAACATTTCGGAAGCTATTGACAGACAAGATGGCGGATGTTTATAATCAGCTGTTAAAATATAATTACATATTTAAATTTGATTATTTTTCTATGGACATAATTTAAAATGCAACAATTGTCATTAAAGCTTTATTAAAGCTTTACTAATTAATTCATTTGTTACTTAATTATTTAAATAATATAAGAAAATTGTAAATACAAATTATACGTAGGTTTGTAGATTAATAAAAAATATATTATTTTATTAAGCTAAATAGAAAATATGTTCAAAATATTATTTCAAAAAGAACGTTTCAAAGAAAACCACAATAACACAAGTTGTGTTACACAACAGGACAAACTTTTGTGTATCACATGAAAACGAACGCAAAACAAAGCGAACAAAAACGATCATACATGTAGTAGACGGGAGTAGATATTATATTTAAATAAATCGATTGCGTACATTAATCCCAACAGACAGCCGTATAAGCTTAGAAAGTAGTTAAGGCCGTGCATACAAAACACCTTGACGGGTCGGCCGCATGCTAACGGCCAGCAACTTTTAACAGACAATCACATTTCACTCCGAGGCTATGAATTTGTATGCGAAGTAGTTGCTTCCACATCTTCGGCGGAAGTGTCATTGTTTACCGGATTCAATGAACCCTATGTGGGTTGACAATTAATCGATGTTCCCATTATTATATCTATGACAAAATTTGTGCACCACCTTCCAGTTGCGTAACTATATAATCTGGGACCCGTGGCAAATTCTTTTGATGGGGCCCTATCAGTAAAAATCACGTCACGTCAATTTTAATAAACTTCGAGATTTTCAGCGTCTCAATTATATTGTATATGTCCCACTAATGGCCATAGGCCTCCTCTCTTAGGCGAGAGGGAATGGTCTGTAGTCCCCACGCTAGCCCAATGCGTATTGGAGACTTCACATTCATCCATAGAACATAATATCTCTTGGGGAGGGGCCCTCTTGGGTCAGGGACCCGTGGCATTTTGCCAGCACTGCAAATAGTTACACCACTGCCACCTTGAATGTCGGCTACACTCACTGCACGTCATAGTCTGAAACGCGCGAAGAAAGTATTTCCAACTTCTGGATATATTCAACTTCTCGATCATAGAGGGCTTTGGGTCGAATAGTCAATGGATAGACTGATCGAGGATCATTTTATTTCAAAGACAGCACCTTCTTCCAGTTTTCTCAAGGAAATTATATATTTCAATTTGTTACAAGGCAATTTTTTAGAATTTTAAACAAAGTCCCTTGCGAGCAATGTTTATAAATAAAAACAGTTCACAAGCCTTCTTGTACCTAAGAACATATAGGTATGAATACAGTGTTTTATGTGAACAACAATTTCCGATGCTAAGAATGACATTTTCCGCATTTTGTTTTTCTATTTAAATTGTAACATTTATTTCCAACACACAAATATTAAGTATTTGTAATAGTAATCTTGTTAACCTACATTATAATAATTAAAAAATAATAAATAGAAACTTAATTTTTTTTTTAAAAGTTTGGTCCCTGTGGCACCTTTAAGTTGGCAGAATTTCCTCTCTGTATTGCGATATTTATTCGTTGAGCGAGGAAGGCACCAGCTGTGGGGTCACCACTACCTACCAGGGGTACTATCTACCAGGCGCCAACTTAAATCTTTAAATAGCGCCTGTGCACTTGATCCCCACGGCCCAAGAGTCTCCAAAGGGAACAAAATCGAATTCGTCTCTTCCATAATTTTATGTAATTTATTAGATAAGTCCCATTATTTAATTTCTTTTGCGAAATAGTGAACTGTGGAATCGGCTCCCAGTCTTCCAATGTCTACACAGATTGGCAGGTCTTCCAATGGAGATACGACTTGTTTAAAAAGGGACAATACTCCTCCCTCAAAGGCCGGCAACGCGTCCACTAAAACGTTTGTGCATGGCCTGTGGTGCCTGCCCTTTTTGGTCGATTGAGGGTCGTTTGCGCCCCTATACCGTAATAATATATCTCCACGTTTTATGTGCCTTTTAATAGTTATGTTTAGATAGATAAGCAGAAGGTACTTACGGAAACCAATAATTTTGTGTCACGAGTGCGCGCGCATCGTAAAATTTCACTCTCATAAATTTTTCATAACGCGCCTAAACTTCAAAAAATATATTAAAACTTTTTGGGCATCTTACCATTCCCAGTTTTGCGTCTAATATAGCAAATAAATTATTTGATTCATAATTTTAAACAAAGGTATTGCCTATAATGAACATGAGATTACCTTCATTTTTGTCTATAATAAATCTATTTAAACTTGCCATCACCGTACGTGTGTTATCGTGTTATTTCATAGAATTGCAATTTCGATAAATGCAACGAATTATTCCGATAATATTTGTCAACCGTTACTGTAATATTTTGTATATATATGTAGGGTATGAAGTCATTTGGGCAAGTCACTGACCAGGTGGCCACCATGATTCTTCTGTTTATAACAACGATTTTATATGTAAGTACACTTTAAGATTACATTAGTACTAAGTATATTGAATTAAATCAATGTAATTATAATAATATATTGTATTCTAAGTAACATTAATATATATTACTAGCTGACCCGTCAAACGTCGTTTTGCCATGTATATTATTTCTAGGAGAATTTTTTTTGTTCAATAAAAATAACTATCTACTATAATAAATAATAGGGGTTGATCGTGAAAATTAAGGGCTGTATGTATTTTTGTACCATAAAAAACCAAAATATTTTATCTAAAAAATAAAAATTTAGGGGTGGACCCTTAACATTTAGATTGATAGTAGCCGATTCTCAGACTTACTGAATATGCATAAATAAATTCATAAGAATCGGTCGAACCGTTTCGGAGGAGTATGGGAACGAACATTGTGACACGAGAATTTTATTTATTAGATTATATTTAATTAACATTACTATACTATTTTTGATGTTCGTTTTTCAGGCACATGTGAATTGCCAGTACTATGCTTCGCCATACGTGGTTCAATCACCATCTTACGGGTGCAGCTGCTGCTCACCACCAGTCACCTTACAGGCGCCACCGTCTCCCCCTATCTACGTGTCCCTTCCCGCCCCATCTCCATTTACCGTTACCCCACCGCCACTCCCGCCAATGATGATAGAATTGCCAATGCCGCCACCGATAACGCTAACGCCACCCCCAGGGCCGCCAATGTGCATAACTCCGCCTGCATCGCCCCCTATAACGATAAACCCACCTCCATCTCCCCCATTAACAATCAACCCCCCACCATTACCACCTATGTGTGTAACACCGCCTCAGCAACCACCAGTATTTGTCACTCCACCGATTCCTCCGCCAATCTTCTTGGAACTACCGCTTCCTCCTGCATTTGTGATTGAGCTTCCTGCTCCCCCACCGATCGTAGTACAACCGCCCCCTTTGCCTCCTGTGATGGTTCAGCCGCCTCCGCTACCACCGATGCCCGTGCAACCGCCGCCGCCACCTCCAATGATGATAACACCTCCCAATCCGCCTCCAATATGTGTGCAACCACCTCCGCCAGGCCCTATAACCTTTCAACCTCCACCGCCGGAGCCGATGTATGTGCAACCGCCGTCTCCTTGTCCGATCAACGTGCAGCCACCTCCGCTGCCCCCAATCTGCGTCCAGCCCCCATCGCCACCACCCATGTGTATTCAACCACCACCACTAGAACCCTTCTGCCTGCAGCCGCCTCCTCCGGCACCTATCTGCTTCCAGTCTGGACCGCCTTGCTCGTGCGGTCAGCCCTTCTCAGCGCAACCGACGCCTATATACTTATAAATTACATAAAACAACTGTTAATTAAGAATTGTAATACAATCAAAATAAATTATTGATACACGATTTCATTATTTTTTTCAAATCCACTTCGCATTAAATCATTAAGTAATTGAATATTACTTAATCACAATTGGCTAAGTGAATATCAGTCACTATTAATTAGTTTTCAAGACACTTAACTACAACTGGAATCAACGTAATCTCCCATTACGATTCATAATGGACGGGTGTTAAAAATGCATTAAAAGTGTTAATATTTAATACATTAGACGTATGTGTTAAATTATTCTGTTAAATATAACCTGAAATAGTATAAACTTGTTTAAAGCTATTCGAGAGTATTAATCGTAATTGTCGTACTCGGTGTCGTTTAATACCAGTTAAAAGTTACGCGTTCATTAGTCAAATTCAAAAAATAAACGGGTATGTTGTAGTTGCGTATATCTAAAGGACGATCCTTTAGATATACAATCATAATAAATACTATCTCTGATACAATAGTGTAGTCAAATTGTAGACAATAATATGTCATGAGTAGGAATATTAAATTTAGTGTTGTGTTGCAGCATGGCGGGCTCCGGGGGGTCGGAGTGGAGCGAGGGCGCTGCGGTGTGGTTCCAGCCACCCGGGGCCTCTGCCCCATTGCCCGGAGAGCTTATTGAGATCCACCGAGCTGCCCGCGTCCTGCTCGTCAGCGCTATCGTCAATGGACAGGTAAAGTAAACAATTAAATTACTATGGAGATTTACATTTATTTCTATTTGTAGAAGAACGTAGGTACTTTTAAAACCAAATAAGAAAGCGGAATAGTTTTATAAATGATAACTTTACGTTATAAAGTATTAAAAGGGCTCGCAAGGCCGCCTCCGGAATGCTGATAGAGAGTGGCTGTTGTTGATACTTGATTCATCATTGATTAGCTATTTATATGCCGACACTGATTTTATGAAGTTTTTATTGCTCTTTGATATATGACTCAAATATGTACTATATATGAAAATGAGTTTTATGATTTGTATATACTAATGATTAAATATTACAAATTAAAATTATGTTTAAATTCATGAATTTGCAAAGAGATGATTAACGAAAACAAGTCTCCGACCGAGTGTTATAAAAAAATATTCTAAATAATACCTTTTATAACTTTCTCCTTATGCATACCTGCCCTGCAATTCTGTAACTCACTTCACGAACTCACACAGCGGTTTTCGCATCGGCGGTCTCTCTCAAATCAGTCGTGAAGCAGTCATTTTATGATTTGGCATTCTGATAAACAATAAAGTACAAGCTCCCACCTTTTCAGAATGCCAAATCATAAAATGACTGCTTCACGACTGATTTGAGAGCGACCGCCGATGCGAAAACCGCTGTGTGAGTTCGTGAAGTGAGTTACAGAATCGCAGGGCTGAGCTTACAGGGATTCCTGGATCACCCATTATTTTCGCCCTCTAGGCCAGACAAGCCCATTCTTCAATACGTATTGTTATTCAGGGTTGCGAACCCCAAACTTAACCAATAGGCGTAACTGTAGTTCTTTAATAAGTTATCTAACCTAACAAGTATGTAGTGAGAAATTTTCACCGTGTCATGCGCAATACAAAAATTAAACGCAGCGCGTGTGATTTCTAACAATTGCTTAAATTATATAACGTGAAGTGATAGTTATGAATGGGAATAGAAAACAATTCGTCAAAACGATATTTAAAATTTTTAGGCTCATACTTTCTGTTCAAATTGAAATGGTAGGAACCCAAAGGTCGTGTGTTCGAATCACGGCTGTGTAACAATGAAATTATCTTTCTATGCGCGGTAGGGTGACGGAAAGCGTCTTTTGAGCAAAACGGCATACCTTCTAAAAAGCGTCAGTCTATGATTACCACAAAAGGCGTATCTACTTGTTATTATTAAGAGAAATAATTATCACGAAACAGATATGTAGTAAAGGACCAAGGTAAAATAATCCTTCTAGTAATCAAGTTTATGAAATAAAAATTAACAATGTGTTTATTTTGACAACAATGCATTATAACAATGTGTAAGATTTGGGAACTCTTTTCAGAAAAAATACCTGTGTCAGAGATCCCAGCTCTTCCATAACAAACTTATGTTAAATTAATCCTAGAAACCAAGATATCAAGAATTATAAAATATAAAATAAATCAGTGGCGCTAAAACCTCACTTGGCCTCAGATTTCTGAATCTGTTTCATGATCATTTTTTAAATGTAATAGGCAAGTAGGTGATCAGCCTTCAGTGCCTGACACACGCCGTCGACTTTGTGGGTCTAAGACATGTCGGTTTCCTCACGATGTTTTCCTTCACCGTTCGAGCGAATTTTAAATGCGTACATAGAAAGAAAGTCTATTGTTGCACAGCCGGGGATCGAACCTACGACCTCAGGTATGAGTGTCGCACGCTGAAGCCACTAGGCCCACACTGCTCAAAAATTATAATAAATCAAAAAGAATTTAGAAGATCAATCCTCGCTGTATTAAAAACATAACTCACAAAATATCCGTCACTAACACAACTTATCGGGCCTTTAAAGTTTCTAGAAAGTTTAAAAAATATATATGTACATTAATCCATTGAATAAAAGTAATATATAAAATAAAACAATGTGTAATAGAGGACATACCAACGTCTTGTTTCCTGTATACTTTGTAGGTTACGCAATTGATAGATATATAATCAGTAATAATATTCATCGTATATCGAGTCAGCCGTAAACGTATGGATAAATGGGGGTCACTTAACAGTATCGGAATAATCGTAGCACGCTGGTCGGTCGTGTCTTTCTAGTTTGCAAATTATCTAGTAGGACGGGTGCCTCGTCTATTATTTAGAAACATGTTTGCAAATACTCAGAATTTAGATGGATGTCGACGCATCTTTGGCTTAGTGATTAAGGTGTGTATAACCTGACAATCTTTTCGACTACAGTATATATACCCTATATATATAGAAGGCCCTATTGCCCTAAAAAGTATACTGTACAAATGAACTTTTTCTGTAATTTTAGCCGAGCTTAGTTAATTAATTTAATGTATATTTGAAAGATTGGGAATTGGGATCACGATCACGATAGGCGTATGTAAAAATAGCGAAAAACATATAACTAGCTCGTTTTAAACGGTAGTTAAGAAAAAGAAAGGAGCGCGTCCAACCAGCAGTTAAATGCAAATCGGAGTGATCTCGATAGCGAATCTTCAGGTCACAGCTACAGATGGGCAGATATCATTGTTATGCGGAGTTATGTCAGATCATTACATGACGTCAGTTCCATCCCGCTGCTCACGCGCACCCCGCGTACACATGAAACTATATAGATTAATAATAAACAGATAAAAAATAGCTTTACATGAGAAATACTATATCATCGCGTGAATGCTGAGCCAATACAACTTCTTGATACGACGCGAACAAGACGCCTAAAGAGAACTAACTTTTTGTTGTGTTGTGAATATAAGTGCAGACCGTGCGGTGCCTGGGACACACGTTCATAATGAATTACAGAACTGGCTGTTAATGAACAGTATATTTATTACTTATTAGCTTTATTATTGTATAGGCTAGATTGTAATTCACATTTATTGACTTTATAGTTATTTATTTATTAGAAGAATATAAAAGTCAATAAACACGAATATATTATAAATTAATTTAAAGTATATTTTAATTTGGCTAATTCGTTTCAAGGTATCGATATAGTATAACTGTCTTCAGTATATTCCCCAGAGGAGTGACTATATGCTTAATATAGTTACCAATTTAAAAATAAGAGCTACTTACTAAGGTCTGAAGGAAAATTTATGTGATCCTAGTACTTGTAACGGCAAATTTAGAAGATTTCCCAGTGACAACTCTTATTATAAATAACTTTCTTTACGTATATATTGTTTTTAATAAATAAAGAATTTTCTAATTGTTCTCCTAGTTTGTTAAAAGTTTTTTGTTTCATTCTGAAAATTATCTCTCTTTCCAGGCTCAAACATTCGCCCTGCAAATGAGCAATGGCGATGAGGAGGGTGACCCAGTATGGCCGAGGGAGGAGCTGGGTCCTACAGGCGTTGACGACATGACCCGCCTTCATGATTTGCACGAAGCTGCCCTGCTATGGAACCTGAAGCTTAGATACGAGCAGGGACTGATATATACATACGCTGGCTCCATTTTAGTAGCCGTAAACCCGTATCGACCTGTCGATGCTTTGTATGGCTTACAGACTGCCAGAAGGTAAAATCTCAAATTCTTACCCCCTAATTCATAATTCAATTAATTAGGCTAATATATCCATTTATATTAAAGCAGATATAAAAATGTTGTTTTAGTATAGAAATTAAACTAAAAAAAATATTGGTTGTTTGTAAAGTAGGTTTACGATCGAGATGTTTACGTGATAACGTCTTATTGGTGATATAAGTTTTTGGGAAGTAAGGAATTAATGAAGATAACAATTTTTTCAAATTTTAAATTACATCTATCGTTTTATTCACACTTTTGATGATAAATTTCGGGTGTAAAATGACAAGTTTACTTATTCGACTATGATATACATTTTTCTTCATACATTCACGGAATGACTGGCAGCGCTCGAGATGAGACGGGAGATCGGTCCGTCTCTCTCTCGTTATACCTGCGATCGCGCTCGTGAGGTTTTGGTGTGACACAAGTTTCTGAACATGTCACCCGACTAAAACGATTTTAAAGACGTTATCACGTCAAAAAATATAAAATAAATAAAAACCTTATTCATGTCAGAAATAGTTGTGACAAAATTCATTTATCGCTAGATAACAATTATTCCGTTGTATACGGTGCATGTTTAAAACATTTTTTTAAAGAAAAATAAGTCTTAGTGTTACCACTAGTCAAACACAAGTATAAGTACGTATTTGAGAGTTGTTATATACGTGCGCTGTCTGTGTTAGTTTTTGGAACCTCAGAGTCAAAATACGTAGTAAGGCCTCTGTAGATTCGACATCCAATTCGGCTATGTGTTTTGTGAGTTTGTATCTAGATAGTTTGACTACCTCAGAATCCATAGATTGGGAGATGTTATTTTAAAGGAAGGGGCCCCAAATGCAAATAACTGCCTTGCGATTCTGTAACTCACTTTTCGAACTCTCACAGCGGTTTTTGCAGCGGCGGTCGCGCTCAAATCAGTCGTGAAGCAGTCATTTTACGATTAACAATAAACTACAAGCTCCCTCCTCATCAGAACAGAGTTGAGAGTGAGTTACAGAATCGCAAGGCTGAAGTTTTTATAGGAATAATAAAATTGATTAGGGTTAGATGCGTGAAAAAAAAATTGTATCTATTGTTCTTAATATTAATTGCTATTCTTCAGGTACAAGATTCCAAATTGTTTTATATTTAAATAAATAAGCCTAATGAACGTAGGTGTATTGTGCGATTCTTCGATGCTTATACAATAACAGAAGCAACATCTAATTCCAACGTCATGATTATACATTTGCATAAGTTTTACTTGAATTTCTAGTTCGCGAGTATGTTTCTATGATAATGTAAATGTTTCGATAATAACATCGTGTTGGAATTAATCAGGTCGTAATCATTGCGTGTATGTATCAATTTGTAATATAAATTAACGATGAAGTAAGCATAGGTAATATTATATTCATCGCATTATTTATATCTGAATAAAATTGAGTATTGTAATTATATTTTATTTAAGGGATAATATAAGCACTCCCAAAAATACAAATTTTTCACCTAGGTAACTGTACCTATTGTATTGTGTATTGTTTTTAAAAGGTTTTGTTTTCGACTGAATAAACACATACATCATAATTTGTTTTATAATTATTATAGGCCATACAGTATTTTCTATTAATTAATTATTTATAATAATTTCAGATATCACGCAGCTGAAGCCCTGGGCGACTTGCCACCGCATCTGTTCGCCATAGCTGCTGCCGCACGTGCATCTCTACCTCAGCCTCAAGCCATATTGATATCCGGAGAGTCAGGAGCGGGGAAAACCGAGTCAACAAAATTAGCCGTCCAATTTCTCGCAGCAGTCGCCCCAGCACCCCCGGGGAGAGCGCCCGTATCTGAACAGATATTAGAAGCCGCGCCATTGTTGGAGGCCTTTGGCAACGCACGCACGCCAAAAAACCACAACTCTAGTCGCTTTGGAAAATTGCTTGAATTATACTTTAAGGATGGCGCTTTAGCCGGTGCCAGAGTTGCTCATTATTTATTAGAAAAATCGCGAATAGTCACACAATCGCCCGGAGAACGAAATTATCATGTATTCTACGAACTCTTGGCTGGTTTGGATGAGGAACAGAGGAGATCTAGAGGTCTATTGTCAGCAGAACATTATTTCTATTTAAATCAAGGTGGAGATTCGGCTGGGGCCGGCGCGGGGGCTGATTGGTCCGCGCTTTGTGGTGCCATGCAAGTGTTGGGTATTGGCGATGCGGAGCGTGAGGATATAATAAGAGTACTAGCAGCTGTGTTACATTTAGGTAATGTTTACTTTCATAGACGACAACTTCGTCATGGTCAAGAGGGGGTGCAATTAGGGGGAGGTGCTGAAGTGCGATGGGCGGCGCACTTATTGAAGCTACCAGCAGAGGAACTGGCTAGAGCTTTAACTACTAGAGTAACAGCGGCTCGAGCAGAGAAAATGAGATCGCCGCTGCCGATAGACCAAGCATTAGATGCAAGAGATGCGTTTGCCAAAGCCCTGTATTCGTCGTTATTCAATTGGCTTGTGATGAGAATTAATTCAATAGTACATAGAGGGGGACTGCATGATGCACACCGAATATCTCTCCTAGACATCTTCGGCTTCGAAGACTTGGAAGAGAATTCGTTTGAACAACTTTGTATAAACTATGCCAATGAAACGCTGCAACATTACTTCAATAAGCATATATTTAAGTTAGAACAGCAAGAGTACCAAAAGGAAAGGCTTGAATGGTCTCATCTCACTTGGAATGATAATTCTCCAGGTAGGTGCTTACCAGTTCATGTATTATTTCATTTATTAAACGTCATAATTTTTTAAATATATGTGAATATGTCGGGGTTTTTTAATATCTATTTTCGAATCTGCTTAATTGTTTTCCAGTTATCCAACTTCTCAGCAAGAAACCGGTTGGTATTTTGCACCTGCTGGATGATGAGAGTAACTTCCCTCGAGCGTCGGATGTATCGTTCCTTGAGAAATGCCATTACAACCATGCTTTAAACGAGCTTTACTCTCGGCCCCGATTAGGAGCCAACGAATTTGGGGTAACTACGAAACTATTAAATTAATGCAAAAGCATATGGTAGTGTGTGTGTGATTTTGAACACTTTGTGATTCGCTAATCATTCAATCACCAACCATTCCAGGTTAAACATTATGCAGGACAAGTTTGGTATAATGTGGACGGGTTCTTAGACAAAAACCGAGATGCTCTTCGTGGTGACGTCTTGGAACTCCTGTGCAGCAGCGAGGTGCCCCTTGTGGCTGAAATGTCTGCCCAGTTGAGGGCCCACCATGACGCAAATAAAACTCTGCCACGGGGTGCTAATGGAAGATTTGTTACTATGAAACCTAGGACACCAACTGTAGCTGCTAGGTAATTTACATAATACATATTCTGATCAAATGATAAGACAGGGCCATTAATTCTTCAAGTAAAAACTGAAATCTGTCTAAGAACAGCAATTCGGACGGCTTGGGCTGATGTATCTGTCGCAGCCAACTAGCTTAATTAGCTGTTCAATTAACAGCCTAGCCGGTTAACTAGCGGCCTGAAAGATGTTCAGCCAGTTGATCAAACAGCTAGGCTGTTTGACTTGACTCAATGACGTTTCATTACTTGCCTAGCATGTTGACTGTTAATTTAAATTTAATTCCACTTTGTGCCACTTCCAAATTCGAAACGAAACTCTTCAAACTGTCAATTATATAGCGTCGGCAAACCACAACTTTGATGGTGTTTTCCAAAGTTTCATAAAAAACAACAAGTACAAAGGAAGAGTGTAGTGACAATAATAATGTGAATTTCAATTTAAGAAATATTTTCTTATGAAATATGTTTTATTTGTTTTTTTTTCTCCTCTCTTTAAATAATTACTATGCAACGAATGGCCTAAGCATTAGCCAGCCAGTTTATTAAATGTTTTAACAAACGCTACGGCTAAATATATTTCAGGCCGCTAGTAAAATGGCGCCGTTTAGTTAAAAGGCTAGCCTGTTAATTGAACGGCTAATTAAGCTGACTGCGACATATCGATAATAATAGTAGTGACCTAGTTTTGTTTTATTTTACAAAAACTGTATATTGCTAGGTTCCATACTACCGCAGAGTACTAGCTAAATGCTCTTTATTTTAGGTTTTCAGACAGTCTCCAACAACTACTAGAATCAATGTCACGCTGCAACCCCTGGTTCGTTCGATGCATCAAACCTAACTCCGAGAAGTCACCGATGAAATTTGACATGCCCTGTGTCCTTGCTCAACTCCGGTATACAGGCATGTTGGATACCATTAGAATCAGACAGATGGGATATCCCATACGTATTCCCTTCCAAGTGTTTCTGGAAAGATACAGGTTAGTAAAATTTTAGTTTAGTAATGTTAATCTTATTTTATTCATTTATTTACACTTCGTTACCATACATTTAAAAAAAACTAAAAAAAGGCAGGTTACATAAGTTATTAGGCAACGGGCGGCCTTAACGCTAACAAGCGAATTCTTCCAGGCAACCCTAATGTGGAACAATAAAAAAAGAAACACCTGCAGAGGGTAAAAAGTACAAGAAGTGCATAATAAATTAACAGAAAAAAAACCTCAAAATAACATGTAACAAATGTATAAACAAAAATGTAAAAGCTAATCCAAAGGTTAATTGAGTCACAACTACTCGTAATATACATATAAGTAGTAGCTAATTACGAGGCAGAAGAAAATGATCAAATGAATCGTGATCGAACCTACGACCTCAGTGATGAGAGGCCCTCAGTGATGACAGTCGCACGCTGAATCCACTAGGCCATCACTGCTCTCAGCACCGCACAGTTATCTTTTACTAAGACACCTTTAATATTAAACATTGATTTAAAAACGTATTCGATTTGATAATCTGGAAGCATAGTTCACAATAAGTCGACTTTCAGAATAAAGTATTATGATTCTTAGAATAAATTTATCATATCACATACATATCAATGTTAACTGCCTAATCCGCTGTTTTGATGGTAATTTTTTGCTTAACAGAATGAAAAAAATTGAGGTATTTTTATTTTATATGTATTTTTGTTTTTAGTTTTTTGTACCATTTATGTTTACTATAAATGTCATATATTATAGAAAAGATACCTTGTAAAATATACTGTAAATATAGCATTATGTATGATGTCATGAACTTTAATAATTACATAAACATACAATGTTTTTAAACTTTAACTATAAAAAGTATTTTATAAAGATATTTTTCGATTTTGATTATGTTCCTAAAATCTTAACAGGTACCTCCTGAAGTCATTGCCAACTCGTTCAACCCCGTATCGTGAAATATGTAACTCCATTCTCGCCGATATGCCTCCAACCGGAGCAGGTAATTTTTAATAAGTATTTTATTATACATACAAGTTCACACATAATGTTGACTTGCTTCTTATTTTACTTCGTAAATATTATCTATAGATACTCAACTATTAGTATTTGTAATTGGTGTAAATTGTACATAAAGGACTAAGTAAAAGGTGTGCAGATCGTATTTTCTTGCGGCGGTATATTCGGTATCGTCTGAAACCAAGAAACGAATTCTTAATTTAAAGAGATCAAACATTTTTTGCTAAAGTATTATAAAATTAATAAATCTACCTTTTTTTGGCGCTACCTTTGTAGTTCTGGGCCTCAGATTTCTGTATCTGTTTCATAATCATTTGTCAATCTAACAGGTAAGTAGAATATTAAAATGCGAAAATAAAAAGAAAGTCCATTGGTGCACAGCCGGGGATCGAACCTACGACCTCAGGGATAGAGTAGTAGATAGATTAAGTCGCAGGAGTAGATAGAGTCGCATGCTGAAGCCACTAGGCCAACACTGCTCGCTAGAGTTTTATGGAATTATATATTACCGCTTTGTAGTCCCATTAAATAAAGAAAGTAAAGAAAGCGAATTAACTCATTTGTTGAATGCATAACACAAATGGGGCAATTATCAGGTGCATAATATTACAGATCGCCGTTATATGTTATCTAACCGAACCGCAGTTAGGTATGATTTGAATTTAATTGTCTGCCTAATTACCAACTTTCATCAAATATGTAATGCTATCGAATTGAATTAGTGTGACATAGCCTTTATACAGAATGGACGAAACCGAGGATGAGATTTACGAAAGAATGGATGAACAGCAAGATACAGATGAAATTGTTGATGAAGATTGGGATACTGGTTCAGGGGATGAAAAGATAGAGAAACAATGCGAGTCAGAAGAAGACATAAGTGATGTGACTTCAATCGTAAAAGAGGAAGTAGAAAAAGATGAACCGATAAAGGTAGAGAGAAAACCAACGTGGCAGTTAAAATTTGTGGACAAAATAAAAATAAATAAAACAAAGGAAACTTGCAAAGAAAACATAAAATGGAGCAGGATTGTAAAAATATTAGCTAAGAAATCCAAAATAGATTCATATTCGGAGAATGTATCTGAAGTTATAAATCAGTCCGAAACAAAGTCTAAAGTGACTAGTCAAACATTATCACTCAAACATAGTCAAGAAGAAAAAACATCAACGGAGGATGATGAAAAGAAAAATTTACTAAAAATATTCAGAAAAAATCTGAAGAAAAAATCGAATAACTATAAAGCTATGGTTTTAAGTGAGTTTAATTAATATAAACAAATTGTACGTGTATACAAAATTGTGGCTTGAGATTGTCACAGTGCACTGTATTTTATCGCCGTTTCATGTTAATTTGAATAGCGCATTGAGGAGATTAATTGCCGTGTAACTATAGTTGTATGTATAAAGTTTGATAGTGAAAGTATCATATTTGTTTACAGTGGGTGCAGATTTCCAATTGGGCGCGGCGCGTGTTTTTATACGCGAAGCTCTTCACCGAGCTTTAGAGCGGGCTCGGGCTGACAAGTTGCGAGCCGCCGCCACCAAGCTTCAGGCCCAAATTAGAGGGTTCCTTGCCAGGTATACTATTCAAGCACTTTTGATGATGGTGTTTTATTAAAACATATTGCTTAGGCTTATATTAGTTAGTGTCATTGCACTAATACACTTTCGTGACACAACACATTGCTATCGAAATAATTCTAAACGTATTGGAAGTCATGGAATACTTTTAGGACCTATTGGACCTGAACATTTTTACTATAGATTACTATAGATATTTAATATAGATTTAGGCTTCCAAGTAGGTATGTGTGCTAAATTTCGTAAGCGTTTTGTTTGTAATAGAAGTTATTTGTAGGTTTGTCGACGAATTTCTTGGGAATTAAAAGATTGAAATCCGGTATACTTCAACATTGGGAACAGTTCCGGTTTTCATCAAAATAAGTTCACTAGTTTTTGATATTTCCACGCTTTTTTATCTTCCTTTCGGTCAACCCAATTTTATTAAAATCGGTTTATATTTTTTAAACAGAACAGCAACAATCAGAGGAACATAAAATTAGAAAGACCTAGACCAAATCGCGTAAAATAAATTATACTTCAGTAAATTATATCCCTAACCGAATCCCTGTTTTCCTCAGGAAACGCTATTACCAACTACGTCACTCAGCAGTCCGGATTCAGTCATGGTGGAAGGGTTCACGAGATCGGCGAACGTTCCTTGTAGCACGGCATGGAGTTGTGAAGGCACAGGCTCTAGTCAGAGGTCGGCAGGCGAGAAAACGAGTCACGGCCATGAAGGAACAGATGCGAAGGCGACAAGAAGCCCAACAGGCCGCAGCTAAGTAAGTATTTCATTATTTTCGGTTTTATTTATATTTGAAAAACCACGATAAAAAATTTATATCTGCCCTAAAGACTTTTCGTTCACATTCGGTAAAAATATTACCGGTCAAATATAAAGTATTATTGAATGTGTTTCACGAGATTTATAAATTGTACCATTGGATGAGCAGCGAAAGTACAAATTTAAATATGTCTGAGCCAGTGTAGTGCGGGACAAAATATTTCCGTATGTTTAATTATTGTTTTGAATTAATAGACGGCGTGCTGCAGAGCAAAAGGCAAAGGCTGAAAGTCTGCAAGTTCTGGAGGTGCCAGCGGAATTGGCGTTTATACTATCCAAGATTGAGGAGTGGCAGCCGCCTCATTCTGACAGAAATATTACCAAGGTATGACAAATCACACTACATCACATAGGTGTCTTGTTTTGTATAGCTCTAGGTGAATTATAAATATTCAGGTTACTAAGTACCTAGTTGGTTTTTAACCGTTATCCATAATCATCATAAAATAACAAATTGTAAAAGCAATGTCGTACTTTAAATACACAAAATACAAGTATATTTAATTTGATTACTACTACCTCATATTAACAACATTCATAATCAAATGATTCTATCGTTCAGGAATGTTGCGCAAACCTTTTAAATGTTTAATCTGATGAAGGAATTTGTTCTAGATTCTTCTGTAATATTGATCTATTTCATAACGAATTTATAATTTTAGATATCAGACGTATACTGTGAAGAGGAACGCATCCAATTGCCTAAAGATCTACAGCAATTTGCGTTCTCAAAGTTCAGTTCTGTGTACTTCGCGGATGGCGGGCACCTCAGCCCAAGAAAACTCCCCATCACCAAACCATTCTTATCTAAAGCTGCTGTAAGGTGAGTATTAAAAGATGGAGACTCATAAAATTTAAATGAATCGTTCACATGCAACATGTACCAAATTACTACCATCCTTGAAACTGAAGAATGCCTTAATATTTTTTGCAGAGATCAAGATTTCAATGATGCTGTAGCAGTATTTAAATTGATTTTAAGATGGTGTGACGATTCGAATTCTGGAAATGAAACAAGGCAAAAGGTAATTCATTGAAATATACACACGTTTGTCATAATTTGAGACTAAAAATCCTGGGTTAGGTTCCCGGAAATACACCAAACTGTTATATTTATCTGTTAAGAAAACCGTTTAAACTTTTTTTTAATTAAAAAGGTGCCCAAACTCACTCTAATTATATAAATTACTAGCTGCCCCCGCGAACTTCGTTTCTCCTAATGTGATTTTACTTAGCCTACCTTTTTAGTACATACCAACATGGAAAATTTTGCTATGCTACCCCAAAGACTGTTCGGTTCTCCGGAGTGATAACATTTAGGTTTTTAGATGAAATTGTCTCTATACTTTATCTAAAAAGTCATAAGTTTTTGTTTTTTTTCTAAAAATTTTTTTTGAAAAAAATCAACAACAAAAAGACAACCCTTATCACTTTGGGGTTTGAATGGTAGATAGTAGCCGATTCTCAGACTCACTGAATATGCATAAAAAATTCCTTAACAATCGCTCGAGCCGTTTCTCAGGAGTATGAGAACGAACATTGTGACACGAGAATTTTATATATTAGATAAAATATTTCTGATCTAAAAACGAATTTCAGATGATAGCTGACTATATAGCCTCCCGTGGCATCAGCTCTCGTGGCCTGCGTGATGAGGTGCTAGTACAACTATGTAACCAAGCCAGCGATCGAAACGGAAGCGCGCGCGTATTACCACTTCTTGCGCACTGTCTGGCTGCTTTTCAACCTGGAGCTGCGTTACACAAGTATGTTTCTTTCGTCAATAATAATATATAAAGTAGTCCAATTAGGCAGCCTTGTTCCTTTCGAGGCAACCCGAACAAAATGTAATAAACATTGTTAAAGTAGCTGTACGAGCCAACGCTGTACATTTTGCCTTAAGTACCTATTTCGTATTAAGTTAGTTATTAAGTTTTATAAGCGTGGCAATTTCCTAAATCGTCAGAGTTACGCCCCGAGAGTATAGCCAGACGTAGGCACTCTCTTCAACGGATACATCGCATTTATTCTTTACATAGCAATTAAAATTTTATTATTTCGCTTATATTGCTGTACGTGAGTGGTTAATATATAGTAAAACTAAAATCCTCTATTATTTAAAGCACGCCGATTACCCAGGAACCGTACAGTAACGTATATATTTAAGTTGGCGTTGAATATTAGAAAATATTAAATATACCAGAAGGAAAGTGTTTGCCCAATATATAGTGTTATGCACACATATTTAATGTATCAACGTTTGTAGAGTTCATATTAGAGTTGCTGGTTCTGCAGCGCATAGTTGACCTACTCCAGTGCAACATAATATTCATGATGTTGAGTCTGTTTTATATAGCATTAATATTCTAACTAAAAGACGTTTATTATTACAATATACTCGATTATTTTTACAGATACCTGGTACGGTTCATATCAGAGCATTGGGAAGGACCTGATAAGGCGCGGGTTTTACGCCTGGCGTGTGGTAGCGAAGCGAACTCAGCTCGGGCAAGTGGTCTTGCTCGACGCGCCCCGCCCACTCTTCTCGAATGGAAGGCAGCAAGTGAGCAGGCCAGACCAGCGCTAGCATTGCATCTGCCTACTGGTAAGTAGGAGAGTTGAAGTAGCTTAAGAATATTTAAATTCATTTCATTGGTCTAGAATTTGTCCTGTGTTTTGTCTTAACAATAAATCAGTTCATATTTGTTTTGGGTGATTAAGTTCGCTTACCGTTACGTACCTTTTTTTTATTCTATATAATAATATTATAAAATCATAATATGTAAGAAAACCGCTGTGGTTTGTATAAATGTATACCAACCATAGCAATCTTGTTTACAACTAATAATTTGTTTGGAACGCGACAAATGCATATGATAGTTTTTCAATTTACTTTTTTGGTTGGTTAACGTTAAGCTATCCAGTAACTGACTGGGTAGTTCATTTATTAGCCGCGGTGCCAATACCTCAACGTTCTCTCGCCATAGACGTTGTTTGCTCTCATCGGGATTGACAGCCTTTGTTGGAATGGGTTCTATAGCTTTAAAAGTATATATTATTATAAATATATATTTGTGTTTAGGAACGTCCATAAATAATGTTTTTTTTATGTATAGATCGCGTAGAGAAAGTATGTGTAGAGGCGTGGACAACATGTGAGCGCGCCGCATCCAACGCCCTTGCAGCAGCGGGTGTAGCTCATGATGCAACCGGCTGGTCAGTCACCATGGAACATAATGGACAACTTACTGGTGAGATAGTATTTCAGTTCAATTAATATATATAACAGACGCTAATATAATAATTTTGTTAATAATAACTAATTCCAACTTTCATATGATAAATAATTTGATCAAGTAATTAATTCATTCGTAACATGTCTGATTAACATATAGATTTAGTGCCGATGTGAAAAACTGAAAACATAAAGTATAACATCTTTAAACAAAAAATTTGTATTTATTATGGCGATACGATTTTCAAAAAAAAATAAGTTCAGAACCATCAAATTTGTATTTATTATGGCGATACGATTTTCAAAAAAAATAAGTTCAGAACCATCAAAACAAGCTTTACAAATAGCCCAATATACTATAACCCAAAAATTCTGTTCAGAATGGGCAGGATGCGAATACGTACTGGACGCTGTGGGTGAGATGGAGACATTTTCCTCCCTCTGTGCTGGTCGTTCGTCACCCTTACGAGCAAATACGCCATCTACCCCACCACCCTCACACGTTCTAACGCATGCCCACACGCTCACACGCACGCGTACGCCTGAATCGCCACGGGAACGTACGCTTACAGTCCCGCGTCAGACGCCACCAGCACCCCCTCCGAGAGCTTCTTCTATTGATACCGAGAGGCAACACCGACCACAAGTAAGTTTTTGAATAAATTGTCTGTGTTCGACTTAACATTAATTTTAAATGTTTTATTAATATCTATTTAGAACGCGGTCATTAATTTACATTTGCTTAACAGGTGCCACCGCCAGAGCCTCCAAAATCTCGTTCACCAAGTATCCAAAGGATCCTCCACGAATCCATTGAAGAGAATATTTCCGAATATAACTGGAAAATGGAAGAACCGCGCAAACATAATGAATATTCCAGAAAAGTATCCCATGATATTCTGTCACGGGAATCAGCGCTTAATGAACGTTACTTTGAACAACAGTCTGATAAAGTCCGCAGTAGATCCCTTGACAATTTATTAGGAGATAACCCGGTTCCTCCGCCATCAAAGCTAATGGATTTAGGATTGTCGCAATCACGGTTAAACGACAGATACCACTCAGTGGAGAGACTGGGGGGAGCCCCGAGTGTTGCAAGTAGTAAAGGAGGAGATGACTATGGAACAGGCTCGCGTGTGTTGCCCTCCCGGTATATTAAGTCACAATATGCAGGAAAAAGAGCGCCCGCTGGTTCGCAGTCGAGTCGTGCGTATATTGAAAAGAGCTCGGAGTTTGGTGGTGTGCGGTTAGTATATTTAATTTTTCACAACTAAAACTGTAATAATCCTGCATGCAACTGCCTCTGTAGCTTGCTTAGTAACGCATATAAACCTTATAAACCCGAGATCGTTCCTCAATTTAAAAATGATTTCGGGATGAAATGTAACAGAAGAAGTGGTATTTTATTCAATATACCAATCCTATAAACAAACATGATTCTCCCAGATTGTATTATTTCGGTATTAAAAAAATAGAAGTGTTATTTAAAAATTATTTCAATTTAGCAATTAAATTTGAACAGATCATCAGCAATGTCGGACACATCAGAAGCGCCGAGCTTAGCGTCCCACGTGCGTCGAGTCCGCGTGCCCAGTCAGGCGTCAGATGTTGATCAGTTCCTCGACGACCTCTTCTCGCCCGTACTTGACCCTAACATTGATGAACTATCGGATGCCAGGTTAGTACTTTTTCTATAAATTTTTATTGATATTTTTCGCAAGGTTTCATTTTATAGTTTTCACTTCACTTATAGATAATAAATAAGTCACGAAGATGTTTTTACTGCTATATGTTGATATGTAACTAAAGGAGTGAAACGGTCATGAAAGTTTATTTAAAGTACTTTTGGTAAAATAACAATTTGTTATAGATCACTTGCTGCAAGCATCAAAGGTGGAAAAGACTACGACAATTTCATAGATAACATTCTTAATTGCTCCTATAATGAGCAATTGGAAATTCTAAATTCAGAAGAAAAGCTAGAGCGGGCCATAAAAGGTGGAGGAAAGGAAGATACACAACCGAGCAGAAAAGAATCTAATGTAGATTCTGTTGACGATTACATAACCAACCTTTTCGACCCAATATTCTTAAACGATAGTTTAAAAAGACTCAATGATGGAGAAAGTTTATCTGGTGCAATTAAAGGCGGTGGAGCCACGCCAAGATCTGCTTCGGCGAATACGTCAGCCCTCAGTTATGGATCAATGTCCATGCCCCCTTCAATGCCTTCAATGCCAGCCACTCCTGAAGCGTTAGCCGCGGCACTTGGTCTTCACCTTCCTCCGCCGGGAACGGTAGATATTAATGCGTATCATCAAAATTTGCAAAGGGCATTCCTTCAAAATGCAATGGCTCAAAATTTACAGATACAACAACAACTACTTGCTCAAAATCAGGCATTACAATCATTGCTAGCTGGACAAGTGGTAGAATCTGAATCTACTCCGACATCGCCAGTTCGGTCTTCCACTGTTGTGCATGCTCAAGTACATTCGCCACCGAGGAATTCGATGAAAATGAGGCGTGAATCAAACGAAAGCGGATCTGGTGGAGCTCCTCCACCCCCACCACCCCCCATGCCACCTCCACTACATGAAATGGACCCTTCCGAAGCTCGACCATTCTTAGATCCTTATGGACGAGCTAAAACAGTTCGAATTGGAAAATGGAGATGGCCACCGCCTAAAGACGCAGTTCCGCAAGATACCACACAAGATTTTACTAAATTCAAAATGCGACAGATTCAGAGAAGACATACCCCACAATCACATACTAATGGAGAGCACCACCCTGAGCCACCGAGAGGTAGATCAAGATCAGAAGCATCACCAAGCATTGAGTGGGAAGAATTTGAAGTTGACGGACAACCACCCTCCAACAGAGAACCACCGTCACAAAGAACGGCCAGACGTAGCTTTGAAATTGGTGCACAAAGACCATCGCCAGGCAGTGTTGGAAAATTAAAGCTCAGCTCAGAAATGCGACAGAGGTTGGAACGGGTTACTGCTAGCCATTCTGTCCGAAGCTCGTCTTCAGCTGCAGAAACACCCAGAGCAGTTAACAAACTAGAAGACACCAGGAAATTAATGCTAGAGAGGCAGTTAGGGGGTGGGCCTCGGTGGGATGCCCCACCACCCCCATTACCCCCAGCTCCTCCTGGCCCAGCCCCCCCTCCGCCAAATTCACCCCCATCACCACCTGATAAGCCAGCCCCACCACCACCATCGGTGACAGACACGTCCTCGACATTTGCGCAATTACGTCGCGACAGAGATACGTTTGGCGTTCATCAGAATAGGGAAGTGGACGATCGTCATAACTTCTTAGCCAACTGGAACTCACGTAGAAAAGATGACAACGAATCGCAAGCAGATGACCTAGCAGCACGATTTTTAACAGCAGATAGACGCGAAAAACGTCGTGATGACTGGGGCGATGAGTCGGAGACTAGAAGTTACGATGATAAAGGTCGTGATGAATGGGACTCAGAAATTGGTGATAGGAGTAGAAACCATGATAACTTCTCGGGCCGAGATGCATCAGAGATATACGAAATGTCACCAACGCGAACGGAAAGAAAGGGCGACACGTTCGATCGCGCTATGTTTGATGATTTTGAACGGTTTGATGGTAGGAAAAATTCACGTGACATGCTGATGGGAAGATCAAGAGAAAGCCCGAGAAGAGATGTTATGTTTCCGCCAGATAATGGGGACACGTTAAAACGCCACGATCGACCCACATTTAAAACCCACATGGCTCAGAAGGAAAGAGACCGAAAACTAGAAGCCGAGAGGAGACAATCCGTATCAACACATGTTACAGATAAAACGGAACATCTAGAAAGTAAGTATTAACTCTATATATGATCCAAAACAATATGCTTAAACTACTAGAAATAACTTTTCAACCCCCCACAAATTATTAGTTGTATATATATATATACGGGCAGGCACTTTTTAGGCCTGGGCCTCAGATTTGTCTGTCTCGTGATGATCAGTAATTTCATATATTGGTTGTCAGCCATCTGTGCCTGCCACTTGCTGTCGGCTTTTTGGGTCTGGGGCATGCTACTTTCCTCGTGATCCTACAACCCTACAATCGATCCTACAACAATAACTAATAGTAAATTAATAAAAAAATATAAAAAAATTAAAATCCAAAATACTCATAAAAATACTTTGTGTAGATGTACCAGCTCCGGCAGCCTTTCTGCCAGCATCCGATCGCAGTTTTCTTACCTACCAACGCGTGCCGTGGAAGTTGCGCGTGCGCAAGGAAGTATTTTCACCATTGGAAACATATAGCGAGCCTGCCATATTAGATTTATTATATGCACAGGTTAGTTTGAAAGCTTTATATAATCACTCCGTTCACATCTTAATACAATTTCAATTTATAATTTGTAACGATTTATTTATTTTCCTGTAGTTATAGTTATTAGGAATCATTACGTACTTTCTTTAAATGAACATTGAACATAGCTATGTAGCTTTTTATTCGCCAGCTAACTTTCATTAGCTATAATTGTAGTAAAATTAAAATAATTTAAGCATTAAATAATGTACGGCTCAAATATGAGAGTCTTTCCTCTAACTTCGATTTTGTTCCCTTTGGAGTAGAGACTCTTAGGCCGTGTGGTTCAAGTACACAGGCGCCAATTAAAGATTTATGTTGGTGCTAGGTAGATAGTACCGTTGACCCTAGAGCGTTCCTCGCTCAACGATTAAGTATCGCAATACAGCGACGAAATGCTGCCAGCGAAAGGTTTCCTACCACCGGGACCTTTTAATTTTCTATTAACCAATTTTTAATTATTATTTAAGCTCTTTTCTTAATTCGTAAATAAATGATAAATCACTCTTTCTTTAATAAACAAAGTCATTCTTCTGTAGATCGTAAGCGACATAACATCGACATTGCCATCTCTACGCATCAGTACAGCTGATCGGCGAGCTGGCAACACTTGGTTACGATCTCAAAATGGGCCAGTAAGGGTAGCTTCTAAACGCCAGGCCGTTGAAATGGCTCGAGAATGGCCTTTCTACTTTGCCAGATTATATTCTGCCAGAATACAGCCAGGAGAGAATGCGGTGCTAGCTGTGTCACACAGTGGAGTATTTATTGGAGTTAAAGGTGAGTGGAGTAATCATAAAAACTTCGATTTAGAAATTATATATATTTAAGTAATAAAAACTGTGTCGCTACAAGTGCAGCTTTTAGGTCTAGGCCTCAGTTTTTTGTATCTGAAGGTGATCGGCCTTCTGCGCCTTACACACGCCGTCAACTTTTTGGGTAACCTTTATTTCCTGATAAATTCCACCCGTAGCATCTCGACGTCTGCCGTTCCACGACTGAGCGTTTTTTAAGGCAATTTTTGCCGCGCACCACCGCTATGTGGAACCAGCTGCCCACTGAAGTATTTCCGAACCAATTCGACTTAGGGTCCTTTAAGAAAAGAGCGTACCTATTCTTAAAAGGCCGGCTACGCACTTGCGAGCCCTCTCAACATCAGGTGAGCCTCCTGCCCGTTTGCCCCCAGTTCTATAAAAAAAACTATTTATTGCATAATTTCAAAGAAAGTGGCGATACAACCTTTTAGGACCTGGTATCTGTTCGCGATCATTTGTTTTTTCTAATAAGCAAGTAGGTGATCAGTCTTCTGTGCCTGCCCCAGGCGTCAACTATTTTTAGTTTGAGTTTGATTTCTCTTGCTCGGCTTTTGTATTACAATAAAAACTTTAGAGGTGTCAAGGGACACCCGGATGGAACGAAATTCCTTTGTTAATTGGTATCATAACAGTATGATAGATTTTCTCGACACCAATCTTACGACGAAAAAAAAAGCCAACATCACGAGGTGTTCTCAGGCGGTCACCCATCCAAGTACTGACCTCGCCCGACGTTGCTTAACTTCGGTGATCGGACGAGAACCGGTGTATTACAATAGCAAATAGCAAAAAAGTGTCGTGACAACTTTTCGTAAGAATTTTTTCCGTCTAGCCCCCTTTCACAACGCGCGATAAGGAACTTCGTTCCAATAATTATTAAAACACACACACTTTGTCCACTTATGACTAATTCACACTACACAAATCCATCTTGCTCAGTAGATCATGATGCAGCTACTGATATATTTTTTTTAATTTTGACATCGCTGTTCTTCAAATATAAGCTTCATTCCCAGGTCCCGGCGGTCTCATAGTGCGTCGGTCATTATCGTTTTCGGGTCTACGCGCATCGTCGCCTGCACCTAGTACTTTGCAGTTGACACCTTCGCGCGACGCCCCGCTCACGCTGCACGTCCCGCTCGCACACAGCGCACACTCGCTCATCGCTGAATTCGCGCTTCAGTACTCACAGGTTAGTTAAAATTATAATTTCAGTTTTGTTAAAGAAGAAACTGGGACTGAGTTATACTATTTTAATATCGTATAACTACGTTAGAGGTAAGTAAAAAAAAATAATATAAATAATTAGAATACATGTCGAAATATGCGTAATAGTGATAATGAAATATGTTCTAAGCGGGTAAATTGCTTTTCTTCGCTCTTTGTGATACGTACAATACGACTTTTTTATCCCAAATAGACGACTACCAATTTTATCGACGTATTTCCGGAACCTATTTTTCATTTCTCGCTCTGCGTTAATTAATGAAATAAGAAATCCATTACTCTCTGACCTCAGGGTTGCTGCTCAACTATTATTTAGTTAATTCAAACAGGCAAAAGATAACCTTATCTAAAATTAGATACTTTATACTGTAAGGTATCGGTGCAGATCTATTTTAGTTTTTTCTCGTGAATTGCTAATAAATAAATAAATCAATGGCGCTACAACCTTTTTTAGGTTTGGGCTTCAGATTTCTGTATATGTTTCATGATCATTTGTTAATCTGATAGGCAAGTAGGTGATGAACCTTCTGTGCCTGGCGAACGCCGTCGACTTTTTCGGTCTAAGGCAAGCCGGTTTCCTCACGATGTTTTCCTTCACCGTTCGAGCGAATGTTAAATACGCACATAGAAAGAAAGTCCATTGGTGCACAGCCGGGGATCAAACCTACGACCTTAGGGATGAGCGTCGCACGCTGAAGCCACTAGGCCAACACAAATCTCGTGAATTGCTAATAGGGAAAAAAAATTCTTCATTACTAGTAGTCCCCATTTTATTTACGATTTCATAAATAATTTGGCAATTATAGTAAAATCTTTACATAATCTTTAAATAACATCCTACATTTCACAAACAGAATACAGACAAACTTAAGTACATACATAATGACTAAAGTTCATATCTTTGTCAATATTCATAGAAACACTTTCCTATTGAATGTGTACAGAACTTCCTACTTCCTTTGACATATGAGTTTAAATTATGCAATAAAGATTTAAGTCTGACCTCGATTTGTGATCTCAACATGATATTAAAATATTACCTAACACAGATTTAAAATTCTATTGGTTTTAGAAATGTTGCCATTTTAGTTTCAAAATATTTTACATTTCGTTTAGTTTAGTTTCGTGAGATTTTTAAGGCCCGTTTTACCGCGTAACACAACCACCCCATTGAAATATCAAACTTCAAGAAATGTACGCATTTTTAAAAGGCCGGCGCATACAGTATATACCATTGTTTTTGTATAGTATAAAATGGCCATTGTATGTACTACATTTCACGAAAAAATCATCTATTATTTCTGAAATTACCACAAGCGGTTCAACGATCTCAGCAATGCGATTATCTAGTAATTGATACAGTTATAATCGCGTAAATCTCTGCAACAACGGTCAGCTTCAAGCTCGAGATTTTTAATCATTCGATTTGTACATACAATAAGCTGTTTTATGTAATTCTCACTATATGTAATCACATATACAAACCAGCTATGAAATTAATTTATTTGAAATATAACTTAAGATGTTTCAAGAGCAAGAACGTAAAACGAAAACGATGGCGAGTTTCGTATTGTTGACAAAACAAAGACTGAAATGTTTCTTGATTTATCTACAAGAGACAGATCATACCACAAACAAAATTGTTCTCTAAGCCTCAATTCTGATAAGAACGAACCATTTAATGACTCTTTGGGGGTTTTAATTATAAGTATAACGAAGATCCTTCCTTTTCACTACGCGTTGACACGCAATATTATCTTTCATTTCTTTTTGATTGCATTTTCTTTATCCAATTACAGTTAAGACATGTTCAGTAATATCTTTTAGATTTTAGATTTAAAGGAGTTTATACACAAGTTATATGACATACAATATAAAATAAATTAAATATAGCTGTGAAATTCAACCTTGACAATATAACATATATAAGTATTAAGCAGAAAAGCTATTAAAGATCAGTATCTCTCCCGTTAGTCTCCGTTAGTGACCGCTTCGTCGTTACGAGTTACGACTCATCCACTTACAACTATTTCCTTGTCACCAACTGTCCCAAGTTTTACTTTTCTCATACATTCTATAATCCAAAACATAATTCTGTTGTATTAAATTTAATATTTTATTAATTGTCTTACTCAATTATAATTTAGTTTATTTACTAATAATACATTTAATGCCAAGTATGGATTCTGAATACAGCAGTATCGGATTGTCTGGAACAGATCGCTTATTAGCTACACGGTCCACTCTTTGTGCTTTATTTATTTCTCTTTTTTTGTATCCAAATAAGGAAGTAAATTTTGCTATAATTTTTTTTTTTATCGAAGAAGTATCGGAAATGATGCCAGCATTAAAGGTACACTGCCACAGGAATCAAATATTTATTTTATTTATCTATTTTTAAATTATTATTACTCTGTAGATAAATAATTTTTTTAAGCTTTTTATAAATTTGACGATTATTAAAATGATCCTAATACTTGGGAATGATTTGCTCCAGCTCCAACAATTTGTATGACTCAAAACTTGGCGATTAAAAATAGTGGCAGAGAGTTTCTTGCCCGCTCTAGGCCCTTGACTTGTGAACTGGTAGTAAATGTAAATTTAGAATTAATTTAACATCGTTATGTTGACGTTCATAAGTGTACTTGGTTACCTATATGAATAAAGTTATTTTGAGTTTGAGTTATATTTGTGTTATATAAATCAAATTAATTGATGAGAAACGAAATTTGCCCCACTTTTCTAATCCAATCAATATCGATGTAAGTTTTCATAATGTTTACTGCTTAGTAAAAGTTTACTTTTAATAGTTTGTACTTATGTTCTTAAATATTTGCGAATTACATAAAAACAATAAACAAATCGTAAATCATAAATTGAAACCGGACTTAATCGTATAATACTTTCACCACAAAATTGGATCGTTTTGATAAGATTTCTCAGACATAAGTACTAATATTTTTGCATTTTATGCGTGTGTAAAGCTTAAATTAGACGCTTCAGAATTTTAATTTAATTTAATTTATCCCGAATATAACGGGTTACAATTTTTAAACTGACAATGAGGTTAAATTCACATGCTTCATACCTATCTGTATAAAGATGAAAACTTTATATTCCGCGGTTTTTAATAGTTTTGTAAATGCAAAACGGAGTTTATATGTTATTATTAGTTTATGCCAAAATGGAATTTATATGTAATTCCTTTCAATGCCTTTCTTCTTCACTTTACTCTCTAAAATTCTGTCTGACTTATATCAAAAACGGGAGGACATAAGGGAGGAGTCCGCGATAAGTTTCGACTATTGTCCCTTGACAGAGGTTTAAGATTGATTTTATATCTTATTTAAAAATATCTTGTTTTCAAAAGTGAATCAAAAATGCTTAACAAAAGATTGAGAGAATTATGTTAATAGCCCATTGTTAAAATACTTCTGTGATTTCTCACAAAATGTAATTTGGTTTAATTATATGATCACATTTGAAAACCACTGCGTGATATTTATAGCTGTTATACAAAGAATAATAAGTTCAATCCATTGACATATGTAAATAATAAAAATTACGTCCGGTCAAACAATCTAAGCGCGAACCTATCAACTATACCTGCGCACGCGCAGTCACCCGGCGACCGCGCCTGCGCGCGCACCATGCACCGACCTCGCTTTAACACTGCGATGCGCGATAATTGGCTGCAATTGCAGCGCGAGTTTGACGACGATGTCATCAAACGTGCACCTAGTTTGGATTCCCTCATCAACTCCTCAGAAGCCTCCAGCCTTGATGCCTCGGCTGACGATTCAGACTCAGGAGCCGATACACGTGATCCTGAGCCCAGGAGGAAAAAGTGCCCTCAAAGTTATTCGTCCTCATCCAGTGGTCATATGGAAACAATTCATGAGGAGACAACCGAGCCCAAAGTGTCTGTGAAAGCAATTCTAGCAAGATTCGAGAATTTGACGGAAAAAACTGATTTTCTTCAGGTATTTAACTGACGTAGTAAGCTTAAGCTAATTCCGTAATTTTTTCATGAACTATTCAGACAAAAGTCCTCTGGTAATTGATATACTATGATAATATATTGAGCGATATTTTACCAAGCGTGATTTATCAATATAATATTTAAATTCGTGGCGCAAATATTAGGTACGCAAAAAACGAGGTCGAAAACTGTTACAAAAAATTTATAAATTATTGTAACCAATGAATATATTTGAAACGTAATACCATATATGAGAAGATATTTATTATTAGAGCCGCCTTAATGGCTGAAAGCCCAAATTCTATCAAAAAAGCTGAATACTTATGAAAATATTTGCAGCTCGCCTCCTGCTGTTTCGAGACTACAATTCTGACTATAAATTAATACGTAAAAACACTAATGAAAGGGCAATCAACTCTTCATTGTTAATGTTAAGCTTTCGCAGTTCGCAATGTTGTTTTGTTTTTTTGATAAACTCATTAGATTTCCTTGTATTTGTGGCTTAATCGCAACAACTAAATACGTAGGCAAAGGTCCAAATTTACGAATAATATAAATTGTTTATATGTGGATAACCAAAACAAGTAATAAATATTACACACCATTTCAATACTTATTGATAATACTTGAACACCCCGAGCTGAAAATTATATTGCATTTTACACGGAAAGAAATTCATGCTTTAGACATTAATTCCGTCATGGTGTAATTCCTAACCATGAAATAACTTTTCCCTAATTAACGATGAGAAATCGAGCCTAAAAATTACTATTAACGCCGATTCAAATAGCAAAAAATTAGACCATTCCTTTGTCAAGGTACAAGTTGTACACTGATTTGCATACAATAAATAAAATACGTTAATAAATCTTAATGCCCAGTGCAGCAAGCAGCCTTATCGCTTATAAGCGGTCAACCCGTATAAGAGAATTAAAATTAACACGTAGTGCGAACCGTATACGTTCAAATCTTAGTCATAAAAACATTATCAACATTGAGCTATATTGCGTGGACTACGACAAACGCAGGGCTAGGTAGAAGGTAAAGAAATAGACATTAGGTGTTTGAATATTTAAAAGATGTATACCTATAACTTTTATATAATTGCGATAAAAATTATGAAGAAATTAGTCGAATATCAACTATATCAACAATGTCTCGATGAGACCATTCTTGTATTTTAAAGTTACGGTCCTGTTAATCGTGTGATGAACATTTCACAATTATTATATCTTATGATAACAAAAAAAAATATCAAACAGTTGTTATAACACCTGTTTTAACGGCAATCGAGGGTTTAGGGCTAATTCACATTCACCCCATTTTACTCTAAAGGGCCCTACTTTACGGCAGAAATTACTGAATAACTATGATTACATAGTCGTTACGTAGAGAAATAAATGCATAAATAATATTTTATATTTTTCAAAGGGTTTTAATAAGCAACAATTGATTTAAAACAAATGCTCATCAACATTAGAACTTTACTGTCAGAATACATTAATACAACAAAACTAATTATTAAGTATGTCAACGTATTTCAAACGTATAATTCTCCGAATCAATATGTTGCATAATAATATCACAAAATACATTTCCCATCTCACTCATTTCCAAGAGTTTCTCAACAATGGATAAAGGAAGCTATTTCTTAATAAAAACACGTAAAGTAACATAAACAATGTGTAGTGAAAGTGTATCTAAATATTCATGTCATCATTTTAAAATTACTTTATTTAATAAGCTGAGCTCAGATTGGCTTCAACTACCAAATATTTAGATTATAGAATATCTGGGTTACCAAATTAATGAAGTTACAAACACTAAAATATAATTGATTATTCGATAACATTTATAAAGAGGACTCAAAATAGTTCACGGAAGTTCGAATATAGGTAACAGGTTTCCGAGCGTTTCTTAAGGCATTTTTTACCGCGCACCACCACTATGTGGCACCAGTTGCCCACTGTATCTCCAAACTAATTCGACTTAGGGTCCTTCAAGAAAAGAGCGTTCCAATTTTTAAAAAGCCAGCAACGCACTAACCTTCTGGCAATGTGTGTATCCATGGGTATCACTTAACATCAAAAGAACCTTCTTCCCGTTAGTTACATAAAAACCACAGTCGCGGTTACATTAATAAAAACGAATTAAAAGCTCCATAAACCACTGCTCTCTCACTAATAATCACATTTTGACAGAAAACAAATGAGTTTTGATAAACCGTGAAAGTATTGTTTTAGTTTTAATGAATGGATTAATTAAATATGGGAAGCGTTCAAGTATTACGTAACGAATTTTGGGAGGGGGGGTTCCTTTTGAAAAAAGGTACGATACCGGGCGGGGATTGAATTACGCGTTATTGTCAATATTATTTTCGACTTTCCAGTACCTTACACCACATAATGGTAACTTTTAGGTATAAAGAGTCACTAGGTGGTCACGAAACGTTTTACTATACTTGGGTACAGAAATACGTTACGGCGCGTTACATGGGGGGGGGGTCAACAATCTCCAAAAATTGCGTGACGTAATACTTGAACGCCCCTAATTTGTTAGTCTGTAATTTGCTCTATGGTACCTAGAACTAATAGAATTAGGAACGTATAACCTATGTGTAGCCTCGTGACAATTGCGTGGTTAGCGGAGCGCGCTTCCCTTTCCTACTGCGCGTGACCACTCAACATTGACGTCATCGCGTGTGAAAATTTAACGAATTGCATACTTATTTTGCTCCTCATTTGGGAAAGGGTTGCAGCATTGATTATATATAAAAACCATTTTATTATGAAATACAGGTTGTTAAAACTTAAACCATAATGAGGCAAATACACCAGGTGTTTCATCAGAAATCGAAACTAGAGTTAAGCGCGTGTTATCCGCTGCGCCTTCACAGGTTATTTTTTATTAGTATTTTTTTGTATAGTAATACATCGGAATATCAGTTCATTGGTTATGTTTTAGTATAGTACCAGCAAAAAAATATATAGACTTTGTTTCAAATTTAGCATAAAACAACACAAAACTTTAAAAATAGCTTCTATTAAAATAATGCCATTGATTTCTTTTGTTTATCAAGAAATACTATGAGATGAAGCATAAATTAAAAATGTTATTTCGTATTGTATCCTCCATTGTATAGGGATTTTGAATAGATAAGGCACAAATGATTTTTATGTGTATGTTAACAATAATGTCGTGCGCGCCGAACTGTAAATCCTGTCGGCTCATTGTGTATACTTATATATTTATACCGATTTATATTATTTTTAATGTTATATAGAATATTTGTATGAGAATTTTCTGCATTTCTGGGTTATGTTTCGCGTGTTTTTGTTAAAGTTTACGAACTATAATCGTTCCTTTTATTGAGAATATATAATTTACTGTTAATAGTACATAGTATTGGTAATTAAAATTTCCGACTCAAAGTTACTAAACAGAACAAAATATGTTACTACTGGGTCACAAATCTTGGTAACGATTTTTAATTTACAAAGGTAACTATTTACGAGTAATTTTAGTTGCTTTTTTGTTAGCTGAAGGAAAGTAGATGCCCCTACGCACTATGTCGACTGAATCAGAGCGTGCGCACTTTCCAGACACCATCCACAGGTGGACTGGCCAATTATGACCACTTTCATCACACACACTAGTTATTGCACCCTTTCCAATGCAATGGTCTGTGAATCCAATTAACTTACGTAAAAATCTATTGTATGACTAATGGGGAATAGATTAGTGCTGCCAAATCTTCGCTTTGTAATTTTGTATATAAATAATCGTTTAAATGTGACAGTCATTTGAAAGCTAAGTATTGGAAAGAAAATTCTAGAAGCTGGGGCAAATTTTTCTTGATAACATCATGAAATCAGAGTTTTGCAAATACATAAAATAAACCTATATTGAAGAGTATATTTTATTTTATTTATGCTCTCAAACACATTAATATTAGGACAATACTTATAAAAATATGTTATATACGTGTGTGAAAATGAAATGAGAACTTCAGAAGGCGCTAAGCAGATCAATGCAACTTATTAAAGTAAAGTATATCTACTCTTATTGAAGCCTGGACGTGGGTTTAATTGTTTCCTAAAGGTATATCCGTGTTTTTATACCAAATGCATTTATATTCGCATTTCTTAAAGATGTCTACAAGGCGAACGACTTAATTTATAACTGGTCGTTATAGTAAATCTTATAAAGTAGGCGCAACGTTTTCCGCAATAGTTTTTCCTACTGATAATTTACGCTCTGTCCATATTTTTCAGATTCTGATATCCTAGATTCTATAACCAATTTGCTTTAGTAATATCAGTATTTTTTTTGGTAATTCAGTCATTATTAATTATATTATATGTGTGTAGGCGTATATTTTTTTTAATAGATCAATATCAAAAGAATATCCATAGTTATATCTATAATTTTAAAATGTCGCGCTCGCCACAGATTCTGTACAGTTATGTCATGTTCCAGTGAGCGACATCTAATCGATAAATGCTTGGACTACTATTAAGTGGACAGCATCATTATTTTTTTACCTGTGATGTTATGTGCTTTTTCCTTACTTGTGTAATCTGTGGTACCATTCTATAAATTAGAAATGTGGCTACTGTGGATACTAACACTAATAATGAAGCGTTTTTTTTATATACCTTTACCATTAATTTAAAACAAACCTTATATTGACACTAGATTTAAATAAATTCTATGTCAATTCGTCCATATAAAGATCTCGTTGACATTCAAATTGTTCATTTTTTATTTGTTAATTTATTTTTAATGCATCAAAACTGTATACAGTAAACTTTAAAGATTAGGTACTAACACACAAAAATCGGATGAAAATTGTCATTCAATATTTTACTTTCATCTTAAAACTAGAGTGACTGAGAGTTTTCTTATCAGATGCCGAGGAATTTACGATAGTTTCATCAATTACATGATAAATTATTTTTTTGAAAATTAGAACACATCGACTGTCCATACAATTTTATAGCAAAACATATTATTTTCGAACGATGCATATTCGTGGTTCCATTTAGTTCTAACGGCTACGGCTTCTTAAGTTTTCCATAAAAAATGTATCATTACTCTTCTATTTGATCGGCCTTAGGCCTCAGTTCTTCTCGTCTCGTCCCGTTCGACGCCCTAGATTTGAAAACCGAATAAATTATATTTAAACACAGAACATCACAAATTAATTAAAATGAAGATTATAAAAAATCTAATGTGACAATAAAAGTATACACAATCTATAGATTATAAACAGTTCCTATAATAATTGTTTAAAAAGTAAATATTTTATAATAAACAAATCTTTATTTACTTGAAAGTGGTAGCACACACACATTCACCTCGCATTAGAAGCACCGTGCCTTTAAAGATCTAGGGGTTTAGTCATCAAAATGACAGTTCGTGTCGACAAATTTTCATACAAATTTAGTTTTCGACTTTCCACATATACTACTGTTAATGCCTCTTGTCTATGCGCCCTGATTACCTTCCCCTTAAACGTTTGGTTAAACCTTTAAAAAAGTGAGTGATGTAAAATATGTAGACTGTATTACTGAGTGCTTTTATGAATAAATAAAATTACAATAAAGACATGTATTTTATGTTGACGGATTGTAACATATAAACATAACGGATCGTGAAAGTGTATCAGCGAGTGCAGTTAATGATAGGAAGCATCGACGGCTCACGCTTGACCGATTTCATGCAAATTAGGCCTTTAGGTCCATGTTGGCTACTGCTAATATGAAAATTACTACTGAGCGGAAGTTATATAAACAGCCTTAAGTATCTACAGGCAACCACATAACCATAGATATTTTATATAATAAATGAAATTACAATGTGTTGCTATAATAACTATATATGTATGTATATAATATATATTTTAAACACTAATAATTAACGAAAAAATAAATCATTACAAATATCAAAACAATTATTTTAATCTTATCCTTAATTAAAATTCGAAAATGTTCTAACAAAAACAAAAATTCTTGTGCCGAGCCAAAACTCGCATCTTTTACAGACACACAAATTCTCCATATTACAATTAATTAAAAAGTCAGTTTTGACACAAGACAGATAACTAACAATCTAAAATAAGTATTATTATTTCTTTACATATATTCACATGTGTAGAAAGTGTTTAGTAAACAAAAGACGATTTTAAAAACACTGGTAGCAATTTGAATGAATGTTTTGTAACTAGTTATATAATCCCGTGTGTCACCACCATAGGATAATTATATTTTATATAAACAAAAACCATTGCAACATAGTAGTACAAAGATCCTTTATATTTCAATAGCCGAAGTGCTGTTACATGATTTACGAACCACTCTTACATGATTTACGAACCACTCTTAGTTCTTACTAAGTAACGTTTCCTTGTAGAGCGTGAGAACAATGTGTCAGCACAACGGTCACGTAGGCCTTTAAGAATAGGATATAAATATAATAGAACACTTGTAATATTTAGTATTAAACGGACCTCAAATCGGACCGGTTGTATTCATTTTAACTTTAAGTTTTTAAAAACCCTTTTTCGCGGACACACTACTTGACTGGCGCTGAGGACAGGATAGTCGCTCTAGCTGCACGTACTTCTCAATTATCGGTTCGAGCATCAAATTCTGCTTACCTAAAAAGGGGAAACTACGTCGCGATTGCTAAAAACGGCTATTCAAAAGAACAAATAAATTTGTCAAGAACGAAAATCCAAAAGCGTTAAGGGTGTTTTGTGCGAGTGTTGAGGCAGCGATGTACTGGTAAGTCACCTTTTCACCTTTCAAATCCAGCCCTCTCCACTTTTCTTTTGTTATTTTGAGATCGACATCTCTCATCTTAACGATAGTTTTAAGACTTTGTTAGAGTTAAATTCGTATAAACGTAAATTGTAATAAGTAAATTAAAGAAACATAGAAGTAAGTAGGTTAGTGCATGAAATTCTGCAACCCCTAAAGTAAGTGTACCTAATTATAAGTTAGATTCACATCAAATTCTGTGAGCTATAATTATTGAGTAATTGTGTAATTATTTAATCAAACAATTCCTGAAAGAATACATAAAACCCAAAAAGAAATATTTTATATATTTCGGATATACGGAACATCGCAAACAATTCAGCAACATGGTAATTAGGCTTTTTAAAGGTGGATCAATTCAATTTTATGAGTCTACGGAAAGAATCGTTTTTATTGACGATGAAAATGAACAGAATGCCGTTATTCTGAAATTTCATCGCGGAAAAACCTGTCACAGAGATATTCAAGAAACTTTTACACGCATCAGGCGACACTTCTTTTGGAATAACATGAAAGAAACTATATCAGCAGTAATTAATTCTTGTGAAGCCTGTAAACAAATGAAATATGACCGAAAGCCTTTGAAACCATATTTACAGTTAACTCAAACGCAAGATGCCCCATTCCAGGAATTATTTATAGATATATTTAGTATCGAAGGAAAAACATACCTCACCTTAGTTGACGCTTTTAGCAAACTAAGACAGGCAATTGAAATTCCTAGTAACGGCACACCTGACGTTATCCGCGCACTAATAAAATACTTTTCATTTTACGGCATACCTAAGAAAATAAGCTGCGACCCTGGTACTGAATTCAACAACGATCTATTGAGAGAAATGATGTCACTCTATAAAATCCAAATACATATCGGCACGCCTAGGAACCCTAATTCAATGGGAATAGTTGAACGTTTTCATTCCACCTTAATTGAAATTAACAGACTGACAAAATACGAACAACAATGTACCGACGCCGCATCTATTATATCACTCATCATGGCACATAATAATGCGATTCATACTGTAACAACTTTAACACCGTTTGAAGTAGTGTTTGGCCATGTAGATTCTGAAAACGCATTCAATATAGACTTCGAGAAACGATACTTGCAAAAATTAATTAAAGATCACGCCAAAAGAATAAAAATTTTATACAAATACATATCTGATAAAATGTTAACGTTTAAGGAAAACTCTAGAGAAAAACGCGGTGGCGAATCCGACGTCCCGTTGCCAGAAGGGAAAACAATTTACACAAAATTAATAAACACTCGCAGAAGTAAGGACAAAACTTGTTTTGAAAAGGCCATAGTTACAGGAAAACCTGAAAGAAACACCATCCCTATTACAATTAGAGGTAAACACAAAAAGGTAAAAATTAAAAACATAAAACGACCTTCAAAGGTGGTGCTTAGTGATCATGATGACACTCACGAGCCCCAGCTTGGGCCTTCAACTTCAAAAGGTTGAAAACAATCCAGGGATCCGTAAGACAGGGAACAGCCTTCATCCAACAGGATAACTGGCTTATTTTTAAGGTATTAGATTTAAATGGCCTACTGATGGAATTAGGATATAACAATAGGAAATATAGTAATTTTAGTAAGATAGTAAGTGATGATAAGCCTTAGTTTAAAGAATTTTTAGGAATTAGGGAACAAGTAGAGTATTTGCAAAGAATAACTACTGAAAAGATTAGGCAAATAATCCCTTCACACCGAGTACGAAGAGGAATATTGAACCCTCTAGGCTCTATTATTAAAATGATAACTGGAAACTTAGATCAGGAAGATGCTCAACGATATGAACAGTTAATAAATCAATTAGGTAATCAACAAAATTTCCACAAACAAGCGTTTAACAGTTGTTTTCAAAATGTTAGATGGACTCATTAATTCATCAGAAATATTACACAATAACTCAAAAAAATTATGGACGAAAAACTAAAACGTGTAAAAAAAAAATTTTTAATAGACATAAGTACTAAAGAAAATAATGCAGTATACTCTACTATACTATATGTTTTAAGTTTATATAATCTTTTTGTAAGTAATTTTAGAACGCTTTATATAAAAATAAGCGAATTAGAAAGATACGATTAATATTAAATCATACATATTATTAGATAGACAGGAAAATAACTTTTGTATTAGAGGTAGCTTTAATAACCAATTCAACTTATAGTTATAATAAAATGTATCCCTTACCTATCTTTCATGACCCTAAAAACCTAACCTTAATAATCATTCCTAAATATCCCTATATCCTGGTGAAAGGTGTAACATACTTACCGCTTATACAGCCTTGCAAACAAGTCTCTGAGGAAAATTATCTCTGCACACAAGAAAACAGGGGCACCGTATCCTGAAACGACATCCATTGAGGAGTTGATGACCTTCAAGGAAAACCCATCCAACTGTTACCAGAATACAGTAATTATAGAAGAGGTAAAGGTACAAAAAATATCAACTAATAGATGAATATTATACACCCGTAATCAAATCATTATTCAAAAGAATTGCAAAAATGAGATAAGCCGAAACTCTATAAAGGGAACATATGTAATTACTATAGATTAACCCTGCGATCTCAACATCAATTACATCAACAGTGTTCATACAGAAAATATGTCATCAGAACGTATCCCATCCATTAAGCTGCTGGAGTTACAGCCACCAGTGAACTCTAAGGAAAATCAGAATCCAGTAAACTTACAAGGAATGGACCTTAGTGACTTGCAACACATGTCTTACATGCTGAAACATAGATAGTGATAGTGAAATGGGCAATTCAGTGAAAGTGAAAAGCATTAGTTTAGGCACTCTTTTATTGTATTTTGCTAATTGTTGTGTTTTTTATAAAAAAATAAGATAATTAATATGTTGCAGTGGCGAAATAATCAGAATTTGCATGTGCAATCCCCTGATAATTTCGCTCTTAAGGAGGGAGGAGTTATATAATCCCGTGTGTCACCACCATAGGATAATTATATTTTATATAAACAAAAACCATTGCAACATAGTAGTACAAAGATCCTTTATATTTCAATAGCCGAAGTGCTGTTACATGATTTACGAACCACTCTTACATGATTTACGAACCACTCTTAGTTCTTACTAAGTAACGTTTCCTTGTAGAGCGTGAGAACAATGTGTCAGCACAACGGTCACGTAGGCCTTTAAGAATAGGATATAAATATAATAGAACACTTGTAATATTTAGTATTAAACGGACCTCAAATCGGACCGGTTGTATTCATTTTAACTTTAAGTTTTTAAAAACCCTTTTTCGCGGACACACTACTTGACTAACTGGTAATTGTGATAAGGAGCTGTGTTCTATAAAAAGTGTGTATTTGGGTACGTAGGTATTCATTATGTTTATTTTTCTTCAACAGACACGAAATCTTTTCTTATTTATACTTTCTTTACCTGCCAGGCTATAAAGTCAAAAGCTAAGTCAGTTCCTATACTGTAAGAAATGGTTAGTCTTTTTGTAAATATTTTAATCTATTACTGTTAAGTGTTGTGTTTTTTTCTAAGTGTATGTATTGTTTTGCCTGTGATATAAATGTAAATAGTTGCCGCATTGGAGTAATCTGTAATTAGCTTAAGCTTATTTTGTTTAAAATAAAAAGTCTGTAGACCGACGATATATACATATTATCGTTAGGTTATCTAGAAAATTCCACAAACGGGTCCATAAAATTTTTGCAAACCGCCAATTCAACAGAGCAGCGACTCAACCCGCCATTTCTTGAGCTGTGTCAATGTCACAGATAAAAAACGAATTCCGTTCTTGTGTAAGCCAAATACAACTGTAAACGATAGTTCGCATTTCCCGGAGTTGTCTAATGTCTATGCGTTTCTCAGAGCTGTGAGTTGTGACAACCGGTCAGCATGTCCGTGGCCCGTGCTACTAAACTATATTTAATATTGATTTGTTGTTAATGTATAGTTATGATCACGACTTATATATTGCTTTTGTACATAGTTCTGAATAGTGATTTCTTTTTTATCAAACGCTGTCAATATAATTTCTTTGCAAACCTTTAACTATACCTATAACTCTTTGGGTAAGATTCTTAATGTTCCCCTTAATTCAACCTATTCAACTTGGAACTCCTATTCCTCCTATTAGCACGCATACATTTTTGCTTTATTCACTTACTATATATTAACATTTTTACGTACACAATGCAATTATAGAAGATCACTGTTATTTTGCCTTTATCTTCACTACATATATAGTATATGTATTATAAATATGCCAACTTTCATATATGTTGACTGAATTTATCATAAACACGAAGCGGTAATTAAAAATTCAGCGACTTATCGGAGCGACGAAATGAGAATGCATTAATATTTATTAAAAATTATTTGCGATGCGCCTCGATCGAGTGCATACCGTCGCTGCACTTCGTTCGCGCAACGTGAAATCCATATTTTTTCTTATAACTAATTCTTATTAAAAATGAATTGTGTGTGATTTGTGTTTTTTGTGAAAATGGAGAATTTATATGGTGTGATACGGACATTGAGTAGGAAAGCGTTGAAAAAGAAACCCCCTCAGGTATTACTATTTTAATTATTTATTTTTAACACATGTGTCTTTGCTGAGACATCATGGTTCTTTACGAATTACCCTAACTTAATAATAATAAGTAATTTAAGTCTAACCTAATTTACTAATAAGGATATTTAACATAATAAAGTGTCCAGTGACACTTACTTAAGGTAAGACACTGTTGTGTTCTATTTTTTCACTTTATTAACTTTTTAATAAATATAATATTTTTATAAAAATATTATATTTACTGTGTGAATTTTTATGGAACATAAACACATTTTGTCTTAGAATAAATAATCGCTGATCAAGAAAATACCTAACAACAAAACTTACAACAATAATTTCTACATTTCCGAACCAATTCGACTTAGGGTCCTTCAAGAAAAGAGCTTACCAATTCCTTCTAGCAATGTGAAACTCCATGGGCTCTTAACTGTTATATATAAAAAATGTTGATTAAAATTGCCTCATTTCAGTTATTGAATGTTATTATTATGTCAGGCAATTAAACATTGCATTAAAACACTTGTTGACCCAATAGCTGCTCATAAAAAGTGCTAGCTGTAATAAATCATATCTCTACACAATCAATCAGTTACAATGCACTCGTCGCTTACATAATGTAACTATTTAAAAACTAGTGCAGCCGGTACGTTGGACTAACGATTACAGGGATGGCGGCGTTGTGGTGCGGTATTTGAGGCCCCTCTGATGAACTAAAGAAAATAATTTTTGTGTGACTAATTTAAAAAAAAAAAACATTTGTTTATTTAAAATTTAGATGTTAAATTAGCCCATCTATTTAACTGAATAGAACACTTTCGTCTTTATACACTGGCAGCGCTTTGTTGCTTAATATATAATTTTAAATAAAAACATAAAAACAGTAGTGTTTGTGAAAGATAATTTTTAACAGGATACTAAAGAATGCAATATTTTAAGTACAAGAAGTGCATAGTTATTAATAAAAAGCATAAAATCACATGTAATACTACAATGTATCACTACACTAAAATCTAAAAAAAAATTAATAAAAAACTACAAGCTAATATTAGGGTTAATGAATCACGATTAATATAAGTAATTAATTACGAGGTAGACGAGAAATGCTCAAAAAAAAAGATTCTTAAATAATTTAAAGACAGCTCGTCTGATTCAGTTCCAAAGCTGGATAATTTGCACAGTAAAGGAGGAGTGATGGCATTCAGTTTCAGGATTAGTCTGTCAAGGGAACGCATATCAAAACTACCGCCAGAAAATAACATACAATTTTATTTTAAGTAAAGATTTAGGATCGAAAATAATATTATAGAGAAGTAGTAAACTGTGCATCTGGCGCCAAATCTGGCTAAACAATTGAGTTTTCTTCGGAAGTCCGATATATGGTCAAATTTACAGAGTAAATATGAATCTGATGCATCGATTTTATTATTGGTATCAATATAAAAATCATATAGATTTTTTTTAAAGCATACCTAAATATGAATGGGAGGTCAAGGTTAGGATTCGATGACAAAAGAATAATAAAGAATTTTTAGGCTAGCTAGTTTAAGTTGGTGGAGGCTCCACAATAACGGGGCCCCTCGCGCATTCAAGCCGCCTGCGACGCCGCGCATCGCGTGCGCATATCTCATTACTAATAATTACACTCCTTACTAAAACTGACTCATTTAGATCTATATGCACTATTTCTTTACAAAGAAACGTATATTCTTTTTCATAAAATACAGTTATGGAAGACGAATGAACTGTTTTATTCTGGAAAATTTTATATTGATAATGTCGTTCTACTTTCATATATTTGCTGTAATAGATATATTTATTTATTAACACTTCGTTGAAAGTATACAGAAATACAATTAAAATAAATAAAAAAATGAGGGGCGGGGCCTTATCGCTTTCGAACGATCTCTTCCAGCCAACCACTATAGACATATAATCAATTAAAAGTTGCGCGCACTGATTTTTAAACTAAAAATGTCATAATCTTCTAATATTTGTGTCAGATTCGGCGTAAAATGTGTCAAACACAACGACCTATGTTACGTACGTGTGTGTAAAGTAGTTTCCGTTTTTCAAGTTTTTTACATACTAAAAGTACATGCGCGTACTTTTCTCCGCCACACAAAATGTGGCTTAGCTACGCTAGGCTAGACGCTGATCATAACTTATTATAATCTAATAAAATTCATACATCACTTAGAACAATAATAATGAAAATAATTGTTCTCTTCGGACGCTTTTTTCACGTGGGACAAATACACAAGCAATGATTAAAAGTGGTTGTTTGTTTTGCAATAAAGCAAGGAAATGCTGCCACCATTTAGGGTTAATGCTCAGAGTTTTATTTATTTATTTAATTTCATGTTCAGCATTAGTCTTGAGTTATTAATGAGTCTTAATTATAGTTTCATTATAAATAACATAATAATTATAGTTTTACTTACTTCTTCCCACTTGGCCATTCCAAGTAAGGGTCTTCTTGACTCATCTGCAATCACAAATGCGGGCAATGTGACCGCCCCATTTCCAATGGAAATGGAAATACAATATTTATAAATAATATTATCATCAGATGTTCATTCATATTTCGCTAGTAAATAGTAGCTTCTGGCTTAACATTAGTTGTACGTGAGAGTTTAAACTTTGCAACATAGAGATTGACATGTTCATAATTCGTTCACGCTTTCTCGAACGATCTGCATATTTCTTGCTACACAGCATGTGTTGGTACAAGAAATCGCCTATTAATTATTTTTAGTAACTATGTATATTTCTTCAATAACACATCAGACATTTAAAGTATTAAGATTAAGCTCCTGTTTATATATTCAAGGGATATCATAAAATTAATAAAAATATCACGCCTTGAGATGCAAAGCTATCTACATAGGCGAGTTTTTGTCTCTTTCTCCAGTTAGGTACTTTTCCCCCATTTTAAGCAGTTTAAAAAAGGTTTGTCCGTGGGGCAGTTATTTGAAAGTATTTGTACTATTTAGAGAAATAAAAATGCAGCAAGTACCCTAGCGTAATACGTATAGTAACAAAGTCACCGTAGCAGCAGTAGACATCAAATACTCGAATTTTACAAAAATATGGCGTAAAGAATAGTACGCGTGTTATTATGACAATTAATTATGATAAATTATATGACATTTGCATGCCTATTTTTATATGGCTGATTGTTTTTTTTATATAGCTATAATTAATCAATCTGAATGTACCACTTCTTCGCAAATAAACGATTTATTATTATTAATTATTCTTGCGTTTTTATTCAGATTCAACGATATTTACTACCATTAAAATTAATAACAATCAAGGACAAGTCTTTTATATGTGAAATGTTTTAAAGCATATTTCTTTCTTTACAGATACAACCAAAACCTACCACAAATGGCACGACCAACGTAAAAGACAGGCTACCAGAGCGAGAGACACGTGAACGCGAGACCAGGGAGTCCCGGGAATCCCGCGAGTCCCGAGAGTCCAGAGAGTCACGAGAATTAAGGGAATCGCGAGAAATCAGATCTGCCCGAGAGAGTCGGGAAGAGGAATTAGATAGAAGAACGAGCCCACCGCGAGAGAGGGAAAGAGAGAGGGAGATACACGAAGAAAGAAGAGAACAGCAACACGATGGCAGACACCCATTGCTGCAGTTTGCAGTTGATCACTTTAGACAGAGCCCTGAGTAAGTACTAAATTATCTAAATATCCTTCACGTTCGAGTATTTTTAAAGATTTACTTTTTATTGGGCGTTCAGCGCGGTAAGTCCAAGTTAGTAAAGGACAAAGCTTTTAAATCGACTGAATAGATGGAAATTGTAGAGGATGATGTAAATTTTCTCTGAATTAAAAAAATATTTGCTATTACGTATTTAATATGAAAATTATTTTGAAGCGAGAATTATCTACATACATCGTACCAAAGACAATTTTACGTTCCTTACCACAGACGATACATGCAAAAAAATTTACATGATACATTCCCGGCACATATTGCTTGGTGGAGGAATGTTTACGTATGTACTTTGAATAGCAAAGGTATATAAAAACCTCTCTACGCAATAAAGCATTCCTCGATATTAACATGTTGAAATCAAAAATGTTTTTATTAGTAATCATAACAATTCAATATACAGTATTTACAATTTTCTTAACCTACATAGTAATAATAAAAATGAATAAAAAGGAAATTAAAACAAATTTAAAAAGTTTGGTCCCTGTGGCAGTGTATTTTTATCATAAATAATTATTGACTTAATAAGTGTAATCAATCGAATACTCATATAAATTGAATATTCAAGTGTTTACGTAAACTTTCCCATAACCGCCTCGTGCTATTCCATCGCAATCCTCCATTTCCTTAAAACTACATATTTTTCACATTAAAGTTCATTCGACTCGCAATTAATGCGAGATAATATCAAAATACGTAATACATACTAACAATGGATTATAAAGTCTGTAATAGCGCGTGAGTTTGTTCCACATTACTATTTAGAAATTCAGATTGCGGATTTATAATTACTAAAAACTACTATTAAAATCTTATTTCGCTTAAGGCCATAGTTATCTACTAATTATGTATTTATAAAAATCCGTTATGCCAAAATATCCTTTAGATTTTAAGGCATATGACATTACAGACCCTGAGGTCGCCTTTTTGTACTCTGTGATATTTATAATCGATGACATATGTCAACTATAGAATATCTTATAGGTATAAAAAGAAATTGATGTTCGTTTGTCTCGCTAAAACTCGAGAATGGTTAGATTTGGCTAATTATGATCTTGAAATACTTGTGGAAGTGAAGGGAACGTTTAAGGGCGAAACAATAAGTAAAGAAAAATACTAAAAACGACAATTGAAATTTCCAAACTGTTCTTTGCTGTGAAATATTTGATGTCTTTTGTCTTATTAGAAATAAATTTATCATTTGGTTGTCATAGCTGTAGAAATAATAATATACAACTATATTAATTGAAACAAATCAATTTTGATACATAACAATAATTAAATCAGGTTATTAAATAATTTAAACAACATAAGAAAAACTATACCGACTAACGTACAAAATCCTTTTTCTTCTTGATATCCTAAAATGACCTTGATTGAAGTAATTAATTCCTTATTTTCAATTACTATCCGTGCTGGAAGGACCAATGTTAATGCAGGATAAAGTGAAAGTTAAAACTAATTTATTTTTTAAGAAAAACACTTTTCTTGAAAAGTGGTGTAATCAGAGTCTTATACTTCTTATACAGGTTTAGTTTTAAAAAAATGTGTAAAGTTTTGACACAAAAATATGTATCGAAGTTCACCGACTTGTTAATAAAAAAAACAAAAGAAATATAAGACCCAGAAAAGGTTGTACTAAACGTTTATTGATCTTAAATGGCTATAACGTCTATAATAAAAAAGTTGTGATAAAAATTTTCTGTTAAAGAACTTTTCAATGACATATTGTCATCAAAACTGTGTCGACTTTGTATTGTTCCCAAGGAAAATCGTGGGTGTCGACATTTACATTCAATGCGATCGTTTATTTCTAGGGCTGATGCTTTTCTTACTTAAATAATAAATAAATAATTTTACCGTATTCATAAAAAAATTGCTCGAATTATCGACCAATCCCTTTCCGAGCAGCTTGATCCCTAGGCGTTGCGTAGATATGTGGGGTCTCTCTGCATAATATTCTACCTTTAGCACGGAGAGTGTTCAGAGGAGTTGTTCGGATTAACCTGCAGCTGAGTTTCATTATCGTTTCATATCTGTCGTTCCACAACTGAGCGTTTTTGCAGCGCGCTACCCACTGAAGTAGTTCCGAGCCAATTCTACTTAGGGTCCTTCAAGAAAGAGCGTTCCAATTCTTAAACGGCCGGAAACGCACTCGTGAGGCCACTGGCACTGAGCGTGTCCATGGCTGGAGGTATCACTTAACATCCTTAACATCCATGAGCCTCCTGCCCGCTTGCCTCCTGTTCTATAAAAAAATTGGAAGTTCTACTTTAGTATTAAAGTTATAATACAAATTGCTATATAAATTAATTATGTAGAAAATTAAATCATGGGAACAATTGCCTTGAACATTAAAAATCATTGGTGAATTTGAGTTCTAGAGTTGCCTTGCCGATACAATATTACGTATTTGTTTTGTGCACAATGTAAAGACAATAATACATTTAATAGTAAGGTCTGAAAGTGCTGATGTCAACGCTGAGAATAAACAAATTACGACCTAATTTCCACGGCACAATGGCGTATAGCTTGCATTGTGTTGTGCATCAAACATTTCTGCTTACTTTACATAATTTCAGCTGTTATAACATAAACATAATACAGAATGTTACGAAATTCTCCTTCGTTTAATTAGTGCTATAATTATTTAACAGCAATTCGGTTTTACAATAAAAATGCCTATTGTGGGTAAGAATTTCGGTTGACTGTTTAAGTACCTATTACAACCAGGAAATTTTCTATTACGGCTCTTCTTTAAACTATGATTTATTAAAAATAGCTATCTATCAAAAAATTAAAACATTAATTCACCACCAAACCATTCGTATTAGTGAATTAGTGTACTCGTTGGTCTTAAGTGCTAAACTGTGGTAGGTGGATAAAAAGTAGTACACAAAAACAGAGTTTCTTCCCTTTAATAGAGACTGTAAGTAGTATTGGATACTTTCTTATTTTAAATATTCTTTTTAGTAAATCAAATTAGTTTTAAATTACGTATTATTACTTAGTTAGGCTGGATTGTAATGTAAAATTGTGTCTGTGTGCGGAATTTATAAAAAAACTTCAGAGTAAGGTATCTTTATCATTTTAAATCTTTTATTTTCTTTATCTATTACAATATCATTAATCTTTCCGAATGTGAAATGAATAATGGACGCAATTTATTTTGTGACAATTCTACGATAAACGTCAGATTTTCCATTTGAATACTCAATTATTATAATAAGGTTTTTATAACGTCTAAAAAATACTAATTCTTATTTTGAATGTATAAGATACCATAAAACACAAGTGTATTTTTATACATAATTTGTGTATTTCGTTTTATTAGACAAATTATTAGTTCCAGTACTATTAATCAAAAACCCCTTGCTTTAGTTTTGAGTTATAGTTCGAAGCGTCCATGTCAATGATCTTAAATGTAGGCCAAAAATTTAAAGTCAAAAGATTCGAAAAGCTCTATTTTTTGCATAATCTGTCCGATTCGGTAATAGTTTAGGCCAAGGCCGTGAAACAATGATCCGTAAACTCTTGGGAAAAACTGCGGAGCCCCAGTTAGTCTTGTGATGAGCATCGTTCGCGCGTAACGCATTTGACAGTTGACATCGTGCACCGGCTGGTTACAATGCCGTGCGTTGCGACGGTGGCGCGGATGCTCCATCGCATGCAAGTATTCCGAATGATATGTCAAATGTGACAGTTTGTTTTTTATGTTTTTTGTAAATTTGGCGCCATTTTAAAAAGCAGTGTTCCGTGAAGTGAAATTTAGTTGATAGCAAAATATTTACTGAAACAAGGCGATATGGTCCACAGCCTTCATCCTGTCTGAAAGGCAAATACAATACAAATTTACATTTAGCCTTTTTGTCTAATGTGTTGTAATACTAGCAATTTCCCCGTACAGAAATCCGTATTATAATTTAAATAATTGCAATAGAAATGGTAAGGTAAGGTCTTAAAGTTTTTATATTAAATTCACTTTTCATTCATAGTAAACAACAAAATTAGCACATCTATTATTCTTACTTAAACCATTACAAATTATGATATAAATTATTTGTTAGCAAACTTGTTGATCAAATATTACGTGCGCGTAAATTACTATTCGCCATACTGTGCATATTCATAAGGCAATTAAGTATCTTCCAATATGTGAGCTCGCATATTAGCTATAAGAACATTCAATATTGCCATGTGAAATTACTTCCTAGTAATTATACACTTCACATGCGCCTATTTAACATGTAGGGCTGACACACCGAATTTTATTATTTTTTATCAGATAATAGTATGTACTAACAGACAAACTAAAATAGTAGGCACGTCATATAAACAGTTTCTCTTAATACCTATATTCTTGCTAATGTTCGTTGTATGTCCACATCTATTTCAAGACATTGTTCATATAACAGATTAAGATAAAACCGATAATTGCTTTTGGAAGAGAGAAGCAACCTTTTATCGATTTATAAACACTTCGTTGCATGTATACAGTCGTACAGTACAATTAAATGCGATCTAGTGATCACTTCCAGGCAACCACTGAGAAAAAAAAAATTAAATTAGATAACGTGAACGCAAGAAGTGCAAAACTATATAAGACATACGAGATAAAACTACTGGAACGTTTTCATACAATTTTCTTTATATTAAGACTGTCGCTGAAAAATAATTAAATTTGTTGCACGAGGTAAAAATAATTACTTTATCGAAAACAATTTGGTTCGTAGTCGTAGAGACCACAGTTTTGTGGTAGGGAGTATTTTCTAGCTTATTTTTATTATTATATCCCGTGGAGTTATAACCTCCAGGCGACAAGTAGTAAAAATATGTAAATACATGAAGCAATAGGCATCCCTTAGTTAAATAAGAACGTGAATAATTACAAAATATCGTGTACAAACAAACACTAAACGGTCGAATGAAATTCAAAGTAATTGATTAGGTCCGTTCAAACACTTTCGCCCGAATGCGTGCGCGCACCTCAGTTACCGGTCATCGGTCGAACGCGCCGGTTTTTAACTTCGATTTTCCGATACACAATTTAGGAATATTACATATATCATAAAAGATCCGGACTTCACTGGAATAGGACAAATAACGTTTTGAAAATCGCTGAAATAAATTTTAAGAGCAATGAACTCGAGTTTAATCTCAAAACTGCAATTTAGTGTTAGAAGTTAGTATTTAACGGATAAACGTGATGTGTTAAATAATTTTAATCATAAGTGTTGTGTTATAATGTCGATAAAAGAGGATTTGGCTGAGATGTCGGGAGACAGTCTATCGTGTGCAGGAGATGGTGATGAGGAAGAACACAACATCTTGTGAGAATAAAAATGTTGCATTAAATGTCATATATAATATTTATTATCTATATATATTATATATATTTCATAGTTGATTACTGATTTGCTCAATTATTGCATATATTTAATAACCCTGTAAGGCACTGTTTCCAAACCTATTTGTGCCATGCCCCAACTTAGCCTTTCTAAGATTCTTATGTCCCAAACATATAATTTTTAATATAGAAAGAAAGAAAAGTTAAAGAAATTATTAGGAAATTGTTAACGAATTTCAAATCACAAATAATTTTAATGAACTTTCGAATGGCCCCCTTAACAATCAAATTGCCCCCCTGTGGGAGTGGGCCGCACGTTGGGAAACACTGTTTTAAGGCATTGACATATTGTGAATGCTTTGTTGCCATATTTGCTGATCAGTTATTATCAAGCAGATACTTTAATATGTATATTACATATAAATTACTTGTGTTTTTTCCGGGAATCAAGCCTGCATCGGGTAAAAAAGAAAATCGATCCTCGATTGTGAGGGTGTATATATCTGATTAGCGCCTTCTTAAGTCTCAAATCGTTTTCAAATATCTTTTCATGTCCTAATTTTAACATGTCTGCGAGCAAAAACTAATTAAATTAAAAAAAAAACGTGCGTGTACTTATGTACTTCTTTGGCGTAACAAGATAAAAATCTTTTCAAAAATTTTATTCTACGTTTGTAGAAAAAACGACACTAACAATAGAAAAAACTAAAATGTTGACTATAGCTAACTTTAGGGTGTCGGTTTTTTGTGTCGGTGGTGCTCGCGCATTGCAAAAATTTACTCTCATCATTTTTCTTTACCAAAAGTAGTATAACTTCAAAAATAAATAAAATAAAATAATCCTCCAACAGTGCCGATTATTATAACAACGTATGTACTATTTATCTAATATCTTTATTGCACCTATAACGAGCCATACTTCATCCCTTTACCTGCATATATTTTACGTTAGTAGTTTATACTTTACAGTAGTCACCACATTCAACATTCCTTAATACCCGGATTACTTAAACATTCTCTGCACAGACTATACAGATTGATATAGTTCCTATTTATAAGCCTAGCTTTAAAAGGTCATTTATGATTGGAATGGAAAGTTGTAAAGCAACCTACGACTATATAGCACTGCAGGCGCAATGACATTAATTTAATTATGTCAGTTAACTCGTGGTTCTATATTAAGCCTTTCAAAACTCAATCCTATTTTTCATAATTCATCGCAAAGGGGCCTAATTCTTACATTTTTAAAACGACTTAACTTGGGGTAAGTTTACATTACGTCGAACGGTGAAGGAAAACATCGTGAGGAAACCGACATGTCTTAGATTCAAACAGTCGACGGCGTGTGTCAGGCACAGGAGTCAGATCACCTACTTGCCTATTAGATTGAAAAATGAAACAAATACAGAAATATAAGTAAGATACTCAGTTGAGGCTTATCGCTAAGTGCGACATTTGTATGTCAAATCCAATACGTTTTTAACATATGGAACATCTCATAAGTAGTCAAAGATCTTAGTAACCTAGTGATAAACTTACAATAATGTATGACCATCCTTAAAACACCCACTACCCAGGATACGATTTTAGATTTATAGGAGAATACGCCGATGTGATTAACATCCTGTGTCATTGTGGATCCTTGGAACATTGTATTTGGTTGCAAGCATCCCGTTGGTATAAACTTTTTTGTAGTTATAATAGATAGCACAATGCTAAATGTCAAATATTTTTTGTAATCTTATTACCTATCAATTAATAATTAGTACTTTGATAATTATCTATAACTATAAATGTCATAATAGGAAATTGCGTTGTAGGAGTATTCTCGTAAAACCGTTGCTTGAGAAATCTCCACCTTGTATGGGGGACGGAAATCGCGTTATAGGGATACCGGTTTATAGGGGGGATTACTGTATGTACGAGCCAAGGCTGTACGTTTTGCTCACTCAGGATATCTTAGTTTTATAAGCGTGGCGATTTCCCAAATCGTGGGAGTTACGCCCCTTACCTAGCAATTAACATTTCATTATTTCGCTTATATTCTTTTGTTGTACGGGAGTGGTTAATATAGAGTAAAACTAAAATCCTCTTTTATTTAAAGCACCCCGATTACCCAGGAACCGTACACTGCATTTGATACAAAAGGTAAAATAGTGCGGCTTACCTAGATCTTGTTTAAAAAGCGGAAACATTTCCGCGATCTCATAAGATTTTCAACGCACGTGTCTTGGTTAGAGCGTTTCTTTTTTCTCATTGAGCAGTGGAGTTATTGACACCTTGTTATATAAAACCAAGCCTATTAAATCAGTGATTTTACTCAACTAAGCGGCTGAGATTCATTCGTTTTTTTATAGTATATGTTCACTGAGGAAGCAATATATAAAAACTACAATTTCAGGATTTCTTGTTTTGTTTTTGCTTTTGTTTAAAATAATATAAATAGGTTGTCACTTCCATGATTAACAGGTTAAGATGTTAAAAAACATAATTTTACTTATAAAATAAAAAATAAATCAGTGGCTACAACCTTTTTAGGTCTAGGCCTCAAATTGGTGTCTGTTTCATAATCATTTGACAATCTAATAGGCAAGTAGGTGATCAGCCTCTTGTACCTAACACACGCTTCGACTTTTTGGGTCTAAGGGAAGCCAGTTTCCTCACGATGTTTTCCTTCACCGTTCGAGCGAATGTTAAATGCGCACATAGAATGAAACTCCATTGTTGCACAGCTGGAGATCGAACCTACGACCTCACGGATGAGAGTCGTACGTTGAAGCCACTAGGCCAACACTGCTTATAATTGTACTAAAGACTGTCTAAACAAATATTGTTGTCTACTTAGTAATACTTAATACTTAGCCATTACAACTTATGCAAGATTACGTCAGTACAGTACCTACTAATTAAGTTACATGACTTGAGATTTAATTGATAATTCGCACAATAATTACTTGCGTTACAGGTAAAGAAGTTTTATTGTTTAATAGATATTATCACTTCACGTTGTAACTGTTTTGACACCTGTTTTACGGTGTCCAGTAATTGTCCAATGTCCAGTCCAAATTATTGCGCCTCTCATCCCTGGGGTCGTATTTTCGATCCCCGACTGTGCACCAATGGACTATCTGTCTATGTGCGCAATTAAGATTCGATCGAACGGTAAAGTAAAAAATCTTGAGGGAACCGGCTTTCCTTAGACCCAATAGTCGAAGGCGTGTGTAAGACACAAGAGGCTGATCACCTACTTGCCTGTTAGATTGACAAGTGACCATGTAACTGATACAGAAATCTGAGGCATAGACCTTTGTAGCGCCACTGATTTATTTTATTTTTATTAATTTTGTCGACTTATTTATAAATACAATACACAAACCACAAAAGCGTCTGCATATAAAAGCAGTAATGTATCAAAGCAAATGCTAGGAATCAAAACTGTTGTCAATTAAAAATTGGAATATGAAAAGGGGCTTGTAAAAATAATATTTCTAATTTCTAAACAACTTTATAAACTCGAATACGTATACTATGAAAAAAGCGCATAAAAACAATTGGTTACGGTAACTAAACAACATGTTCCTACCTTCCTACTGTAGGGAATGCGGATAATTTCCACTTTCTTGCGTTTGCGCATTGTTCGTTATTTAACGACGTATACGCTGCAGAACCTATTGAATTTCAATTTAAGTTTTCCCGCGGTTTTACATAAGTGATTTCTCGGGATGGGTGTTTTACTTGATAAAAAGCTGTGTATAAAATAATAATATTACTCGTAAAAAATAAACGCGCTCAGAATTTATTGTTATTCTTGTATTTCGTCATAATAATAATTTTACCGTGGAGAGTGTTCAGAGGAGTTGTTCGGATTGATACCTGCAGTTGAGTTTCATCATCGGACGTCGAGACAGAACACGAAATTCCACCCGTATCACCTCGACGTCCATCATTCCACAACTAAGCGTTTTTTAAGGCATATTTTGCCGCGCACCACCACTGTGTTGAACCAGCTGCCCACTGAAGTATTCCGAACCAATTCGACTTAGGGTCCTTCAAGAATAGACCGTACTAGATCTTAAAATGCCGGCAACGCACTCGTGAGCCCTCTGACATTAAGAGGGTCCATGGGCGGGCGATATCACTTAACATCAGATGAGCCTCCTGCCCATTTGCCCCCAGTTCTATATATTTCAAAATCATATTTCTTTATCTAATTGTAATCTCACTCTTAACCGCAGATAGCTAGCTATGTGTTACACAAAACTGAGTCTAGTTTTAAGTACCATACTGCTGACATTTAATGCTTACCAGTATTCAAGTCAAATAAAGTATTTTTAACAACCAATATATTGTAAATATGCTAACGTATACATACACGCTAAAGTATATTAATTTAAATAATATGTATTAATTTTAAGATTAATAGCTTGAAGACATTATTTAGTATTCAGATGGCGCTAATATAAAACCATAATGAATTAAATATTATATGAATAATTTATCTATGGTTACAACTTTCCATCTAATATATTCATATTTTTAATTAAACCTTACGATGATGTAATTATTTATAACCAAAGAGATTTTGCTTCCGTTTTCTTAATAACTAAAATGTATTTGTGTAACTTAATGTTTACGTAAATAATGCAGTATACACAATCTTGATTGTATGTGGATCAGAAGGTTTTCTAAGGCGTTTGTACACATATTATGTTTGCGAACTCGAGAACAGAGGTAGTTTATTTGATTTCCCCAACAAAGTCTTGAATCAATTATCAATAGTAGCAAATGATTTATAAAAAAGGAACGCCAAATGCAATATTTTTATTAACATTTTAAAAATATTACAAAAATCGATGACACAGAGTTATTCAGCAAATTGTTTATTGAAAAGCAACAGACAGATTACTTATCGAGTGTCGACTGACGATGATATGCAGAAAGTGTTTCGAAAGTGTAATATTTGTTTAAAATACGTGTATAAATCCGAAGTTTTTCACTTTTTAGACAATTTACCTTGTCGAATTGTATAAAAATGTATTATCTACTTCCGTATCCAATTACGTCATTGACACATTTTTTTTTAGTGCAAAGTTCTTCAAACCTTTTCATTTCCTTAGGAATTCCCTCAGCAAGTTAAAACCCTTCCCTCTATTCTAAAGTCCTATTTTTATTGCAGATTGGAAGTTCTTAAAGCGGACTCGTCTCTGAAGAGCAAAGCGAAACGCAACGAGTGGACTTGGAAAGCTCAAACTGATGTCGTCAAGTGGCAAGCCACGCCCCTGCGTGCTCCATTACTTCGTCTTCCCGCAGCATTAGCTCCACCGGCCTTAGAATGCTTTACATGCGTAAGGGCATACTGTGGTGATTTGCAACCACCAGAGAGAGCTATGCATCAGGATTTGACCGAAGTCAAATGTGTCTACACTGTTCTTATGGTATGTTGGTTGCGTTACTTTAATACATCGGTCACATATACTCGTAGGCGGATTTTTTTAACATTCAAATGCCCTTTTGTCTGACTAAGTTAATTAATAATGGTATATTAAATATGAATACGTAATTATTATTCTATTAATACAATAATTATATTCTTATATTATCAAAATTTCAATTATTATTACATTTTTATTCTTGAAATATACATCTTTAAAAACGGAGCCTATAAAAAAGGCAGCCTAAATTCTTATAACAAATATCGCATATATAAATGTGTCTTTATCGTTAATGCCATTTCAGCATTGCCACTCAGTGCCAGAACTCCGTGATGAAGTCTACTGTCAACTGATGAAGCAGACCACGTCAAACAGATCCGCCACACCAGACTCATGCCAGCGTGCTTGGAGACTCATGTCAATTCTTGCTGCGTACTTTACCTGCTCAGATACACTCAGGTACGTTTTTTTAAACACATCTAAAATTGCGGGAATAGAAAATACTACTCCTAAATGTTTTTGGTTTGCATTTGTATATGTATACGTAATAAATAGGTATTAGATATGTATTTGACAAAATACTAAATAATTTAAGAGATAAGTTTACTTTTGTAAGCCCTAACATCGTAAATGTTCTTGCTTGTATCGTTTACATTCACGTTCTCAGATATTTTTGTCAACAAAAATTACTCTCTTAAAATGAATTCCTTTAAATTATGTGGACTTAATATGCGTAAAATTATTTTTTATTATAAAATGTATTGGTAAATACATTTTATTATTAAACTTACCACAATGAAAATGTCTCATCAGCCTCCTGTACTATTCAAGCCAATACAATATTATTTTCTTAGGCTTATGTTCTAAAATCTTAAACAAATATAAACGTCCATTTATTACCTTATTCACATAACGCGTCGTTTCAAGTGTTTTTAGTATAATTAGAAATTAAATAAATGTATATCGGTTCATGTGTCAGGGGGATGCTTTACATATCAAAAAATCCAATTCTCATTCTATAATAACCACACGAGAACCACAGATTACTTGTTATTTCAATTCTATATGAGCGCTATTACATGAAATGATAACTAAAATGCTGATGAGCCTGCAACTGACCACACTTTCGGGGAGTAACTACGTCTATAGGTAGTTGCCTCGCTTATAAATCTAAGAACCTGTTCGTTGCCAAGTAACCATTTACCATCCTATTGCAGTATCGATTTGAGTTACTGTAACAAACATAAATATTTCACAAATGATATATCTACTTACAATTTTGTCTTTCTACCTATCCGTCTATGTATCTATAAACATTGCCTCTTTCATCAACTAGGAAACTACACCAACAAAAAGTAGCTAAAAGGGTAAAATAGATATAATGCGGTAGGTGTTGAACTCTTTGTTCAATAACTAACGGTAATTATTACGTTTTATTTTATTTAGGCCATTCTTAGTGGAATACTTGTCAGCGGCAGCAGCTGATCGGCGAAGACCGTGCCAAGGAACTGCAGCAGTTTGTCTCGCTAACTTCAGGAAAACCGTCCGATGTGGCGGACGCAAGAATGTGCCCAGTATTGAAGAGGTATTTTAAAAATACTTGTTAAAATAAAATAACTAAAAATCGTTACGCAAAATGATATCATAAAATATGTACAATACTTTTTCAAACTGCCTGAATATTTTTGTTGAATTTCTATTTTCGTCTATTAACCATTCACCGGTTTTGCATTACATTAATTAAATTTTTTAAACAACCGCGATTTTTTTTATTACATAAATTTTAAGGCACAGAGCAAACACATGTCTGCCTTTTATTCATAGATCAGCTTTTTATTGATATTTTATTACATTTTTTTAACAAATTTCCATGACAGAGATATTGTTCTATGGTTAAATTTTGCAACCCATATTCATAGGTTACAGCAGTATCAGCCGGTCGCTCAGCTCGTCGTCAGCTGTACCGACTGCCAGGCGGCGCAGAACGAGTCGTCAACACACGTTGCGCGACTACCGTACAGGATATTGTTGATGAGCTAACGGAACTGGTGAGCATGATTAATTAGCAGAGGCACAAAAAATAACTACCATCAGCCTCTTTATTTGGTCCATATCTGGACGTAAGCTTCCCCCATTTTCCTCCAGTGAGCCCTGCACTGGGAGCCAACCTCCTTGACAACCACCAAGTCAGACCACCTAGGCGGGCGACCACACAGTCCTTCATTCTGCCGATGTCTCCATTTAAAACCTTCGATTTGCGAAATGCTATTGTTAAAAATAAAAAATAAAAAAAATAATTTATCTTTAATCAAAATTAGTTTATCTTTAATAAACTTTATTATTTATACTAATCAGTACACCTATATAGACATCCTGAATTCAAATAAGAATTCTCGTGGAAAACAGATTTCTTGAATCGGCTACCTTTTTATTTATTTTACAGAACAATATATAAACCGTATATATGTTTTAGAAAACCACTGTGATTCGTATAAATGTATCCAAGTCTTGTTTTGGAGCGCGACAAATGCATATAAAAATTGTTTTTCAACTTTCATTTATGTTGGTTAACGTTAGACTATCTAATAAATGACCGAGTAGACAATTTATAAGCCGCCGTAGCATATACCTTAACGTTCTCTCGTCTTATACGTTACGTACTTAAATTAAATACCACATTCGTATTCTTAATTGATGAAATCAACGGTTAGTTTGTACTAATAAATCTGATAACGAAATATTTTTCAGATCGGCGTCCGTAGCGAAGCAGAACGCGCCGAATTCTCTCTATATTGCATTGTCTCCGGTGACGCACTGACCATGCCTTTGGCCAGTGACGAGTACGTCCTAGACGTGACCACTGAGCTCCAGCGAGCTCATCACCCCTTCTACCTGATCTTCTGCCGGTCAGTGTGGCACCACCCTCTGAGGACTGACGCCCCACCGCTGTATACTGAAGTGCTTTTTAACCAGGTATTTATTACACAGTATACTTATAATCAAAAATTGAATTGTTGTATCGAATAAACTCAACAATGACTGGATCAATTTTAATTTATTTCGCCATTACAATGTTACATTATCTATATTCATTTGCAAAATATAAAAAAATGTTACCGTTAGTTATTAAATAAGGAGATCTCCATACCAAACGTGCTTGATCTGTTTTACCCCTTTACATGCCAATTAAATCTTTCCTAAGTTTAAATAATATTTAACTGTTACGGTGTCTCCCATTCCATGAAATAAACCCTTCTTTAGGATAGTTAGAAAAAGATAAATTTTAATAGATATATATACATAATATATATCCTTTGTGAACTATGTTTCGTACAATAATAAGTCATGTTACGAAAACATCATTATAACCGTATGAAAAATTTCTAGGTGGCGCCGGACTACCTGGAAGGTCTTCTGCTAGTTCTTCCAGGAGGTGGTCCACCAGCAGCCAACGTAATCCGTGACGCTGCCTCAGTGGCTGCCCTACTCCATAGAGCTGCAGGCCTCGCTGAACCCCCACATCCGAGAGACCTGAAGTTCCTCCTCCCAAAACCTTTACTGGCGTTACGAGACCCCAGACCAAACAAATGGGCCTCCTGGGTAACTGCCGAGTGGCCCCAAGCTAGAGCTCTGTCTCCGCAGGCTGCTAAATCCAAAGTACTCCAGGTATGTACCTAACCTCATTAAATATAATTAAAATGTGTTATTTTTGTTTTTGCCATAAAAATAATATCATCCCATTTGACAGCGTCCAATAATCAATCATATTAATGCAAAAAAATTTTTTTGGTAACACACACCGACCACACCACATCACACAAAACTCAAACCTATAAGCAACCCAAAAAGCGCACTTTCCTCGCCCAACTCTTTTTCTCCATGAGAGGCCCTTCCATAAGTAGTTTAAGTAGAAATTATTACCTCAAGTGCTGTTCATATGGAAGAGACTGGCTATTGTGCACTCATTTAACGAAACATTCTTAATTCTTGTGCTTAAACTTTTTTCTTTTATTTTCCTTATATCAAGAAAGTCGGGGTAATCAATTTAGTTTTCGTATTTTATTTCTAAATACATGTAATAATTTAAAATAGGATTAAAATACCAATGTCAATAGATGTGCTTCGCCTTACATTTTAATACATACTTATTATTTATACGGGATTAACAAAAAACTAACTTGACTTACTGAAGATTTCGTAAATCTAAGTGACACATGTATTGGATATTATCGGAAACGAGAATGTTAAATTACAATAATTGATGAATGTGGTAAAAACTAAAGGGCTCATATTGGTTTCAAGTGTGCGATGATTGCTTAGGTACATATTGTTAACACTTCTAATTATTGACTAAAATATATATATGTAACTTAACTACTGTTAGGTTACATAACTCTAGACAAAATCTTTTCTTTTACATAACTTTACCTTGAACTTTTTTTACTTGTACCGTACTCTATGGAGATTCGTAGATGACAGATTCCGTTCCATTGCAGGTACTATCCCGTTGGGCCCTATTCGGGTCGTCGTTCTTCGCCGTCCGCCGCGTAGGTGGAGGGGGCACGGGGGGCGAATGGCGCGAATTCGTCCTAGCTCTGAACAGACGCGGCGTACATCTGCTGCACCCACACACCCACGATACGGACACACATTGGCCGCACGCGGAACTCATTTCTACTAGAAAGGTAATTATTTTATTTCCTTCGTAAATTTCCTCTTGTAGAATCAGATAATATGAAATTTAATAACTTGATAATTAATCTGTCCTTAACTAATTTAATTAAAATTTTAAAGCAATACAAATGCATGTATTTTCTCCCCTTACAGGTGCGTTCCGAAGATGGCACCCTATTCTTGGACGTGAAGTGTGGATCGCTACTGCAACAGAGAGTCACACGCCTTCAAGCAGAACAGGCACACGAAATCGCTCGTCTCATACGACAGTACATTGCGCTACAGAGGGAGAGACACGATACTGGTAAGGGAGAGTTTTTACCTATTTTGAGCATAGAAGCAAATAAACAATCTAAATATGTAAATCTTATTGAACTAAGTATTCGATTTTTGAACAAACATGGGTCATCATAACTGACCATGCGTCGTGCTCGTTACTACTGGTGGGTCGGACGGGTCGGACTCGAATTCGTGTAAGCGGTGTAGGCATTTCCACCATAATTCACCTTATTTGTTAGCGTGTTGTCCTCACTATTATGTTAGTGCGTGTTCCTTCCTCGTATTTCGATTTACTAGACAAAGACGCTATTTTTTAAAATATCCTTATTATAATTATTAATCACTAAAAGAAATCATGTGGAACATAGTGTTGTTCGTTAAAAAGTGACAGTAAATTCAAAGTCTTTGAATTTCTGACATTTATCAGTCCCTAATTATCGTGACCCCAGGCAAGATACTCTTTGACAGGCGCGATTCACATATTCAATTGATATGAAAATAATCACGTGACTAATGGGTAGTTTTCGCAATAGTATGTTTGTCTAAAGGTTAAGTGTAGCACTAAATTTGGAATCAGCGGAATTAATTAATGGTATATTTTCTTTACAGATATGAACAGCCAGTAGAGTTTGTGAACATAGCTAGTGTGCATACCTCAATCCGTCTAAATCTGGGGTTGGAGTTAGACCTAAGAATTCCTCGCGCCATATTGAGATAATTTTAAGTGTTTCATCAAAAAAACGTAAAATAAAATCTTTTTTTATAAATGACATTAAATTGTTTTATCGGTTTTCTTTCTTTTTAAATTCTTGAGACTTTAGTGGTTTGTTTTTTCTTTCGCCATGTCTTATAAGAATTTATCTTTGGTACCACCAACTATTTTACAGAAGATGACCCTTTGATTTTATAAAAACTATTGTGAATACTAGCTGCTACTCCCTTCCTCGCTATACTAATACTGCATTATAATGTTCAATATAAAATTTTCTATCGCCTATTTAATGTATAGGAAAGTGCACGGTCGGTATTAGGTATATATTCTGACCTAAGTTTGATTTGCAGAAGTTACTCTAAGAACGAGACTTAGCGCTAAGTCTAACTCTTGTATGTCAAAAACGTACTGAATTTTGACACACGGGAATCAATAATTCGCGCTAAGTTTCTAAATCTCACCCAAAGTCATATTGCTACTACTAATAGACGCGTCAAGTTTCCCGAAGGTTTTAAATAGGTATAAAAATATCAAACGCAAAACATTGTTAAGCCAAAAATTTAATTATCTCAATATGGTTCGAGATCCAGAGGAGTAAAATGAGAATAGGATTCTAGAATTCATTAAAATAGTTTACTTCTATTTTCATTTTAGTCAAGTTACGTTGTATTATATTTTATATAATTTATAGAGTATAACCAAAAAATATCTATTGTCACAATTTATAACTTGTCTATGGAATTCGTATTATTCGTCTATAATATTGTTTTTTCCATAGACAAATATATCGATAGTTTAAGGTGCTAATACGAAGATAGATCGAAGTACGATAACCCAGAGTTGTTTATATTTATTCGAAAGACAAAAAGTGCTAATTAACAATGAGCACCTAAATTTTGTGTAGCAAAAGGCCGAATAGGTCGGAGTCATGTTTATTTTTATATGAAATTTTATATTGTAATTATAATTGAATGTTTGTACATGTCAATAAAGGTATACAGTTTTATTAGTTTTTTTACTTTCCTAGATTATGGTACTACTTTTTTGTAATTAAAATTTCCCGCCTTCATTAATAGATTATTGTCAATGTTAACTTTATATTATGAGCTCTTTAGCTTTCGGAGGTCCTCTCTTTCGCACACTTTGTTCGCCCTCGTTGCTTCCAAGTATTAAATAAAAGCTCAATTAATTACATTAGTTAGCTTTATTTCAACAGTTATGTATATTTCAAAACCCATTTTAAATCGTACACTAACGCATATTTCTGTTTATGTTTTTATTACTGTTCACATTTTTCATATTAACCGTATGGAGTAAACTAGTATAAGAACGAGTAATTTAAACCGCTTCATCGAGGCTCAACCAATCTGGGCGATAGATGTGTCACACCTCTCACTGCGATGATGTCATACTCTTACTGGGAGCATCGGACGGCACAGTCAGTGGTTCTAACCACTACATTCTAATGTACGAGGATCCTCCCTTTAGGTTGGAAGTACTGGTCATCCTTCCTACACAGATGACTTCCTACTCAGGTCGTCGTCGTACGTCGTACGTCATATTCCATTCCGAAAATTTAATGGTTGGTTTTCAATCAGTCGAAAAATGCTTTAAATTCATCACAATTCTAACATAATATCCTTGGTTTCGCTTAGTTTCCTGTAATTTAAGGCGCGAAACATACAGAAAAGGCGTAAGGTGAAGGCGCGGCGCAGGCGCAGAGCCGGCGTGGAACAGATAAGGCACGTATGCGACTTAAAATTATATCAAAGAGGCGAAGAGACGGCACAAAGAGTCATTACGCAGTCTGACTTTATCGTGATAGCATGTCTTCTTCTTCAGAGGACGAAGATGCGCTCGCCACTCTAGTCGCGACTGCTAGCGACGCGGAACAGGCGACGAAACGACGTGCCTGTGCCATGCCGCTTGAGTATAATTAACAACGTGCCGCTTACGGACATTTTGTATTGACGCGTTTTGAAGCGGCAAGATGTCTGCGCCGTGCCTTCACCTTAGGCCTTTTCTGTGTGTTTCGCGCCTTACGGTGATGTGTCGTCAATAAGTAAATCTTTAAATAAATTGCCAATTTTAAATAAGGACCAACAGAAATTTATGACAGAGATGGTTTGTTCTATTAGCTTGATTTGCTTAGATAAGGTTTATCAATTTGTTATCCAATACACGAAGATTATATGAAATTGATTGTTGATTTTCAACCCCAGAGCAACGTGAAGGGTTCGAAGAATGTAGAAAATAATTAAATTAATAGTTATTATATATCATACAGTTGTTTGCACCATCCTTAAGATCTTCGAAATAAACTTAAAGTTAGGTTAAAGTAGTAACTTAGGAAAATCTAATACGGTTGAAGGCTCTCAGTTTCCGAGATTTTTAGTCGATTGCAATGGTACTAGGCTATTATTGAAACATACAGTCTTTATTCACCAAAACCAGTATAACGCGTAAACAGAAATTTTCTTCTTCAAATACCTTTTCATATTAAAGTTCCGTAACCCACCGAGCCAGATACAGACGTATTTCTACGTCTGTTTCATTAATAATTTAACGCACGTAAGCGATCAACTACTACACCATAACGCCATCTTTCCTCTCTGTGTTTTGTTTTGTTTGCATAAATCATTTGCAGCACTCAGCTGAAAAGCAGTATTGGGCGCTAAAGATTTTAATTAAAGTAATTAGTGACAGTATTTTGTGTGTCGTAATTAGTGTATTTCTGCGTGTAATTTGGGGTTTTTAGTGTAACTAACTTCCTCGTTGATTTATTTAAAAAAACCCCTTGAACAGATCTACGGCGTTTTCTATCTAATTAGTATTTTGCATTGTCGTTCTATGTTAAAGATTCAGTCACATTGAGGTCGATGTTCAATAGTAACTCATTTTCCGTTACCCCTAAAAGGAAGTATCTGAAGGTAGCGATGAGCGAGCCTCGGTTCCCACGAAGCGAGTAAAAACTGTCCTTTGTTTGAATTCGCAAGGCTGTTTGAATGGGGGATTTAATGAAGTTGAAAAAATACTTTTGCACTCTTGTCCACTGACAAAACGTACTCCAACCGCGTCCACAAACAGACCTGGTGGGAGTTCTGGGACATTTTACTATTATTTAGCAGTAAAATGTGACGAAAAAGAGGAAAGAATTTGCAAATATTTTGTTTTATATATAACCTAATGTTAAGTGATACCGCCGCCCATGGACACTCATTAGAGAGTTCAGAGTTCAGAGCCAGAGAGTTCAGGAGTGCATTGCCGGCCTTTTAAGAATTGGTGCCGCTCTTTTCATAAAGGACCATAAGTTGAATTGGTTCGGAAAACTTCTCTGGGCAGCGGGTTCCACATAGTGGTGGTACAAAGCAAAAACTGTCTTAAATACGCTCAGTTGTGTAACGACGGACGTGGTGGTTCTGCCATTCTGCCTTGACGTCCAAAATATATCCCGTCTACAGATTCGCAAATTCTGAACCTTATATAACCTAACAAGTATAGGAATTCCCTTCGATTTTAACGAATCTGCTACCAGCTTGGTTAACGCACAATCTATATAACGGGTTCGACTCCCATAAAAACTAACTTGGCTTAGCAAGCCTTTAAATAAAAACATTATTAAAAAGTAGAAGTGTATCCATAACTCACTAGCTAGTTATGGGACCTTCAAACTTCAACAAATGATCGAAGCACTTTAATTTAAATTGATACTGAAACGGCTAAACTATGGTATATAATATCCTATTTATACAACATATTATTATACTTATGTTTAAATAATTTCGTACGAAGTATTTTATTAAATTCGTAATTACCAACTTGTCCAAGAACAAGGCCCAAGCGTGAGAAACACATATCTAATGTCTCACATTATTATTATATTTGTGTTTTATTGTGCACAAAAACTAATTCTTAGAACTCAACCCGCGATAAATGATAAAACTAATTTAGGAATTCTTGTTCCTAAAGAATATTTCAAATCATAATTGCTAAAATGTCTTCTTAATTTTGGAGACAGGTGATGTTTCTGTCTGGAAAATTAATCAATGAAAAAAAAAACAATGTTTTATGTCAACGTTACTCCCTCAATACGGAAAACATTGTAAAAAACCAGCACAACTAAATCCCAAATCATGTGTGTAGCCTAGGACAGTAGGACGCTGTTAATTTAAAAAAAAATAACAAGAAAAGACCACTAATGTGGTTAGTATGACAAAATCCAATATGTTTTTGACGTATGACAGTTATACTTAGCGCTAATTCTCTTTAAATAACACCATACATTTTAGTATACATAATATTTAAGATATTCCATAGCGATAGAACAAGTTTTTTGGTTACAAAAGTTTTAGTGTGAAACATAATGAATGATCTTGAACTAACAAAGCCTGCATTAAACTTCATTGATAGATTTGAGGGACCCATTGGTTAGCGCACACGTTAGCAAAGCACTAAATATTGCACAATTTTCTTTGAAGATGCACGTGGGTTGATGTTCTCAGAAACTCAAGGCTTACTAACGCTGTGTTAACTATTATTGCGGTTTTTATTTTCTTTAAATATTGGATTTTTTATTTCCGTTCAAAAATTGGAGAATTGGCAATAACATGTTGTATCATGCCGCGTGTCAACGCATTAGACTACAGCTGCTGTCGACCAATCACAAGCGAACGGAGCGCACAATCGTTTCGTCTTTCGTTTTGAATTCTCGGCCATGCAATATTTCTAATACTGCCAATTCCATGACATATAATTGCGATATCATCAATATTAACATATTTTCACGCTCAAAAGCCGTAAATATAGGGCACATAATCCTGAACGTTCCTCAAACTAAGCTGTCAAACCATTTTTCTATTCGTAGTTTGACATTTGACAGTGCTCAATGGAGTTTGTGGCTAGAGTTAACTATTCGAATGGAATAAACGTTCGTTTTATTTTGAATTTTTTTTTATTTATTCTGTTTATAGATAATTTCATTAATGTATGTAACATTAATGAAATTATCTATAAAGTTAAAATAATTGTTTATTTTAAAAATTGAAAAAAATATTACAATAATAATATTTATAAAATGCTTATATACAGTCACATTTCAAAATATAAGTAAATATTTTAGGCATTGTGTTTACTATTAATGTGGCAAATTCTCACGCTATGTAACCTCCGTTCACATGTTAGGTATTATGACCATGCAGTGTCCTCAAGTTGTCATTATCTTATTATCTTCAAATTAACTCCGACCGTTTAATCTATCGAGCATTGAACTACGGGATTTCCCATAAACAAAACAAAATGTGAAAAAGTCGTTTATTTAAAGTAATCCTAATTATCAATTGTATCTTAATTTACGTAAATATAATACATCGTGTGAACTTCACATTGATAACAATATAACATCCTTTTTTACGAGAAATACTGAGCACTTAATGAACACAATAATAACTAAGGCGTACTTTTGGTAACATTTGAAGCTATATTTTAAATAGCATTTAACAAACAAAAATATTGATCACAAATAAGTATATGAAGAATAAACGAAATGTTTTTAGGCCCCGTGTCGTGTTCCGTGTAGTTGCAACGTAAGTGGCGTATGTTTAGAAGGTCTCGAGTTACAGCGCAACAATCTTTCAGGTTACAGCACCTTTACTTTGTTACTTCTGATAGAGATACCCGATCGCAATTAATATTTTTTGTTCCGCGCGATCCCGAGGGCATCAGCGCTACGAATATTGGGACAGTTATAGCAAACATGCAATAAAAACTTTTGAATCGGTGTAGTATCTAGAGACGCGGTACAGATACCGGCAAACTTCTTGAGCATTTAACAAGGGAGTGGGGGAAAGTTTGCGCATCTGGGGCCCAAACGTCAACTGATTTACCAATCACGCGATCGACACGTCACCTCTCGCCGCCCCCCTCACTGTAATACCTAAAAATCGCTTCTGCGCAGGGAAGGCCATTTGTTCAAGTTGTTGCCGGTATCTGTAATGTGCGTTGGGATGTCGCCTCAAACAAGAACATACCAGTAATAATATAAATTCTAGTACATATCATTAATTTGTAATTTATGAATAACAATATATTTTATTACCACGAGACATCACGTTCACGCAACTACACGGTTGCAACTTAACTCTACATATAAAATTGTACATTACAGAGCGATAGAATAATTTAAAAAGTATTTTAGTTATATATCATATGTACATAGTTTATGTTATACTTAAATCGATATAAAATTGTTTTATACTTTTCAGCCATTTTAAAAATGAAATAGATTTAATGTGTTCTTTCCTTTTAGCCAAATATGAAACACACTTGACGCATTTTTCATTTCAATGTGAACAGTTTCATAATAATAAAAAATCATACAATTATTCTTAAAATTACCTTGTAACTTTATGTGAGTCGGAATATACGTGACATTGGACGGATAATTATCACACGAGAGAATTAATCAAGTCAATGACTAATAGTAAAGTCATTATAATTACTTTGTTCTCGACCTTACTTTAGATGTCAACCAAATTGGTTGTGTACAAATGATTCTTTGGCTTAGCAAAACAAAAGAATTTTACATGACATACGCTAAAAATTTAATGAACAAACTGTTCGCTACAGTAATGTCTAATAGCTACACACATTAACAACTTAAAGCCGGTATTGTACCAAACTAAAAGCGTCTAATAGAATTAGGGTCTGTTTCACAATGTATGGATAAAGTACCAAATAGCTATGCAACACATAAATTATTTGAAAGATAAATTGTGCTATTTGACATTCATCGGACTCATAACTTATGATGGACTTTATGTGACGAATAGCGCTATCTGACAGTCGTGAAACGCAGCAATAGTGTTTATCCTAATAATAAGTAATTACATAGCTAATTTAGAACTTATCCGTACATTGTGAAGCAGACCCTAAGGCTTTGAACATAGTTCAAATGTCAATGAAATATCTTTAAACTATACAATGCGCTAACATTTCTCACACTCTTTAGATATAAAAATTAACATGCATCATTGAGCTACCCTATTAATAAAAACGTAAGTGTTATCTCCTTCCGTCAAATTTCATTTACACTGTGATGAAAAGGGACAAATGAATTGTTAAAAGAGCACAATTAGAATGTTTTTATTAATAAGAAGTCTCCAAACTTTTTTAAGTCCTTCCTAATTGATCTTGTTCATTGCGTTGGACTATGTCTTGGTGTTCTTAGCTCCCTCTTTTCTGGCCATCTATTTGCCGTGTACTGGACATACCCTGGGTCTGTGGGTGTTCCGGAAGCTCTTCCCTCGTCGTTCACTTCTTTTTCCTCTATTCGCTCTAGGGGATAGATGGCTGGCGTATCTGCACGTCGTGACCTGAGAGTTTATTATCAAATAAGAATTCTACCAAAAGTACCATTGAACAGAAGGTTTATCAAATTAGCACAATTTGTTTGTATGCTAATCAAGCTCTAAAACACTTAACTTACCTCCCAGAACCTTTCAAGTAGTCTTCAAGCTGTTGCAAAGTGGGAGTTGCAACTGTTTTGGCTCTAGTAGGTGATTTTGACTGTCTCTTCTTCTCATATACCGGTGACATTTCATCGTACAAATCCTTTAATCGCCCTGTCTTTACCTTCGCAAGAACAGGTGTCTGCAGCTCAGGTAAGTACTGCTCTTTAACCACTTTTCCTTTTCCTTCTAAGCTCTCTGCGTATTCTAAATAATCTCTGAAGTACTTCTCATTAAATTTTGCTAACTCCTGCTCGTAATGTAACCGGTCTGGAATAACTAAGGGGTCAGATAATCGAACATAGTTTCCACCTTCAATATTTCTTAACGACCCGAATTTAGATTTTTCCAAATTATCAATATCTAAATCATCAAGTTGTGATAAAGCACTTTTGGGAGATTCAAATACAGGAGTATCTGCCTTTTTAGTTTCTTTACCTAAATCTAGGTCTTTTGGTCTTTCTGGAAGTTTACCATTCTGTTTGTCGTTTGGTAGATGACCATTTGTCGATGGCTGTGACAGAATTGAGACTTTCTTCTCGCTTTTTGGTGACTTCACAGGTTCTGTTTTATCTGTCTGCGAGGGCCTTGTGGCGGTGTAGACCCTTGGGCCCATCAAATCGAGGAGGAAAAGGGCTGCTACCGCCAGTGACAGAGCTCCAAGAACTGCTGCATTTACGGTTAGAGTGTCTGGGATTGCGTCTAGGGAAGCCAGCTCTAGACCACCTAAAATAAAAATCTATGTTATTTATTAACACTTCGTTGCATTAACATAATAAAAATAAAACATAATTAAATTAAAAGGCGGGCGACTGGCGGCCTTATCGCTTTCGAGCGATCTCTTCCAGGCAACCACTGTGAAAAAAAAATGTTTTAAATTAGATAAGGTAAGCAAGGAGTGCAAAAATACATATAGTTATTAAGACAAAACTAAACAGGAACATAAAAAAGGATACATGAAAAATGAAAAGTGCACTTGAATCACGATAATTTTAGATTTTAGATCAGTCTCACTTCAGTTAGTAGTTAGTACGAAAGTTTTTTTTTTAAATAAATTACGTTTATTATTAATAAAATTATTATTTATATTAATTAAATTACATTTTGTTTTTACTTAAATTACGCATAATTTTAAAAACAGATATCGCAGTAAACGTGTACTGTGATTAGTTTGTGGACTCACTTTTCGCACTCTCAGTAGGTCCATTGTGCATACACTGTGTTCTATGTTGCGAAAATCACATACAACGAAAATAATAAAATGTTGTATTTACGCTTTTTAGACCTAGTAAAGACAGCTTACCCAAAACTAAGAAAAACAGCAGCCCAAAACCAAGGAGAATTCCCTCCAATATACGGCGTCCTCTAGGTATCTCTTGAAAGGCTCGAGCGAAGATGAGTCCAAATGTGATAATCACGTAACCTGATTAGGAGTACATATTAATATATATTTATGTAGGTATTTCAATTTAATTAATGCACTAAATACGTACACACGTATATTATTATTAGAATTCAAAAGATTAAAACTAATTTAATGCGAATTGTATGATCTTGAATCTTCTCGGCAAAGAACATTTTATTCCACCTATGAAATTTTAGACTGAATTACGATATAGGTATAACATCTTATCTGATCTGATGTTATCAAAGTCAAAATCGTTTATTCATATCGGTAATACAATGTACACTTATGAACGTCAAAAAAGAAATATACATTAAATGCTTCTGATTTTACATTTACTGCCAGTTCTCAAATCAAGGGCGTAGAACGGAAGAGAAGAACTGGCAATAAACTCTCCGCCACTCTTTTTAATCGCCAAGTTTTTTGTTTTACACAACGTTTGTAAGGAGCTGCAACCGTTACACTATGTTAAATAATGAATAATAATAAAATAAATTAAAAACAAAGATTTGTCCTCTATCAGCAGGAGGCATGGTGAAATAGTAGCACGCACTTACATTCACGTGGGAACAACACGCAAATACATAGTCAAAATAACTAACACCACCGCATACATGAATTCAAGTACGACCAGTCACCACAAGTAGGTAGCACCCGTTCACGAGTATGATACTCACCTCCATATATAGCGTCAGCAAATGCACTCCCTGAAGAGTCCCAAGTGATAGAATTTAGCAAAGACCATTCGCGAGATAGCTTTTGTAATAATAAGGCCAGTCGTGCTTCGTCGTCAGTCGATACGCGCTTTGCAACCAAGCATGCAACGCAGAATAACTGTAACAATATATTATACTTAATTGATAAACTATCTTAAATAACATATAGATTCAACCTATATTCTCTTTCAAAATATTTTTTAACAAAAATAAAAAGTACAGCCGCCAGAATCTTAAATTTGTTGGTAATTAAAGATATTCAATTCCGAGGTTTGACTCGTAAAACGCACTAAACGTTTCATTGTAATAAATTGTTTGTTAGAAGTCTTGTAACCTCCCAACATAAAGCCGACTTATTTCTGCAATTTATATCTCCTTTTTTTAGGTCCAGAACCGAACCTAGAACCCGGATTATACACCACGTGCGTTAACCACAAAAGCGGGTTTATTAGACTGCAGTATTTATTTAAAATATATAATATTTAATTAAATTTAAGTTAAAATCTTAGTAGATGATAAATGCATAACGCAAGTTAAACCGTATAGGAATGGTTTGTTTGTAATGTAGTATTAAGTTAATAGGTATTCATTATTTTAAAAATATATAAGAAATTGCCAATAAACGCCAAGTTATATACGAATAAACCTTCGAGTATCCATATTATTACAAAAGAAACGCAATTGTTAAGATTTGATCAGCAGAACACAAAAGCCGTTTTAAACAGTGTGTCATACGATTATGAAGGAATATTAGTAGATAAACAGCAAATTATAATCCGAAAGGAAATGTCACTATCATTTTGTTGAAGACAATAGACACGAATACAATGGCTGACGAATTCGTTACTTGATTATAAACAAGAATACTTGACCATTTGAGCTTTGAGACTTGGCAGTAGGCTTACCCCGTAACTTCCATAGAGACCACGAAATTCCAAATTTGCGACGCTATGAATATTGAAAGAACTACAGTATACTGAAGATTCAATCTTAAATGATGTGATACCTACTCATTTAAGCTGATTCAACAAATTAGTGATTGGAAATCGGCATTGATTTACAGAGTATCTGTGCTGGACCAATGGTAGATATTAGGTATGTTTGAGTGGTATTATTTCATAATTATTATCTGTTAGGTACGCGTCTACGTATCTACATCAGAATTCAGAAGTGCATCTACAATGCGGTTATATAAATTTTAAGTGTAATTGTGTTGATGTCGGGTAAATTTTTGGATTGTATAGTGTAAATATAGGTATTGTTAGTTCAGTTGGTTAAATATTATTAAAATAATAGTCGCAAACGCATCAACCTACATGTTGCGCAAGGGCCAGTGAGAGTGACATTGAACAAACACGTAGCGTCCAAGCGCTTACATAACATGACATATTTTCTAAAATACAACGAAATCTTTAAGAAACACAATTATTCAAAAGTTTATATCCATAAGCTTATCAAAGTTTATATATATATACTAAGTTTATATATATCTATAAAGACCCAATTTATTATTATAGCAACAGAGAATCCTATATTTATGAAAGTATTAAAAAAATGTATAGTGAATGAATGACTGACCTATATAAGCTATAGGTCATTCAGACTAATAAAAGGTATCAAAATTCTTATTATTTCTATAATGAAATTCGTAATTATATATAGGTAAGAACAAGCCCCTTAAAGGTGACTTAGGTAGGACATAGACACGCACAGAATACTACAGTGCATTGCCAGCTTTACAATTAGGAAAGACAAGTTCTCTTCTTAATCGTGTCGTATTTCCTTCGAAAGAACTCCGCTAGGAGCTGTTAGTAAGATAGTTTGCTAGTTAAAATGTTCCTGCGTAAGCAAGGGTATTATGCATTTAGTGAGTTATTTGTAATTGATCCGCCCACCGTCAGTTACCTTGACTAGAGCGAATAACGTTCTATATGGGCGCAAGGCCCATAAAACTTTTAACAACAGACATAGTTATGCATATTTTATAAAAATGATTCCAGGATTGACTAAATTGGCGTTGGTGATTAATACAGGTAATGTCTTAAAAAACAAAAGGAAAACCGCAACAAAAATATCTACTTACCTGCAAAATTAATTTAGCTCTAAGTACGTCACTTTTAAACGATTTCTAGTCCAGACTAATTGAATGTGGTGTTAATTGACGATTTGTGAAATCGTGTCACAGTTCAGAGGTAATTTGTTCAATGAAGCGTTAGTGTCATTATAATTGGATGATTATTACGAGGCTTTATTGTAATGAGATACATAATATATCACTTAATGTTACGACCTTTTTTTGATTGAATATCACAATGAATTGGCAGTAGGGAACTCGGGGTTCCCTCAGGAATACTCAATTTAACTTTTCAGATCTCAAATTCAGATCTTATTCTATCCAACGGTATTTGTATTTATTTAAATAACGGACTATATATTTCTAGAACAGACGCAGATCTCAACTATGCATACAAAATATACATATAAATGCGGTGCATGCATTAAAATAGTAAATTTATGTGTCATACATTCAACCGCATATACTTATGATCGTTACATCTCCACAAAATTGTAAATGGACGATGTCTGTTTGCAACTAAACTAGAGGCGTCTTTATATTTTTTATTTAGGCAAAATAAAAATGCAGCATAAGCATTGAAAAAATCGGCTGAAAGTTTTCACGCAAAAAATGCCTTTTTCAAGCAATAATACTTACTCTACCCAAACTTTTTCAAAAACCATCACCAATATTAATTAACAGGTACAATAATAATCTTTATTAAATTAGCATTTCTTGCATATTAAGTAAGCCCAACACTAAACAATTTAAATATCTTAAGAATTATCGCATTATTTTTTACATGCTAAAAAGTACATTGTCTTACCAATCTCGTTATTATGCGCAAAATATTTTTTCACGAAATTAAAGTCTAGTATTTTTATAAAACCCGTCAACCTAGACACATCATCACGTCATCCTGTCCGCTTTACCAAATACTATCTGATTATGTAATTATAATTAACAGCAATTATATAGGATAATAATAATCATTTAAATTTCCAAAATAATGAATATTATTCATTTATTACTTCGTCTTTAACTAATTTCTCACGCATTAAAATTTAGTAGTTTTATTTTTAAATATTAAAAGATTTTCCAATACAGGGCCCTAAGGCCGTTTCTCCACTGCTCCGGTCCGGCAAACGTTAATTACCGATCCGATTTAGAAACTCACAACAGTACTTACGTGCTTCTCCACTACTCCGGCATCCGGTTTTTAACGATCCGCTAACTTGCTAGATCGGAACGCTGTGTTTTATCGGTCCAAGTATATCCAAGAGGTTATAAATTATTATTCACAGGTTTATTTATAGTTTCTTGAATTTGAAAAAATCTGCATAACATGGACCAAACCAAATTATGTTACTATTTATTTATATTTTTATACCATAGTATTAGTGAACTATTTATTAAGTAGATTTTATATTTCAAGATAGACAATATAAAAAAGTAATAAACTAGCCAGGGCAATAAAATATTTAGAATTTAGAACGTTTTATTAATAAAATAAAGTATATGGGTTTAAGTTAATATCAGTGTTGCATGATAAATATACAAGTATCGGTTATTGTCGGATCGGATATAGTGGAGAAGCGCAATCCGGCTTTCCGATATTTTTTTAATGACTCATTCCGGCTTCCGACGCCGGACCGGAGCAGTGGAGAAAGGGCCTAAGGGTGAGATCTATAGTGCGCACTTGGACTTTGCTCAGACTTTACTTACGAAAAACACTAAGGTTAAACTATGATTTAGTATATTTATAGACATTTTAACGGTGAGATTAAGCTAAGCTCAAGCTAAGACAGTAATTGATGTTTCATTTCATGCAATACCTTCTTTATTATCCTTTAAAAAAGTAAAGAATGGTTATAGTTAAGTCTGAGCAAAGTCTAAGTGCGCTCTATAGATCTCACCCTAAGTGTGATATTCGGAGTCGATTTTTAAGTATGACTTCCGTGACTCAAAAATGTATCGGATTTGACATACAGAAGTCAGCTGCTAAGTCTTGAACTTTTCCATAAAAAGAAAATAATGTCGACTGTTGGAGATCCTAGTTCTATTAACTACTTATAAGCCCCATTTTATTATAGTCATGAACCTAATCAAGGAAAACCTGACTATGGTCTCTAGCTAAAGTAGCAAAATTTGTAATTACAAAATGTAATTTGTGAATTTGTAGCTGGTGTTACTAAATACTTCAAATATAGTTTTACGTATGGTCGTAATATGAGACGTGTGAAATTTCATTATAAGTAGTGAAACAAATTATATTAAATTGACAATTGCCGCCCAATGCCAGAGGGTTCGTGAGTGCGTTGCCGGCCTTTTTAACACTTTACCAGCAGTATTTTATTACTATGTAGTATAGTCGAGTAGTAGAGTTGCCTTTAGTGGAAATTACCTCAGTCATATTCTAAATAGATAATAATAATAATAATAATAATATAGCCTTTAAATTCCGAAACTCTGTCACTTTATACATCTAAACTTTAATATATTTTCACTCCAGTATATCTCGGAGTTCGGTTTGCCTCTTGGCAAAGGCCTCCTCTAACCCTTTCCACTGTTCTCTATCTTTTGCGACTCTTCTCCAGTTGTAGCCTGCTGTTAGTTTCAGTTCATCCTCCCATCTCTTGCGTGGTCGACCTCTTCTTCGTTTTCCGTCTCTAGGGTACCATTCCGTCACTATTTTGCTCCATTTTTCATGAGAGCTCCGTAGCATATGACCCGTCCATCTCCATTTCATTTGGTCAATCTTAGTGAGAATGTCTGTCACACCTGTTCTAGCTCTTATGTCTGCGTTTATTTGTTTATCTAATTTTCTTATGCTCAGCATGCTTCTTTCCATGGCTCTTTGGCAGTGTGATAGCATATCCCTGTGCTGGTTAGATAGTGCCCAAGTTTCGCAGCCATAGGTAAGGCAGGGTAGGATACATGTGTTAAAGACTTGTCTCTTTATTTTCTTGCTGAAATCTGTTGTTTTCATGATCTCCCTCAGTGACCAATATCTTTTCCATCCATTTGCTATTCTTCTTTTGATCTCTTTGGTGGTTATATCAGTTATAGAGATAATTTGCCCCAGATAAATGTACTCTTCAACATATTCTAGAGGTTGATTATTAAGTTTTATTTCGTATGGGATTGAATTTGATAGTAGCTTTGTTTTGCTTGTGTTCATTTCCAGGCCTACTTTCTTACTTTCTTTGTTTAAGTCTTGTATCATTTCTTCAAGTTTATGAGGGTTCTCTTCGAACAATACAATGTCGTCTGCAAATCGAAGATGATGTAGTTTTCTCCCATCTATATTTAGTCCAAATTCATTCCATTCTAGATTTCGGAATATGTTTTCGAGCACAGCAGAAAATAGCTTTGGAGATAATGGGTCCCCTTGTCTGACACCTCTTTCGATTTTAAATGTCTTTCCGAGTGTTTCCATTTGTATTCTTGCATTGCAGTTAGCATATATTTGTTTTATGATGTTTATATAGGCCCCGGATACTCTAAATTCTTAAAAATACTTCTAAATAGATAACTACTTAATATTTTCTTCAGTAATTACCATCTACTAACACGTAGAAAGTTCAGATAAGATAAACCGAGTATTTTACGAAAAGCAATTTGCATTTACTTAAACCTTTTAACCCGAAACAGTTTTTTTTACTTTAAAAATACATAGTAGTATTGTATTAACTTGGGTATTACTTGAATTCCATAATTTTATATAAATGGTCCTTTCAAAATTCGCAAAGAAAAGAAATTAATATTTAGGGGACACTTGCCTAATAAAATGAAATAAAGATGGAAATATTATTTAATGTGTAGATTTCATGCCTCACTGTCACGGGACTTAACACTTTATATTATTTCAATCGAATATTACACCACCGTATGGCCAGCAAACGTATGTCATAATAAACAAGCTTTTGCTAATCAGATTACGCAAGTTCACTATCAGTACTTACAAACTCGATAATCTTGAGCGCGACCCACTTATCGAAGACTGCCATCGCAGGTCTCTACCACATAAGTCACTCACAAAATGCTGCACCACACAAGCGCGCGCGCAACACAACGCATACCGACTGGCATTGAGTTAGACCTCTAAGGTAGAACCAATCGTCAATATCATGTTTTCATCAATAAATCACGCATTGGCTTGCTTACATCCTCTATTTTGAAGGACAAAATCTGTTCAAATGTACAATATAATAATCAAACTTATTACAGTAGGTATATAAAAATGTCAAAGACTAAGGAGAAATTCTGGAATGTGAACATATATCAGGTTTTTTACCTTTTGCTAATAGTTAAATGATTTAGCAAATGTGTAATTAATTTTAAAAAAACAGGCGTTAAATGCAAGTTTTGGTTAGATTTCCCCACTACTATGCCGACAATACTATATATTCCTTTGTGTTAAAAACAGATAGAAAATTAAGTTGTTTGTGCGATTAATTAAAAACATGCAAAGCTCCATCCAGGTTTTGGAAAATTTAGTCGAGACTAAGTGCTTTTTTTATGTAACAGGAAAACGGCCAGGAGGCTCATCTGATATTATGATACTGACGCCAATGGACACTCAATGCCAAGGGGTCGCGAGTGCGTTGCAGGCCTTTTAAGAATTGGTACGCTCTATTCTTGAAGGATCATAAGTCTAATTGGTTCGAAAATACTTGACTGAGCAGTTGGTTCCACATAGTGGTGGTTCTATGACAGCCACATGACAAAATCCAATGCGGTTTTTTTTGCCGTCTCTTTTAGCGTACGTCTAGTATTGGACGATGATTTATTGCTAAACATGTAATTGTCGTATACATTGCTCATTCAAAGCACAAAGGTGTTATAAAAGCTCAGTAACTCCAATAGAAAGCAAGCGTGCGTATCTAAAGCATGTCGTACCATTAAAACAAATAAAACACCAATAGCCAAAACATTATACTTAAATTTATTAATCAATTTATCAATCATCATGCTATTAATTCCCCACAGCAAGACAAATTTCATTCATAAAAAAATCAGCTTAAACTCAAATTCATGAAGCTGAACTGGCTAAGAAAATGTTCGAAATTGATTCAAGTCGGCCCTGATTAAAACTTATAGTAAACTATAATGTATTGAAAAAACATCAAAAAAGGTGCAGATTGTTGCAAATACATATTAGACATATAGTCTGCTGTGCTTAATTCATTCTAAAATATGTCTTAAAATATATATTGATGAATTATAAAATCCTGCAATTTAATAAATTAATCGAGATTCCTATCATTTAATTGAAATTAATAATTAAATAGCTTAAAATATCTGGGTGCAAGAGATACTTATTACGAAAACACTTACATAATTTGCTGAAGAAAAGAGACTCTAGTATAATTTGTTAGTATTCTATTTAAAAATTCAGGCTTCACTTAAATTACTCTTTGTCCTCATTAAATTAGGTTAACTTGATTTAATAAATTAAAAATTTCAAAGCAACAAAGTCAAAAAAATAAATGTGTAATTACTATGGTGGTAAATGTTATCTTAATATATTTTAATAAATATTTTGTAAAATAATATTGTTGTAAGTCTGTTAGTACAAATTATCTGGCATTAGTAAGTTATCTCTCACACCACAAAAGCCTTATCTAATCTAATCCAATCCATACACAAGCTAAAATCTAGGGAACAGAAGTTATCCCGTATAAAAATACAAATTTGTTACTTTTGTCTTTTGTAATATAAAGAAAAGAGTTATGTAAGCTATTTTATACTATATTAAAAAGGCACTATGCAAAAAGTTAAGAATCTGTTTAGAAGTTACGAACTCTTATCTTAGATTTTTATTATAGTTTTATCTTATCAAATATTCAAAATAAAAAGTGTATGGATTGGCCTTAAAACTAATAAAATTGATAATTCATGCACAAAAAAAGAAAAATTAGCCAAATGGGTAACTGTCTAATACAAATTAAACAATTTCATTTCGTATCAATGCAATATTTAGACAATGATTGTTAAAAAATAGATTTTTTAGAAAAAAATGTTAATAAAAACCTGTCTGGTGTTATAAGCTGTATCAACAAATTTTCTGATCAGATTATTAAGTTTAGCTCCTAGTTCAGGATCCATTCAATAAGCATTGTTTCCCATGCAATAAATAAGGTTATAAATAATATTTATCCCCAAAAAGGCAATCTGAATGCAAAAAAAAGTTGCATAACATTAAATTTTGGCCATGCTTATATCCACATGACAGACGTATTACACAGTTACCCGTGGCAAAGTGATTCACTCCTGTGGCTTCTTGTCGCGTGGGTCTCGCAGCGGATGCTGAGTAGTCCAAGGATTGTAGTCCAGGGTTTTGTTCTCTGTGGCCCCCCCATCCTTCCAAGAGTTATATGTTCCATTAATATTCAAGGACCCCATATTGGATGTTACGTTGCCCAAAGAATGAGACCAGCTGCGAATGTATTAACAATTAATTTAAAAGTGTTTATCACATCTTAATGGTCCTACTGAACTATTTGTGTATCATCAAATAGAAAATAAAAACGATTCAGTCAAGTTTATGGAAGAACAGAGCTTCTAATATACTAGATGTTCGTGTATCTCCCTGTATTTGTAACATGCTTAGTGCTTGGAAAAGAGCCAACGATACCCAACACATGATGAACTGAGCCACTGATAATAAGCGCAGTTTATATTATTCCACTTACTTATTAATAAGCCCATAGTTTTGACTAATGTCTGGGCCACAAGCTTCATCCTGGAGTGGTATTTGTATGCTTTTTTCGGGGGCGGGAATCGGGTCTGCGACCGGAGCGAGGTTTGGGGCGCTCCTGGCACGCTGAGCTTCGTATATCATGAGGAGACGCCTAGTTTGAGACCAGCGCTCGAGCGTGTACGACGCGGTCGCAGCAGGAACCAACTCATCGCGCAGTTGGTAAATCTCCACGCCGCGCTCTGGCGTCCAGCGACCAACCTGATATATGGATGCAATCAGAAGGGTATAAATCTCACATCTAAAAATATAACATCACATGAAATCTAATATTTAACAAGAATCTTATTAAAAGGTATCGTACTTCAAGATTTTAAGCATATGGGGTCCTACACCATGAAACATTATGATTTTAATCTCTGCTAAATACGTCTCATCTGTAACAATAGCATCTACGAAATATATTTTTGACCAAGTTATAAAAATACCGAGTTCTTCATACAAAAAGTTTTAAATTACCTCACGGTACTGTCGCAGCAGATGCGGCGACTGAGGCAGCGACCAGTCAACGGCGGGACGAGCACCGGAGCCCCAAGCTGCAGATGCTGCCGCTACTAAAGCCTTCCGCGCCATGGCAGCGCCGCGGTGAGACTTATACTCCACTATGGCAGCACAACCGCCCCCAGAGCGACGGATGCGCACCTCGTGGACCTCTTCAGTGAGAGCATAGAGCAGACGAACTATCTCTATGGAGGAAGTGGTTGACGGTATGCGAGATATGAAGATGCGACAGTTATTCACTGACGGACACACACCTGTTAACATATAAGCAACACATTTTCACTGAATCATTATTAGTTAGAAAAACTTTAAAACTATTAAATCGCAAGGATATTTTTAAACACTAATTAACTCATTGACTAATATGTATTATGTTAAATAAAAAATTGCAATCTCTCAAAATTGCAAAATTGTAGTTGCTATATGAGATCGACGTTTACATGGGTAAGTTGAAGCAAAAAAAAGTATCAGTTATTTTCATATATTTAGTTACAGCCTTAATATAATATTATAGATGAAATTAGGATGATAGGAATGCGTACCAAGTTGCCAAGATGGACGAATCAAATAGTTGTTAAACATGCAAATAGCATTGCTAGCGGCAGCTGGAGTCGTGTACATAGCAAAAGCATACCTGCAACATAGGAATAAGTTAATGTTTAATAAAACAGTTATGCAACGCATACTGCTATTTCATTAGACAAAATATTATTTGGCAGCTATTTCACATAGTAAAAACAATGAGGAATTATCTTATCCTGCATAAAACACTAAGTTATATTATTTAATTGTATTTTATATTATGAATATAAGTGAAAATTACCCCCTATTCCAACCAGAAAAGTTAATCATGAGGCGGAACTCGAATAGCTCACCGGCCTGCTGGAACAGTGGTACTAAAGTGTCTTCAAAGCAGTCATGTGGAATGCGACCAATGAAAACCTGAGAAGTTTAAGTAACATTAAATGCCATAATAATATCTATCAGCTGGTGCCAGCGACTTCTTTCGCGTAGAGTTAGCACGCTTATTTAGAGACCTAATTCATGACACTCATTACGACATTTTTTATAAAATATCTTTATGCATTAGATTCATCGTAAATACTGCTTCGGGTAATACCATGCTGTTTGGTGGTTGACTGCAACGCACAGATAGCCTTGAAAATAAAAAGATCTTAGCATGAATCACATATATAATTACTGCCGCAATATTCTCTGGAGATAAAATAAATATGACTTGACGAATTAACAGAAGATTGCAAGTTGAAAATGTCTTTGCCGCCAGGCGCCATTTTCTCGCTTAGGATAGGTAAGCGTCGGTTTCTCCCGCCTTTTTTTTCAACCTTAGGAATTTCCAAGGATTCGTCGTCACGTTTATCATAGGTTAATCGCACATCAGCTATAAAGATAACGAATCAATTCTTAAAACCTATCATTTTCTTATGTATTCCAAGAAATCGGCGTCTGGAGACATAACTTAAAGGCGCCATCATGGCGCCACCAGGCAAGTGCCTTACAAAGAGAGATGACCAAGGATTATACTATAACTTCTTACCTCACACTTCCTAATAGGTTCCGGACCAACCCATGCATGGGGTGCTTTTCTGTAAATCCTTTGCCCATTGATTTGAGTTAATGTGTAGGATGTATTTTCAGTTAGAGACAATAATCTAGACGCTAATTCATACTGATTTACTTCACTAGACGGCATTACGATAAATATAGATTTTAATCAATTTATTCTTAAAATAAAATTAAATATTTCCCGTCAGGTTTTCACTCTTTGATGTATAAAGAAAAAATGAGATCGTGTCAATCAACAACTAAAACAAAAAATGGCGCTAGAGCAGCTAATGTAAACAAAATGGTGGTCAAAATTAGGAATGACCTTGACACAATTAAATCAAAACAGAGCTTTTTAATTTACAACATAGTCGGAATATGAGCATAATCAGTTTATCTCACTAAGTTAAATAATATAAAAGTCATAAAATATTAATCAAAATGTTGTAAATAGTAGCAAACTTAACGAAAACTTAATTTACACGATTTTGTAATAATAGGTAATGATAAAGGCCATCGCCGGATATTCCCCATTATTCGATTTGAATTAAAATATAGAATTTTCATATTAAAAAATAAAAAGCAAGAAGTTTCTCATATATTTGCACAAATGTAAATAAATAGATATATATAATTCCACCTTCTAACTAACCTAACACCTGTGTTATTATGTTGCAAAAATTTATAATTTAACGTATAATCCATTATTGTATTTCGTTTTACTTCCGTTAGGATAACAATTGGAAAATAACATAAGTTTAAAATTCCAAATTCATCAAATTATACAAATAAAATGTATTCTTTTTTCAATTAGAATTATTTGAAAAATTATAATTCAATATACTTTTTCAAAGTGAATGATATATTACAACAGTTTTTATCCGCGTAAATGAACGAACAACGTATTTTAAAACTGAAATTCAACTGTAAAGTAGGAATGAAACTATGAAACTCCAACTTAAAAGCGCAATGGAAAAATTTAGAACACCGCAACTCTTCTTTGTTATTTTACTTGTATCAAGACTATTTTTAAGTTGCATACGTAAAATCAAAATGCGTCGAGTTTTAGGTGTCATTCTCAATATTTGTTGTTTAGTGAAATATTCTAGCTTCTTTTGATTCATTAACTTTATAACTGAAGGTGTAATAGCAGTCATTGCTTCCAATTGGATAGCACTTATTTCTTGTCTTGGTATACCTAGAAATAAACCTCAATAGAATTATATTCTTCATGACTGTATAAGAAAATTACTCTTGCAAAAATTAACCGTACATATGAAAAGTGCGTTGAGTCTACCAAGTTCATGGGAAGACCACTTATATGGTTCGCCGTATGCATCTGGGTGAGTCGCTATTCTGTATAGAGTCTGAAATATAAATACCGTTTTTAAGCCATGGCGCAGTAACTTTGTTAACCTTCTAACTTACTGATATACAACATTTTATAAATAAAAGGAAACATTTCTTTTGTTTACGCATGAATGTCCCGTGGTCAAAGGTGAACCACGCTTGTTGTAAAGCATGCGACGCTCCAAATTAAACACGTTTCAAACATGTAAGGTGTAGTTTCTTTTAAACATGTTGCCATATTGTCATCGTTGATCGTGTATTTCGTTCACAAGGGGTACAATGCGTTGTTAATTTTTTTATACAAATATTTGTTGTACGTTTACGTTCCATTCTTTGTGAAGGTAGAGCTACAGAGCCCCAGCATTTTGTGATAGAATAGATAATTTAGATAATATTATATTGAAATGTACTTTTATAGTCCGATTGTCTGACTTAAGAGCAAATAATTTTGAAAAACTTTAATTGCTGTTTTTGGAAATTAACTGGGTTCTTCGACACGGGAGATTTCCTTGTCTCGCTCTTTTAATATAACTTTACAATTAATAATACTGTGTATAAACAAGCCTTAGTTTGTTTGACACTGCATCTATGCAGCTTTCCAAGTACGTCGACCGTTAATTCTTTGAATGTTATTGGTGATATTTTAGCTAAGTCGAAATCCGGGAACCCACATAACATATATCCTAGTTCATTTATGTGAGACCCATTCCTATACCACATATTTCCATAGTACCTTCTATATGCCGCGACAAGCACGCCTATCTGAAATGTTTTTCTGTTTAACCCAGAGTCTGTCAGAGATCCAATAGTGGATCTTACAAAAATAAATATAGATTTAGCTGTAATTGAAGGGTGTGATGTATACATTAGTTTTTATAATACTGTGTTGCAGAATAAACAATATAAAAAGTGATAACACATAAGACAAGGCGGTATAGGCATAAGCCTGGCCGGAATATTTGAAGAAAGAAGTTTAAGTTTAAATATTTTCCCGCCATAATATCATATGTTTCTAGTTTTTTCTAGTCAATAATATAATAACTATGTACCTTACGGCTGCTAATCTTCAAGTCATTTTTCGAAAAATATTTAAAAACTGAAGGATCGCCGAAATTAACATAATACAGATCTTCTTCAGGAACGACGTTTAATAGACTACCGAATGCTAAATATTCTCGTCCTTGTAAAAAAGCCGCAGTTTTTCCATCTATGAGTAAATTGTTTCACAAATATTGAATTTCACTTTCTTATAATGTCTTATCCCTAGACCCTAATTAGGTCTGGGCAAAGCGGACACTACTTTAACATTAATTAATTACTTTACTATTTCGCCTTAATTTAATTAATATATTTTGTAATTAACTATGTTTATGTTCCATAAGAACTGTAAGGACATAAATGTATTAAGATATCTTATTTTACCAGTAATAATATCCCAAGCTAGCAATGCTCTAGAAATTGGTATCAACTGCTTTTTTGTGTGAGCAAAAATGTGTAATATGGTTTCAGAGTCCAATCTTAAAAATGCGTTTGGAGGTCCAAAGAATATCATATCCATAGAGTTTTCTACTCTGAGTCGATTATCTAATTCATCGTAAAAATCTTCGCTAATATATTCATCTAAAATAAATTAATAATATAGAGAGATGTTGAACAATCGTCGTTTTTAAAAATTGACGGTGAAGGGTGGGACCGGTCTAACTGACTTCGATGAATGTTCTATAGTAGATAAGAATTAGCACCGTGACACTTTGTTTTTTGTTGAATAGAAATTTTAGGTACGTGTGAATTATAATAAACCTGATTCTGTAATAGCTATCATCGAATTTTTTTCGTCTTCATAATCAACCTCCAACTCTTCTATAGACTTGGTATGCAGTTCGATACCTTTGACATGAAAAGTAAAATATGTATTTATTATCAATATGGGCTTAAAAAATTTCATCGTTTTGATATTATTGATATTTTGATGTAGGTACCATGAAAATATCTAGTTGGTTCTCTTATTCTTACAGATATAGATATAGTAAAATATATAAGGTATGCTAAAAAAGGTAATTGTTAGCATAACTTAAGATTCTCTTTTTGCCTCATAAATGTTATAATAGTGCCATTTATATGACGGTTTATATATGTTATTCATAATTCACAAAACGGTCTGCTTTTTATTATTGAAAATATATACCCTGATAATTAGGATTAAAAAGGATTAAGGATGTAGCTTTGCAACACGATGAGTATTTTTTTATGTCACAATGAGTTAAACCGTCATCAAGAAATCAATTGTCAACATTCAGCACAATAGTTGAGTGTTGGCTGTCAACATAAAGATAACCTAACTCGCCGTGTACAGTGTATTCGTAAAATATCCTAGAAATACAAAGTAATTATCAAATTTGATAGATACATTATGAAAAATAGCGTATGCCTTTAAAACAACTTTATGCCTTAATTAGCAATGTTCTATGCGCTATATACCAATAACTAAGATATTTAAATAGTGCTTAAAGTTATTCACGATTTTTTAAGTTTGTTGCTAAGTTTGTAAGAAAATGGGTATCTTGGAAAAGATATCTGAAATTGAGAAAGAAATAGCAAGAACTCAAAAGAATAAAGGTAATATTGTATTGATATATGCTTTTAATAACAAAATATTACTTATAAACTGTCTTAGGTTATATCATACTGATTCATGTTGTTTTCTAAGAAAATAGTTTTAGAAAATGTAGACTATTTTGTAGAGTTAACTAACTAAATGATTGGTTAATGCTCGGTTTCTATGGATCACAAAAATGCTAAACATTTCTATATTGTTAGTATGTTACATTTCGTCTAGACACATTAATTTATTTTGTTAAAGTTACTTATTTTATAATATTATTCTTTCCTACACTATCCTAAATGTGATAAAATTCCTAAAAATATTTAACAATTTGTAGCTACTGAATACCACTTGGGTTTATTGAAAGCGAAACTAGCAAAGTATAGATCTCAGTTGCTTGAGCCTTCAAAAAAAGGTGGTGACAAGGGAGAAGGGTTTGATGTATTAAAGTCAGGGGATGCTAGAGTAGCCCTGATTGGCTTCCCATCTGTTGGTAAGGTAAGATAATAAAAATTATAAAACTAGAAGTTAAGTGATAGTGAAGCTAAAGCAATATAATAAGTCTAGCTTAAGATGAAACCTTACAGTGTGTGAATAATAAAAGTTGTTGTTGAATAATAGTTGTTTTAAATAATAATTTAAAGCTTAAGTAGACTCAGGATTACATACATGAAGATTTAGTACTAATACTTAATACTCTGTTGATTGAATGTTGTGGTTTTTAAACATTCCTAAAAAATTAAAGAGAAAATGTTATGTATGTAAATATCAAATATTGCAGGTCAATAAAAAAGTATTTTACTAGTAAGGTTTTGTAATGTTCTTAAAATAAATGTATTTTTATATATTTATTACATATATTCATGCTCATCAAACATATATAAATATGTAATATTAAAATATATGATTGTTATTCTTGGTTTTAGTCAACTCTGCTGTCAACATTAACTCATACACACTCAGAAGCAGCAAGCTATGAATTTACAACCCTTACATGTATTCCTGGGGTCATTGAGTACAGGGGAGCTAACATACAGTTGTTGGATTTGCCTGGTATCATTGAAGGTGCTGCCCAAGGCAAGGGTAGAGGTAGACAGGTATTAAATTTATTGTATTTAAAATATATTATACAAAGCACCATAGTCTTTTAAATATATAGCAATGTTCTCCTGTTAATAAATGATTTTATCATACACAAACATTTTACCCTATGTTTGATATCCTAACCTTTGAGAAAATTCTGAGACATTTAATTAATTCAGGTGATAGCAGTGGCCCGTACTGCCGATTTGGTGCTTATGATGTTAGACGCCACAAAGCCTTATGTGCATAGACAACTTCTCGAGAGAGAGTTGGAGAGTGTTGGAATTCGGCTGAACAAGAACAAACCAAATATTTATTTCAAGGTAATTTTAATTAATTTAAAACATGATAAGAACAGAACCGATAAATTTAGTCATATTTACTCTAATAAATCGGTTATAAGTCATGCTTAATTACTTCACACCTTGTACATTCTACTGTTGAAAAATATATAAACTAATTTTGTTATTATAATGTTACAGGTAAAGAAAGGTGGGGGTTTATCGTTTAACTCCACCTGCCAATTGACCAAGGTGGATGAAAAGATGGTGCAAATGATTTTACATGAATATAAAATATTTAATGCAGAGGTAATTATTTAATTATAAATTATAATGTTACTTTAAAAAAAATCTTTATGTTAGATAGCTTTATAACAAAGACAAATTCATCAGCATTGTGGTAATTTTACTTATATTTTTAACATTGTATTTCTATATGTTTGTCACAAGTAAAGTCAAAACTATTGGACTAATTTAAACATTCTTTGACTATTAGAATGTTACATTACCCTTGAGTATTATTAGCTAAGTGAAGTTGTCCAAAGCCAGGACAGATGTTAGTAATAATAAAAATTCTATCTAAATATCAATGAAATATAAAAAAAAGATGGGTTATAACTTCCAGGTGCTATTCCGAGAAGACTGTACAGCTGATGAACTGATAGATGTTATCCTCGCTAATCGAGTGTATCTGCCCTGCATTTATGTCTACAACAAGATTGATCAGATATCCATACAAGAGGTTGACAGGATAGCGAGGCAGCCTAACTCCATAGTTGTCAGGTAAAACTGCAATATACTCATAAATGACTCAGTAGTAAATATGAAAAAGAGTTATTGAATATTCTTATCTTATATATAAAGTTCTCATGTCACAATGTTAGTTACCATACTCCTCCGAAACGGCTTGACCAATTTTCATCAAATTTTATATGCATATTCTGTAGGTCTGAGAATCGGCTACTATCTATCTTTTAACCTCTAAGTGACAAGGGGTGTCCACCCCAAAAAAAAATTTAAAATTTTTAAACAATTTTTTTTGTTTTTATTTTTTATGATACGACAGACAGAAATACATACAACCCTAAATTTTCACCCCTCTACGATCAACCCCTATTTTTTATTATAGTAGATAGTTATTTTTATTGAACTAAAAAAATGTTTCCTACAAATAATATTGGCGAAACGACGTTTGCCGGGTCAGCTAGTGTTTTTATAAAATTATCGCAATTACATCGGTCACGTTTTTGCTATCCCTGCACACATCATATTGTCTTCTTCATCCTCCTTGCCACCTTCCAATCCTAATCACGAAGATTAACATAATCTTTTGTATCTGAGCTTGAATATATTATATATAGCTATATTGTTTTGCCTTATCGATTACAATGAGAGCACATAAATAGTTTTAATTAGGAGAGCAACGGGAGGCCTCACTCTTTCAAGCAATCTCTTCCAGGGAAGGAAATAATAAGCAATAAATCCATAATAAAATTAATTTTTTTGTGTTCCAGTTGTAACATGAAGCTGAATTTGGACTTTCTATTGGAGACACTGTGGGAATATCTCGCCCTCATCCGAGTGTACACCAAGAAGCCAGGACAGCCACCAGACTTTGATGATGGGCTTATCTTGAGAAAGGTATCATTGTCAAATCTAATATATAAAATTCTCGTGTCACAGTTTTCGTTGCCATACTCCTCCGAAACGGCTTGACCGATTTTGATGAAATTTTCATCCCCCTAAATGTTAGGGGTAGTCCACCCCTAAATTTTTTTATTTATTTTTTAGACAAAATTTTTAATTTCTGTTTTTTTATGATACAACATACAAAAATTCATACAACCCCTAACTTTCACCCCTCTACGATCAACCCCTATTTTTTTAGTATAAATGATATGGCAAAACGACGTTTGCCCGGTCAGCTAGTGAGATATAAGATGGAACCAATTATCGTGTAAAACCAAAAATATGTTTATTATATACATTTTTATTTGGCAGATAGAGTAAATCTCTAGTATAAAAGCAGTCTTAAAGCTGTGTACGACTTAGAATCGTCATAAGTTATTTAAATATTGCAGTGAAATTTAGAAAACGTATATTACGGGCCTCAGGTCCCTATTTTTTTATTAAAATATTGACATACTTGACTAACCTGAAATACGTATTGTAATTTGGGCCTTATATCCGTATAATCGATTTCTCTTTTGTTATGAATAAGATTGGGATTTTAAGCTACAGAGTAAACATTTATATGAAAGCTAAAGTTCACTTGTATATAACATAGTATTTGCTCCTAAGTTAATTAGGCATCTTGATAAATCAATCAATCAAAATTAGTTTATTCAATTTAGATGCGTCTTAGGGCATGCTTATGAATGTCAAAAACGTTTACAAAATTCGCGAAAGAGCAAGACTACGCCATCCGATCGCAAAACTACCAGGAGGCCTTGTTCTGAGAAGAACGGGCAAGAAACTCAGCAAGTTTTACCCTCCCTCTACATTACAATTATTCAAAGGAAAATGTCATAAACCACAACGTCATTAAAGTTAGATAAGTAAAAAAAAAATCTGTTCTATGATTTACCACATTCACCATTACACACATATTCACAACACCTCAAAGATAACAAATCAAATTATAAGAATATAATTAGAACTATTGCCAAGCGTTTTTATCTTCTAGGTAGTCATTGACTGTGTTGTAACTTGTAACCTTTAAGATTTTTTTGATATGTTTTTTTCAATCTGTTTAAAGGCAGTTCCAATATTTCACTAGGAATCATGTTATAGCAGCGTATACTTAGGCCCATAAATGAAGTATTTAATTTCTGCAACCTGTAAAAAAACTAATTCGATTGTTCAGCACTTATTTTCACAGTATAGAGGTAGTAAAACAAATGGTGTTATGTTCAAAATTAAGCAAATTAAGGAAAAGTGTTTTACAGGGTGTTACAATAGAACACGTGTGCCATTCTATTCATCGGACTCTGGCTGCTCAGCTCAAATACGCGCTAGTTTGGGGCACTAGCACCAAATACTCTCCCCAACGCGTCGGAATCCACCACACCGTTCAAGATGAGGATGTTGTGCAGCTCATCAAAAAGTAACACCATGTATACTGCCCCTGTAAGTTTGGGCTCTTGGGGGTCGCCTTTAAATATTATTTTATGCTAACTATTGCGGAATTTAAATATATTCAGACCGAAAATTCAACACCTTTTTTGTTCTTTAGTTACATAAAAATCCTATGACAACACCTTAACAATTAGTATAGTAGTAAATAAGTAAAGTTTGATTTTGACAGTTTACATTATATTTAAGTGTTTTATAAATTACAAAACAATCACGTAACTTAAATAAATAGAAGATTATGGCCTTATAACCAACCAAACAATCTCTTGTAGATTGTGATTACAAATAGGAAGTAAGCGCTTGAATCTAAATATTACCCTAAAACTATATATGAAAATGTGTGTAATATTTTGAACCTATCATTAAATGCCTGTTTTCTAGGTTTTTTTCTATAAATGCGTGACTCAAAATCTAGCCAATCTACATGTAAGTATTTAATTCATACATACATACTTTTTAGTATCAAAAATAACTTATAAATCCATTCAGGTATGGCAAGCCTGTATGGATTTATAAGTTATTTTTGTGTGTCATTCAGAAATTATCTACAGATAAAGAAAAAGAAAACTTGGGACATTGGGTTTTTACATTTTTATAGTGTTGGTTTTTTATTGAAAAAGAAGTTGTTGAAAAATAATATATATTATACTATCTATGCTGTATAGAATTATCAAGGTAACCATTAAACTTTACTTTTATTGGCTTATTAATATTTGCAACTATTAAGTACATTTTTAAATATATTTTGTTTTTACACATTCATATAAGTAACTCTTTTTCTATGTAACCTTTAAATTTCCTATTTATCTAAAATTTTTGTTGCCAGTTCTCTTAAGTAAGCTAGCAATACATGCTGTAGATATCCACTATTTTAAATTGCAAGTATGATAAATTAATGTCAAATGAAAAAGTCCCAAATAGGATACGGGCAATTAAGGGCATTACTAAGATTCAATAAAAATTATGATACAACCCTGACTTGTTTAGTCATCATTTCCAAATACAATTATTTAGTTATCTTTTTATATGAAGTATATATAATTAGAAATATGGCATACATTCAGTTTAACATTGAGTGTGGAGTTAAATTCACTATTTTCCTAAAATAGGAATAATTAGTGACTCTTAAAGATTATTAACATTGTGTTTGATATCAAAATTCATATAGTTTTCTGTTTAAATATAGTGTTTTTTTTTTATTTTATTGAAGTTATACTTCTTTTGGCGCGTTAGAGAAAAATGATAAAAGTAAATTTTTACGATGCCCCTCTCCCCCCGCACACCGTCGCAAAAACTGACACCCAAAAGTTAGCAAGTCAACATTTTAGTTTTTTTGAAGTTATACTTAGGGTGATGAGAGTAAATTTTTTCTATTGTTACTGTCGTCTTGTCTACAAACGTAGAAGGCAAAAGATAAAATTTTTGAAAAGATTTTTATTTTGTTACGCCAAAGAAGTATAACTTCTAACGCGTGTACACACACGTTTTTTTTATTAACATTTCAACTATTAAAATGGTCTTTACTTAAATAATTTAAAGGCCAGCAAATTTCTCTAAATAATTGCTTAAGAAACTGCGATTTTATTGTTATTAACATGTATGCTTATTTCAGTTTTTCAATTCAAATGGCTGGTTAGTTTACATACATTCAATAAAACAATATCTATTTTTGACATACCTACCAGTGCATTACAAAGTGTGATAAAAAGCAATAAAATTAATATAATATATAACAGCTGCACTGCTGATGTTAGCCATAATTAAGAGTTATGGGCGCTAGTGTAGTGTTTATTAAAGGAAAATTTATCTTAATTGGATAATTTTTTCTTTGATTTGCTTTAATAGCATAAATGGACTAATTAACTGAACATCTTTCAAGAGACTGCCTTTTAATGTCAGATTGAGCTTTACCAATTGAACAAGTAAACTAATGTTAAGCAGTCAATGTAAAATGAATAAGGTACTGCTACATTTAGGGGTAAAAATCAGTGGGGCATAGCCATATGCATAGAATTTGTGATTTTTTATTCATAGAAAATATCACTTGTATATATTTGCATTATATAATGTTCTACAACAAATGTTTTATTTTCTTTACCTTACTATTTTATATAATGTAAAACTTTGTTCAATAAACCCATTAGGGACCATCAGGGACCCATGTTATATCTCACTTGAACCTCCAATTCTCCATATTATAATACCTTAAATAAGACTTTGTTACTATGTATTATACATGTTTATTTATCCATAAATTAATATTAACAAATAAAAACAATCACCTGCTTATGTTGACTATAATAAATACATAATCAAATAAAGACACATCTTAAAAATTAATTAATCTAGTAAAAATAATATTTTCTTAGTTATAAATTATGATATATTATTCTGCGATAACAAATCAGCTTCAGCTGTCGCAAGAGCCCAACGGTGGTCAGTAATTTCCAAAGCTTCCCATTCTGCCTTAAATGCTGCTTTTGGGTCTGGAGGCATAGCCATTGCTGCACCTGACATTTGTTCTTGCATAACCTTAGACTGATCTGCAGCTAAAATAGTCAAATTATGTAACAAGAATTAAAAAAATCAAATGAATTAATATACATTAGTTTCAAACCAAATATAGCAGGCCAAGGCAGGTTATTTCTACTTTAAGTACTTACCATTATTTTCCCCAAGAACCAAAGCGTAGATAGTTCTAAGTCCGAATACATTGAGGAAATACCATGACGCGGAGGATACCCAAGATGCATCTAAGTATGCTAACTCCACACCACGCTGCAACATTGGCTTAAATCTCAGGGTCAAGGGAAATGGAACCTTTGCTGAAACATACAAAAAGGTTGCTACTGTTTTCTTCTACAATTTTAAAGCATTTAATTTCTAGGGTTATCAGAAAGATACACCAATTATAATTTTTTTTATTTAAATTCCTTTGCATAACACCCTACCAGACTACTTGCAAAGTAAATTAAATCTAAAATAAGACTTACTTGTAAGGAAACCACTGAACATCCAATTAATCCAACCACCAATAACAATCATAGGCAAAACATTAGTGACATTGCCCTTTAACATATCTGTCATCATACCAGGGTCAGTCATAGGATTCTGAAATAAAGTAAAGCCAGTTTTAAAACCTCACAATGTTATTGAATAAATTTAGAACTAATTACTGGTTCAGCCTGTTTATACCTGAGCATTTGATGGTCGTTTCTGTACTTTAAAATAACCAGTCTCTTCATTATTAAACCAATGACGCCTCATAGCAAACGACTGACGAGGTAAATACTTCCCATTTTCGCGTAGAAGCCGAGCACGTATCATAACTTGGCTAAAAATAATGAATAAGGTTAGGCTTTTATTTATACTATTTTGCAGCAAAACTTCAATGTAATTTATATTTACCTATCCTGCACCTGAATCAATTCAATTTTCTTCTGCGAAGATAGTATTATCGAAACATAATGCCTTACGATACCAACCAAAAAGGTAATAACTACGATGGGCAGGAACACCCATAATCTTATTTTAGGATCTAATAGAAGTTCCACCATTCTGAGTCAAATATATCTCAGAAATTAATGTTCAGTTGCAGTTAAATTTAAAGCTAAACTAATTTCAATTATAACATATAGTCGAATTTTTAATTAGACGATATCAACTGACGTTTACGGTGTTGTCAGTTTTTAATGAAATAAAAATAGTGTTGTGACAAACTAAAAACCCCTGAATTAATGATCGGTGATGGCACTAGTCGCCGCGCCGCGCTTTGTAATAAGACGTCAAAAAACTGATTGTAGTTACATAGTACTAGTACCTAACTTATATCAGAGCACTTTTATACAATTTTAAAATAGAAATAATATTCTTTTATTGTTTGAAATGATTGACTATTCACACTCATTGTTCATTCATCTGATTGAACAAGAACTGAACGCATCACTATTACTTTAAATATGGCAACATTATTTTACAAAGTGACATTAGCTACTGTCAGTTGGCTTCGTCTAATTAAAAATACGACTATAGAAATTAGAATATTGAAATGAAATAGTCTGCTAAGTGCTAATCATTAATCAGTACCGCGATGGTTCCCAAAGTCAAAAGTCAAAACAATGGTTCTCAAATCTGTCGACTGTCACCCGTAGATAATGTATTCTATTCTCTATTATACTCTGTGACCGTAGACAAAATGATTTGTCAAATTTAATTTTATATTACACGTGAGCTAAAAAATAGGGAAAGGCATAATTTCTTTTTCTAAGACTCTGCTATAACTCCCGTAAGACAAAACTTTTTTGACATACGAGTACGAGTTACATAGTTCGCGCTAAAGTTAAGATTCAGAAACGGGACTTCAGAAAGTCAAAAATGTATTAGAGTTTTAACAAACTTCCAATTATGATTAATAATTGTGACTGCCACAAACTCTAGAAGAACCCTAGAAGTTAAAAAGATATAGCAAAGTGAGCAAACAAACTCAACCCGTTTTGTGTTTTTTCAAGCATTTTTCAATTTTAAAAATTTGTAAGGCTTTCGTTTCCTCGTAGATTTTGAAAATAATTAAAGTTATTTCAAACTGCTAAAAAAAATAATTATCGAAATATAAAATAAATAGTTACTTTTTTTATATTCCACATTTAAAATATGAATACAATTTTATTTTAAAATTCGGATCTGTGAACAAATTTATTTTACAGGATTATACTTTTGTAAACATTGCAATGGTTTTGAAAAAGTATATATATTTTTTAGAAATCATTAAAAAAAATTACTCAAAACGTAAATGATGTAAAGTTTACCACATAATTTATACATTAATGAGGTTGCCAACTCTATTCAGAAGATTTTTTTTTCAACACTGACTTAGCGCACTCTGCTCACTGCTGATGCATTTGAAAACTAATTCACGTTCCAATTAAGCTTCAGCATTATGCGGCATTGTGCGGCACTGAGTCGCATAATTAAACTAATTTTTTTATCTGTATAAAAATAATGCATTATTCAAATTATAACTTCGTAATATATGCTGTGGCTTTAGTGTTAGCGATAAAGCGTAATTACGCGTTAATTTGAATTTGAACCACTACGACACAATCCACAAAGTACATTGAATTGAAATTAATTTTTTCACTCGCCTTCAATATTAAATATCTATCAAATAGATAGAATTATTACAATAATTTTTAATATTTGCATAAAAACTATACTCAGAATGCCTCGTAAAAAAGGACTTTTGACCTGCGCTACTGAAGAAATTAACATTAAAAAGATTGAAGGTATGAAAGAAGCAAATGTCCCAAAAGAGACAATAAGTCCTGACCTAAATAAATATAAGTTTGAGAAGAAACCTCATATCAAAATCGAATTTGAAGAAGAATCTCCCAAGAAAGAGGTAACAAGTATATGGATGTAGCAGTTATTGTTTAATATTTTAAATATATTACGTTTACTAAAAACTTTACCAGCTACAATAAAATTTTTTTTCAATTTATTATATTATAGCTTTCTGAGGGCTTATGGGAACCTTCTAACTGGCAAGAGTTTCTTGTGAATTTGAGAAACATGAGAGCCAATCATGATGCACCAGTTGATACAATGGGTTGCCATATGTGTATGGATGAAAATGCTTCACCTAAGGTAAAAAATCATCTAACATTTAGTACAATCTTAGATAAATAAACTAAGATAAAGTATCAGATACATCTACTGCTTAAGTGTAATAAGGGCTGAAAAAACATTTTCTATGACATGGCGACAATTTTATAAAAGATATTTCTTTACATTTAATTATATCAAAGGCAGAGTACATATTAATACAACTTTATTAAACCTTAACTATGGTTTTATTAAAATTAAAAATTTAAACTGCTGCAATTCTACATAATTTGATGCTAACAACTACCACCAAAAGTGGTAGTACATTACACATGTGTGTGAATATGACTGTCAAATTATTTTAATATTTCTGTAATTGTAGGAAATAAGATATCAGTCATTAATATCTTTAATGCTTTCGAGTCAAACTAAGGACCAAGTAACATTTGCTGCTATGGAGCGTCTCAAGCAGAGAGGCCTGACTGTTGACAACATCTTAGCAATGAGTGATGAAGAATTAGGAACACTTATTTATCCTGTTGGCTTTTGGAAGGTAATAATGTAAATCCATAATATAGAATAAATTTTTTACAAATACTACATTGTATGTTTCTAATTAATTTTTAGTAAAATATATATTTTTTAACAGACGAAAGTAAAGTACATAAAAAAGACAACACAAACTTTGAAAGAGCAGTACAACAGTGACATTCCTGATTCAGCGGAAAAATTGTGTAAGCTCACTGGTGTTGGACCAAAAATGGCTCACATTTGTATGAAGGTTGCTTGGAATAAAGTCACAGGAATTGGTAAAAACTTTTTGTTTTGATATTTATAAAAATTTTATCATTCAACAGAAATTTTACAACCTGATTCAGTAGCCAGCCTTACTTCCTACTTTTCTTTTAGCCATGGGTGTTAAGGATGTGTGGCATTGACTAAGTACTTGTTTGCATAGTTACAAGTATTTATGATATAATTAGCTAGATTTCTGTAAAATAATTACTATATTTTATATGCATTTATACTGTATAATACCAAGTATTCTCTTTAAATTTTTAATGAATTTTAGCCCAACATTTTCTATATTTAGTTAAGTCATATATCTCCTTAACAATGCATATAATCTTTTGACAGAGCTGTGGATATATGAAACAGTTATCTGAATGAAAAATGAACTTTATCTATTTCTTGGAGAAAGAAGAAGCGAAGAAGCGTGCCTCTGGCTTCTCTGGTTCATGGCAACTCCACAGACAAAATAATGAAATCAAATAAATTAACCTTACTGGTTGTGTTGGTTTTCAGGTGTGGATACACATGTACATAGGATAAGTAATAGAATAGGATGGGTCAAGAACCCAACAGCTACACCTGAAGACACAAGAAAAGCTCTACAATCCTGGTTACCATTTGAACTGTGGAGTGAAGTAAATCATTTAATGGTGGGCTTTGGACAGACAATATGCTTACCCATTGGTCCTAACTGTGATGAATGTTTAAATAAAGACATATGCCCATCAAGACTTATTAAAAAATCTCCTAAAAAGACTCCAGCTAAAAAAATTGAAGAGAAAGACAATGAGAAGCCATTGTCTACAGGAAAGACTCCAAGAAAATCTCCTAAAATACTTCCTAAACTAAAAATAGAAAAGTCCCCAATAAACTTAAATGTGAAAAGTCCTAAATCACCAACATTACATACTACCAAAGAATTTACAAAATCGCCAACAAAAAGAAAAGCTGTAAAGAATCTCAAAGAAGATTTAGAAGAATGTACAAGCAAGAACTCAATAAAACAAAAGAAAGATAACCACAATAAACAGGAATCAAAAATAAAGGCCAGAAAATCACCTAGACTAAAAACTACTGGTATTAACCACACTGCTTAAAGTTTAATAAAAATTAGGTAACTGTATAAGAGACACTCATTTTATTGAATAAAGGTTGGTCTTGTCGAATGTAAAGATGATGTCTCATATTATTTTAAATTATACCTTAATTGGTAAAATGGCAAATTTTTATTTATAAAAGAGCTGTTGACACATTCTGAATATTAACATAATTGTAAAATGGGCTGGAATCCTGTAACTTAAATGTAATAATTATTACAATTTGTACCAATCATCAATATCACATTATAATCATGAATATAATGAAAACACAATACCTTTATAAATAAATTTAATGTTTTTTCCTATGATTTTTCTTTTTTGATTTATCCTTTCTTTGTTCATTCTTTGCTTTTTTCTTTTGAGACTTCTTATTTTGTACCCTGTCTAGTTTATTTTTCATTTGAAAAACTTTGCTCTTCTGCAATTTTTTTGTAGCTTGTTTCTTTAGTAGTTGTTTAACTTCTTTCTTTGTTTTTAATTCTTTCTCATCTTCTGATTCCACAGATTCATTTTCCACGTCTGACCCCATACCTGGAACTTTATTAAGAGTATTTTTTTCCTTGTTAACATTTACATCTTTTTCTTTTTTAACTCTTGGCCTATTTTCACCAATAACAATATCTTTCTTTTGTAGTGTATCTGATGAAAGTTCCACAATTTTAACATTAACATCGTCATCTTCATACTCTTCTTGAAGTATTTGCTCTAAATCAGGAATTGGCCGTGAAGATACAACAAGTTTCTTATATGATTCTTTATTCTAAAAAATAACCATAAATAATTATCCTTAAAGCAATAAAATAAATAAAACTATTCCTCTTCTTACAAATTACATACCTCTTGCTTAATTCTTTTTATTTCTTCTTTTAGTAAACGCTGTATTTCTTCTTGGGCTTTCTTTTTGCGTTCTAATTTCCTTTTACGAAAACCACACAAAAAGTCCCTGAAAAAACAAGATTAACAATAACTGAAAAACGGTAAATTATTAAAAAAATACTTTCTGAATATATTATATATGTGAATATTACTTTCTTTTGCCCTCATCGAAGACAACACTAATTTTCTTCTTTTTTTCAGAAGTCTTATTTCGGTTTTTACCCATTTTTTACAAATTAAAACCTATTTTACGCAGAAATAATGTGTCATTCAAAGGCAAAACCACTAACAACACATGTATTTTTAATTTGTACTCCATCAGAAATCTAACCTAAATACGTCAGTTGTCAGATGTCAATATCAGCTGATATCATAGTGATGTATGTAAAAAGAAAAACCGAATCGGAATTAAGACTGAGAATTCATAAACAAAACCACTTTTGTAAATAAGAGGTGAGACTTAAGTATGAATCTAAAAATTCTAATACGGATAATGTACTCAAACTCTAAATCTTTTCCTTTATATACTATAATATTGAATTAAATAAATATTTGTAAAAACTATTGTAAAATATTTTACCACGTCTAGTTAGGTACTTTCAAAGATATAGACATGCTATTAAACATTCATTAGCTAAAAGCTAAGCATGTAAAGTACGTTTATAACAAAAGCCATTCATTTTTAAGGTTTGTTTCCTAGAGATAGTGTAAATGAGCTCACGTACAACAACATGAGTTTCGATTTTTATCATTAAATTTGTATGCGACGGTTTTTATAGAGAGATTATTATATATAAAACCGTTCAAAAAAAAAGTTTGTTCAGAGGGATTGGTTAAATCAACATACAAATGATAATTGGAAATATTACTTTTTAATTTAAACATTTCAGTAAGCTCAAGTAATGTCATAGAATAATACTATATTGATCTGCTTTCAGCAATGCATTCTTTAATTAGGTGGAGCTAATCACTAGTGAAAATATATTTTCCTCTTTCTTATTTATTCTGCTAGTTGTTATTTGATAATACAACTCGCAGAATAAATATAAGCAATAGATTATTTGACTATTTAAACTTAAAAAATTTATCTAGATTCCTGTGACGTAAAGAAATACCGATTTTTGGCACTCTACCAATATTTGTTTGGAACTCTTTCATTTGATTGGTAGAAACGTCTGATAATTATTTTTATTTCACCGATTCTGCGCCAATCAGCGCCCAAGTGCACAATAAAGTCGGACTCATCAGCATCATGGCTGTCAGTATATATTTGAAACTTGAACGATGCGCTTCCTTTCGTCACGTTGGTTTTTTTTATTTGTGCATTTTGACGAAAATGATTTCGCGTGCGATTTTAAGTGTTTTAAATTATGGAATGGATTGGATGCAGTGACGTGAAATCGTGATATTTGGAAAAGGTAGGTACTGATAAGTACAACCGTATAATTATAAAGAAAGTGAATGAAATATTGATTTTACAATATAAAATTGCCCCGATTTTTTTGCACCTTTTCGTCCGCCTCGATAAACAATTACAAGGTCGTACGAAAGGGTAGATATACTAACATGAAATATAAGGAATCGTAGAAAGAGTGATCAGTGAATGCCGTGTTAATGCTAAGTGACCAGCCATATGTTAACATGCGCGGAAGGCTCGTATCACGTTACCGTTACAGTTTTATTGCGTTTTTCTGTTCTAAATCTAGAACATTAAAAACATATTATGTTTTTAATATCCTAAATAACGGTATATCTTTATGATGTTGTTGAATCAATAGACGTGCTGCGTGATATATATTTGTGGGATTAACAGAAATCGATTTACGACTTGATATAATATTGAAGTAGACTCATTGCGTATTGTATAAACCCGTGTATCATGAACACAATCCGGTAGAAGAGCATTTTTCAAATTGTTTTAAATTATTACATACGGTATATAGACTGTATATCTACATATTCAATGAATCTAACATATCACAGATTCATAGATGTACCCTGTATGTACTCTTTTATAAGAGACCAATCAATATTTTCAATCGAATTGTATTAAAATGCTATATATAGAAATTGTATAACTATTTATAGAACAATATTGTTAAATTTGTACCTATTTAAAGTACATATTAATAATATTATATATCCTTCTATACATTTATTATTAGCAATACTCTGATTTTAAAATTAATATTTTATAATAATATAATTGTGTATGCATAAGGTTTGGTTTAGCACATTCTATTATTATAAAAGAGCTAGTTAAAGCAGGTTAACTTTATTATGCCAGGTTCAATAAATAGACAGAGAAATACAAACTTCATATGAAGTGAAAAAAAGTTATAAATATTTTTTTTATCATAATATATGCCAATGCTCAACTGTGTTTAGATTGCACCTAGCATTAGCAATTTTTATTTTGATACAATACAACACACACACACACACACTCTATTACACTTTCATTGATAAAACTAAAATAAAATATATTAGCAATAAGTAGTAGTTATATCTTTTATTTCCACAAAAATACCCATTAGTGTTATCTACTGAATCTAATACCTAGCCTATTAGGATAATTGCAGTAATAAAAGGGGTCAACGGGATCAAATGCGATGATGCTTACTGAATCATAAAAAGTTTTATTATTTAGCATTCATGATGCAGGTTTATTTTTAACCAGCCGTGGAAGTAATGTTCATGTGTGCATTTATATTTTGGGAAAAAAGAATATATATAGTATACATATATACTTAGGTTTGGATCTGTTAATTTCTGATAACATTCAGTTATTTGTTAGTTTTATCTACACATATTTGCTTATCTCTGAACGAAAACTTTGCTAAGAGTGTGAAAGTAATGTGAAAATAATTAATGAATGTTTTGATTGAATACTTATGGTGTACAAAAATATAACCTGGGGCATTTAACATTTGTTTATTTGCATGCCTGTTCACTGTGTGTGCAATGCAAGTGCAGAAAATGGCATCCCAAAAAAAAACAAGGTAATAAATAATTTAGTAGTAAAACATAGCATCTTCAAAGCACTTATAAAACAAGTTATTTAGATGAAAGTTTTTAAACAAACACATACAATACACGAGATGAGAATCGCATCGATAAAAAGAAAGTATGTCAATCGTTTTAGCGGATTACACGACTTCTGTACTTTGTGTAAAATATGTAAACATGATCGGAATACGACTAAGTTGATCGACTAGTCCTCTATCTTCTCTAAAACTGAAATCCTTTGACTTAAAGTCTTTCGAGATCAGAGTGTACAGCTTTTAAAAGGCCGGTAACGAACTCGCGAGCCTTCGTTAGTGTGTGTCCATAGGGGGTTGCTTACAAAAACCGCTACTCGCTTACGCATCTATAGGAAATAATAAATGTAATTTATTTGACAGCTTCGAGTAGCAGCAATCTGTCAGCTTAATTAATGTCCGGACTCCGGTGTTATTATTATTCTACGATTTCGTTGTTGTTAGCATAATAATTAATGGTTAATTTAATTTAGAGGTTAATATTGTTATTTTAGTATTATAAGTGAAGTCGTTTATAAATCCTGAATTATAAGATATATCGAAATATTTTTAATTAATATTTTTGCAGTAACTACGCAACATTCTGTATTGAGACAAAAATTACCTATTTATGAATCGAACCCGTCGAAATTACATAAACTAATATTTTGATAGTAGGTAGGTACTAATATGTAATTATTCTGCACTGAAATATGTATAATAATGTAATTATCATTATTGAAATAAATTAAAAAATATTTTTAATTATTTTTCTAGAAACATCTATACAGCAACAAGTTCACAGGCCAAAATGACATCAAGGTATGTATCCGCTAATTAGGGTAAGATTTAGTATAGACTTGGCGCGAACTCACTCTAGTATGGTACGTTTTATTTTAAACTTTTTATGTCAAACTTCAATCATTTCGCTTCACTCTGATGAGTCTGAATTATCTTCATAATCCCTGTTGATATTCAGAAACTAGACAAAACAGACTATGCCTTCCGTATATAGTTTAGGAAGAATCAGCAAGTTTACCGCGTAATTTGCTATTTCATTTAATTGCGATTTCAATGACAAAATAAGTAGACATTAACATTCTCTATCCTAACTACAAAGAACTAGCAAATTGCGGAACTAAATTTTGATGTAGTATGGTCGTAGCGCTGATGTCGCTTGGCATAACTTGTAAATTTATTGGAATGGAGATTCATTTGCAGTAACATTGTAAGCTTTCCGGTTACAGCTAAACTAAAGAGGTACAATTCGAAAAAGTCGGGGTTTTCCTTATATTTATTTCCTCCGTATTTATAATACGAGGTTAAAGTTTAGAATTAATGTGGAATGGTCATAATAACCGTTTGTTTTTACGATACGTATCTTATTTCATATTGTAGAAATTTAATAATTTAATTAAACTAATTTGTCCTTATTCTAAATTTGAAATTGTACTTTAAACAATTAAAACTTTGAAAAATTTAGGTTATTTGAAATTTAATGGGTAATGATAAAACTAATTGATAAATAAAAAGCGTACTCTTTGGATAACGAGTTTGAAAGTGGTTTACCTATTTTTGTGAGTGGTCGTAGCTGTGTGGCGCCTTATTATTTTTGAAGGTCAAACATTGAAGTCTGCTTTTAATTTTATATAAGTATCTCAGGGGACATGTTTTTGATACATGTCGGATATCAGCCCTGCGATTCTGTAACTCACTTTTCGAACTCACACAGCGGTTTTCGCATCGGCGGTCGCTCTCAAATCAGTCGTGAAGCAGTCATTTTATGATTTGGCATTCTGAAAAGGTGGGAGCTTGTAGTTTATTGTTTATCAGAATGTCAAATCATAAAATGACTGCTTCACGACTGATTTGAGAGCGACCGCCGATGCGAAAACCGCTGTGTGAGTTCGAAAAGTGAGTTACAGAATCGCAGGGCAGAAGTTCAAATGCGTCTTGCGAGTTGCTCTTGATTTATATAAATAAAAGATTAAATTTCATATATAATAATATATTTAATTATCACGCTTTTATCTATACATTTGCTTTTTACTTTTTCTCTTGGATTTGGTATTTTTATAAGTTGTTTATGATTTCATTGAGATTTTTTAACGCTATTTTTCTTTTTTGTTGTTAATTTAGTTTCACACTATTTCAACACTCCTTCACATTTCTTTTTTTAAGTTTATAAATAGATAATGTTTCATGTTATCAGCTATATTAAATCTTCGAATATAGTGACGTCAGGATAGCCATAAAACCAGAGGCCTGACACAAAACACTACGCCCAACGAATTTTTATATAAAGGCGTGATGTGACACGTGAGCTAATTATAATTCCTATATATTCGTTTTAAAGTAGGTCGCCTGTCGCAAAGTATTTTTATCTCAGACAGCAGTTGTAATTTCTTTCAATACAAACAGAGATTTTATACAAATAGCCCTGAGAGTATTTAGTAATTTATATAAGTTATTTCATATATATTAAAACTCTTTTTTTGTTTTGTTTTGAGTTTAATTTTTTTTTTACTTTTGTTTTTATGTATATTAGCGGATTAGTCCGCTTTATAACAGCCAAATATATATATTACTAGCGGACCCGACAGACGTTGTCCTGTCTTAACTATGAATATTGATTTCAAATTGGTATAATGAATTAAATAATATTTCAGAAACAAAGTGTTTATTATTCTAATCCTTATTTTATACAACATACTTTGTTTGTTTTTCTGGCTCGCATATTATTATATGTATTATCAATATAATAACTCCGATCGAAGCATTTATTTTGAACGATATTAATTTTTCTTACATCCTCTGACGATATTTGCAGCACGCATTCTGTCAATGTTGTGTTATGTCAAACGCCATAAGGTTACACCAAAAAGTTCGAATTGTATGGTGGTTAAGTACTCTTGAATTTTCTAATTTTCCGCGCAATTTTTTTTTTATAAGAACCTTCTCCTGACAATTACAAACACAACAAAAAAATCAGACAAATCGGTCCAGCCGTTTTCATGTGATGTCGTGACAACGGAAAACGGGTTTCATTTTTATATATATAGATAATATAACTCGTAAAGGCCAAATAATATATATATAACTCATCTTTACCATCACTTACCACCGCCTGATAATGCCGAACTTGGTACTTCCTTGTCGCTTAATATTTGTGAAGAAATTTCTTATATTACATTTCAATTTTGCTCCAAAAAGTGAGGACTAACAGACTCTGATACATGTCTCATCTGCAGGTTGGACCGTCTCTTCGTGTTGCTGGAAGCTGGCACCGGGCCAGCAACTCGGCGTGCTGCAGCTAGGCAGCTGGGTGAGGTGCAGAAGGCGCACCCGGAAGAACTCCATCGGCTGCTGGCAAGGCTTATGAAGCACTTTCGTTCGCCAGCATGGGAGACTAGGATTGCTGCTACGCAGGTTTGAGAACATTTTTGGTGGTATATTAGTTCTAGTGACCTTTATAATAACCATCACGACCGACGATTCAGAACATGTTGATTCCAGTTTGAGGGTATGATTTAGTGAGACATTCGCACTAAGTCTCGCCTTATTCATAATTCATTATTTTATTTATAAGTAATCTTACAGCTTCACGTATACATATTATATAAGAAAACACTTAGACAATATACAAAGCTAAAACAGATTACATTGTTAAACAAAATATATGAAACATTAAACATAAGTTCATTAATAGATAAAAAACTGAAATAATGTATTTACAATTTTCTTAACCTACAAAGTAATAATAAAAATAAAATTGAAACAAATTTAAAAAGTACTACAACTTAATATTTAAAGAAAATAGAAATTGTTATTACTGCTAAATAAAGTCAGTCTTCTCATTTCCTAAACTTTACTAGCTTTAAGCAATTAAAAAAAAAACTGGTCTTCCGGAGTTTTTAGTTGAATTCAAATCTAATTAGTACGTAAAAGTAAATAAGGAACTCATAATAAATTAGCTTACAAAACAGGTAATTTGTGTACGTCGTACACAAATTAAAGTTTGTTATAATAAATAAAAATTACTTTATTTGACTCAAAAACATTACATTTTGTACTTACATTTAAAAGATTGTAAAATAACACTATGCTACGAATCTTTGAGATACAATATTCATTTTGGTTAACCTTATAAATAATATACTTTTATGTGCACTAGCGTCTAAACTAGGCCTAGCCTGTATCTTAAACGCTAGTTCCTTCCAGTGTCATTAAGAAATTGGTTAAGTTATTTGTCATTAGATGTAAAGGATCCGTTAATTAATTTTTGAAACCTTGGAACCCATTATGTTTGTATATTTGTTTCAATTACATTTAAACAAAAGTAATAATAGGGTTTATTTTATGATGGAATAGTTTGTTATTGTACGTTATTACGTTACCTTAGCAACCATTTGCCGCAAGCTAAAAGTTAGCTATGAGTTGGTTTTAAATTCCAATAACATGAATGTGTGTACAATTGTGCTGTATCGGTGCAGGGTTATCGTACGTAACCTACTTTTTAATTGATTGAAAACATTGCGACAATATCAAAATTACAAATACGATAAGGCTGACCTGGGTTAATATTCTGAATTTATTATACAACTGTTTTGAAGATATTGTACTGAATACTATTATTAACTAGCTTCAAGGTTGTTTATATATAACTGACGCGTTTATGTTTTTAAATGAGTCCAGTAGTTTTAGAGTTCGTTCGTATTAACACAGAAGTTTATATAATACTAGCTGCCCCCGCGAACTTCGTTTCTCCTTAATGTGATTTTCCATAGCCTACCTTTTTAGTACCTACCAACATGGAACATTTGGCTATATAGTATTGTCTTTGATTAACATAACCTTTACACATTTAAAGAAAAAAGCTTTTACCGGATTAAAGTTATGTATTATAAATTTACATTATATTTCGGATAAATTTAAAATTATGTCAAATAATTGTAAATTTATAATAATACATAACTTTAATCCGGTAAAAGCTTTTTTCTTTACATTTGGCTATGCTATCCAGGAGACTTCGATATTCCGGGATGAAAACTTTTTAGGTTTTCCTGTGATTTTTCTCTATATAAACCTGAGTTCAAGTTATAAGTTCTTAACTAACACATAAAAAATAGGGGTTGATCGTAGAGGGGAATTTTTTTAATCTTAATTGACTGTTTACACATAAAGAACGATGCTTAAACAGCTTAGTTAAAGGAGATCGCGCGAACCATTTATTTATTTGCTCATCAGTATTCCTACAGCTACTCATTAAACAATATCCAAACAATAACATTATTCACAAAAGCCAAAAACGGAATACACATTCAAACATAAACAAAAAGTAGTAATTTTTTTTTTAAGTTAAATATATCTATTTGCCGGTAATTTGTCTTATAATCTGAAGGTATACGATACATGACTGAGTTACGTAAATAGTTTGTATTAGACCAAGGAATTTGAAATAGTTTGGTTTGCCTTGTTTTGTATGAAGAAGGGGTGTGAAATAGTAAAAGCGACAATAAGTCAGGGCAGTCAATTAACCGTTGCAAAAACTGTGTAAAAACAGGTCGTATTGTTTACGTCTACATTCCAGGGATTCAATACCAAAGTACTTGCAGTAATCTATATAGCTACTATACTTTCGGAAATACAGTGTAAACTCTGTATAACGACACTCAAGGGACTGTGCAACTTTTGACGTTACTAAGAGTTGTCGTTAAATGGCAAGAAGAAAAGTCTGTATTAGAAAAAGAAAACGTTTATTTCAGACTAGTGTTAGTAATTACATAAAACATAATTCTTATTTGAACGCTATTGCGTATAGTCTGTTATTATCGCCATTTGCTGCACCAGAAATTACGTTGTATTTTTTTACTTATTTTATTCATATCTTCCGATATTCAGGCATCTTCGTGATAAGTCACACTCAAACAATCCCAATTTGTAAACAAAAGAACGGATTTCTTAGAAAGTTCGGTACGTATGATGCCGATAGTCGAGTTTATTACGAGGACAATAAAGCGACAAAATAACGTACAGCTCCGCAGTTTTAACTAATTTCAGCACTTAAAAAGTATTTTTTATTATTTAATTGTCGTTATTGAGGCTGGGTGTAATGCTATGTAGAGTGTATCATTGTAAGGACGACAAGCTAAACCAACCAAAGCCAAGTGATTTCGACGCTTTACGGGGTTTGGTTTTATATCGAGGGCTGTTACATAGAGTTTACACTGTATTTAAAACTTTTTTTTGAATGTTCTCTATTGCTTCAATGTATTTCTTGTAGATTTGGGACCAAACAGTGCATGCTATGATTCCCTTATGTCCAAAATCTAATACTATAAAGTATTGGATTTTGATGTATGTAAATACTTACATACGGAAGCCAGACTTCGCTAAAATTGTTTCTGAATATGAACTAAAATAGCCTTAGGCCGGGTTCCCACTACGCCGGACCGGCAGATCTGCCGCGCCGGTAAATCTGCCGGAAGAGCTAGTGGCTGTACAATTTATATGAAGCTATTCACATTATCCCGGGTCCGGCATTTTTGCCGAGCCCGGCATTTCTACCGAACGTTTTGTCACTACGAATTGCCGGTAGAACGACCGGGCCCGGAGTAATGTGAACGAGTTTGTGCCGGTATCTGTCCCCCGCTCGCCCTGCTCGTGCTCCCCTCGCCCCGCCCGTGTTCCACTCACGTCATTCGGCTCGCATGTTCTGGTAAAAGTAGACGTTTAGCATGGATATTCAAGCAGAAACTTTAATTACGCTTGTCCAAGAGAGACCTGTTCTGTGGGATAAGACCGAAGACGTTTATAAAGACAAAAACTTAAAGTTAGCAGCATGGCGTGAAGTATGTTTAATACTGAAACCAAACTTCGATGAACTGGATGAAAAAGAAAGAAAACAGTACGGTGAGTTTTTAATGTTTTATTGATAAAATGTAAATGCATTGATAAATTTTATTTTATAGCTGCTGCCTGCCACGGAACGGAACCAATATCTGAAACAAAATAATTAGTAAATGATGTCCGTATAGCGTTGGCATTAGGGCCACCTCGACTCGACACATTTCGATTCATGGGTGTAGTTTCTTGTTCTTGTCTATGTTCTATATTTTGGTAACTTTCAAAATTTATACCATCTTTTTCTCTTACAAAATTATGTAAGACTGCACAAGCTTTAATTACTTGAATTGCTGTGTCTACGTTGAGATCTATAGCTCGATGGATTATTCGCCACTTATTTGCCAGAATACCAAAAGCGCACTCAACATACCTTCTTGCTCGACTTAGTCTATAGTTAAAAATCTTTTTATCAGTATTCAAATGTGTACCTCCATATGGACGTAGGAGATTAGGTGTTAAAGCAAAGCCTTCATCGCCAACAAGTATAAACGGTAATTCTTCGTGCAAGTTTTCATGAAGCGGTCTAGGCTTTGGTACATTTAAAGTACCATCATTGATCTTTTGCCAAAATGTACTATCCTTTAATATACTAGAATCGCATTCCTTGCCAAATGAGCCCACACTAATAAAAATAAATCGGTACTCTGAATCGACAACTGCCATTAATACAAAAGAATAATACTCCTTGTAATTAAAGAACATAGAACCACTCTTGGCTGGTTTCAAAATTCTGATATGTTTGCCATCTACTGCTCCAAGACAGTGAGGAAAGTTGGCTTTTCTTTCGAATCCTGAAGCGATGTCCTCCCATTCTCTCTCAGTATCAGGCAGCTTAAGGAAATCTGTCTTTAGGTTTTCCCAAATGACGTGGGTCATTTCTTTTATTAGTTTACTTATTGTCGAAACGCCTACTCTGTATGAGTAATGTATTTCTTTGAATGAACATCCTGAAGCTAAATATCTGAAAAAAAAGTATTTTTTGTTAATACATTATTACTTTATACGTCACCAAGAAACAAATTGTATTGTTTTATGATATTTTTTTATTGATTTCAGGAAAACAGGTTTCAACTAAATGGAATAATATACGAGATTCGTGGCTTAAGACAGTAAAGAAACAAAAAGATGAGTCTAAATCTGGATCTTCGACCAAAAAGACACGAAATTATTTATATCACGAGCAATTAATGTTTTTGAAAAAAGTCTCCGAACCTCGACCACCACATGAGTCAGTTTCAAAAAAAGCAAGAACCGAGACTGAAGTAGGCATGGAATCAGATTTTCGTTCACCTTTAATTAAAGATAAAAAAAAAATTGATAATAAAGAGGTAAATGACAGGATGGTAAAGTTTTTGGACTCCAGAATAAACCCAGAAAAGGAAAACCATCATCTATCTTTCTTCAAAGGCATTATACCAATCTTGAACACTTTAACTATCGAAGAGACTTTAGAATTTCAAGCTAGCGTCATGACAATGTTGCAAAAAATTAAAAGTAGGAATTATGAGAGACCAAATTACGGACATTGGCGTGATTCATATAATCAGATAACCGGACCAGATCAGTATTCTGGATACTACACACATAATAGCGTCAATCAACAGCCAATACCTACGCAAGATCAACACTACCCTGGATACTCTACGCAATATAATAGTAGCAATCAACAGGCAACAACATCTATACCATCAACTTCATCTCAGACATCGAATCCGATTCCAGCTTCGCCATCAGCATCTAGTAATCGTTCCATACATTCCCAAGACTCAGATTACTTAGATTTTGAAGGGATTTAAGTTTGAGTACAAATAAATACTTAAATAATTGTTTGCATTTTTAATTCATAATGATTATCAAATACATACACCCTCCCACACACACACATTATATATATTCACATTCATGAAACAAACATACATAGCAAACATTCATTCATTCATACAGTCTTAAGTAGGTACCTACGTCAAAACTATTATTACGCAATCTAGTGCATAAAATATGAAACCCATTTACTTTATTTTATTAATAAAACGTTCTAAATTCTAAATATTTTATTGCCCTGGCTAGTTTATTACTTTTTTATATTGTCTATCTTGAAATATAAAATCTACTTAATAAATAGTTCACTAATACTATGGTATAAAATATAAATAAATAGTAACATAATTTGGTTTGGTCCATGTTATGCAGGGTTTTTCAAATTCAAGAAACTAATAATAATTTAAAACCTCTTGGATATACTTGGACCGATAAAACACCGCGTTCCGATCTAGCAAGTTATCGGAACGTTAAAAACCGGATGCCGGAGTAGTGGAGAAGCACGTACGTACTGTTGTGAGTTTCTAAATCGGATCGGTAGTTAACGTTTGCCGGACCGGAGCAGTGGAGAAACGGCCTAGGATTATGTTTTTTGTTGCATGCATTATGACCGTGAAAGCTGTTTACACAATGTTCAATGTCAATTAGTCAAAGGTGTCCGCCGCACCTAAATGGTTGCTGTGAACGTAAATAGGAATTAACCTAATTGCCACGCCCTGAACAACTTGTTGTTATGTACCTATTGTGTAACGTGTAAATATGCTTTGTAAATTGTCAACTTAAAAAGAGTATTTTTCCTGTTATGAATGAAATGAATAATATATGGGATATAGGGTACTTTTGTCATGATCTGAAAGCGAATAGATGGTTTAAGTTAATTCAGAGTTTTTTTACTTTATTCCTTATAGCTTAATATTATATTTGTATGTCATAAAATTACTGATTGAACCTATAATCATTACTTATAATACATATCGAAATTTCACCCGTTTCACCTCGACTCGACCTTGTTTTTAAGGAAGTTTGTGCCGCGCACCACCACTATGTGGAACCAGCGACACACTGAAGTATTTCCGAATCAATTCGACTAGGGTACGCTCATAAAGGTATGAGCGTACCAATTATTAAAAGGCTGGCAACGCACTCGCCCTCTGGGATTGAGAGTGTTATTTGGCGACGGTCACTTAACATCAGATTGTCCGTTTGTTCTGTAAAAAAAAAACCAATAAATTTGTTCTAGTTGTTCATTTATAATTACAAAGAGCGTACCTATTCATAAAAAGCCGGCAACGCACTTGCGATCCTTCAATGTGAGTGGTCAGGTGGACTGCCCGTTTGCCCCGTGTTATTTAAACTTATAACAAATTTTTATAACGATATGTATAATAAATTATTGATTAATAGAAAATACTTATTAATTTGAAGAATCATTCATTCAGATATATATTGTTTTGAGCTTTTCGGGATAAAAAACGAATTCCATGATCTCTATTTTTACAGACATTTGCGCATTGATCAATTATCTAAACACGTAATATTCTCTTTCAGGCCGTTGAGGCGATTCTATCAAACGTCCCGGAATGGCATCCGAATTTTACTGGTTGTAAAGGTATGTATTCTGTATTAAAATGTATCCAATTTATTAATTAATTTACTAATAGGTATATTTGTAAAGAAATAATTATATTTCTTAAATTAGATTATTTATTATCTATTTTGTTTTAAAAATGTTCATTTAGTTTTGTTTGTTAGCCTGTGGAAAAGACACTTGTTTTTTATTTTTAATTGGAATATGAAGTGTTTGTTATGAGTACATTTTTAATTGATTATAAAAGAAATAGGATAAAAGTACAACTGAAATAGCAAACTCTAAATGTTGTTTCTTAAAAATAAATATTTTTACACCACATTTGAGTTTAACTCCCTTATATATTTATTTAAGATAATTTTTATTTATAAACGGTTATGACAATTATTAACATTAAAAATTGTCTTAAGAAATAAGCACTTGTGATTTCTGTAGATGTTTTATATTTACATTAATCAGTGGTTATAGGGCAGACGGTCAATTATATCGCGATCCAATATCACGATACCTGTTTCAATATGTATAACGATATCGGTTCAAAGATACTTTATTTCTCAAAGAATTACATTCACTTAGCGAGAAAATTTAGAGTAAGTTAGTTATGTACATCGTGTTATGAAAATCGTGTTTCTTACAATATACAGTACAATATTTTTTACAAAAGTGCAGGTAGGTCGCATCGATGTTACAACAGGCATTATGTGACTAATTAATAGTAATAATTTCTTAGGGATATTGATTTCAATATAAATTTACTTCAATATCGTCAGTAGTCAGAGCTCAGAAGACCATACTTCGGAGTAGACGTGTTTCGAATTAATGGACGATAAAAGTAAAGCCTGTATTGCCATAATACAGACCAAACCTACCTTAATGCTATATTAAGGTAAGTTTATTAAAACAATAAATATGCGTAATCAGTTATGTACTTTAATTTTTTAATAAGCATAAACACAAAAATATTTTACGTAGATTTATTTTGTAAAAATAGAGATCCAACATCTTACGCACACACACAATCAATAAATATTGACACATATTGATGGATCACAAAAAATCTAGGCTTTATGTCAATATGCTTAATATTTATTTCTACCGCGTTTTCACATCTATAAATATTGACGATCACAAAGATCACGATATATATATTGACCATCTGACTCCTGACTATTAATAATAATAAAATAATTGATGTAGTGCGTCCAGGTTCTCGGTTAATAGAATTTAAGAATGGTCCTACTTATTTTCTTTCTCTGCTGTTTCTGTGAGATTTTAACATAGAATTTCTGGGTGACGGCGATTTTTAATGCAGAAGTGGTGACTATACTTCAGTAGTGGTTTTGTCAATAATAATTTGTGTTAACCAAAACCTTGATGACCACTGCAATTAAACACACCAGTCTATTCTATGTGGTGACGGCCACAAATGGATCCCCAACTCTTGGGTTTGCAATACGAATTCAGATTGCGGTGGCAGCGATATATGTTATATATTATTTCATTGGTAAAAGGTATTCTTTTTAAGGAAATTGGTATGAATACAACTACCGCCGTACTCTGTAATATCCAACACGTTTTGTGGATTTTCGATGAAGGTAACTCTCAGGTATAAATATTCGTACCTCAAGTCAGAACCTCGTCTTGAGCGCTGTCAAATATGTCAAACGTCACACAGGAAAAATGCTTTGATAGCTCCTGTAACAAGGTTTATGATTGACGTTCTAGAAAACGGGCCTCAGTACCCAAGTCGGGATTGCGATCACTATCACTACTGGGAGTTACATAGTATCTGTGCTGTTACACAAAGCCTTGCTTCATTTTGCTGTGTTAAGATTATTTAAATTTTTCGCCTAAAAGGAAAAAAATATTTAAAAATAAACAGATAATTATTGTCATTAAGATAAGAGATAATTGATATTGACGTTTGAACAAAATGATTTGTTTGTTCATTTTAAGTTGATTAACAGAACCTTGGAGTAACCTAGTACTTATAATTGATTGTTAGAACTGGTGCGAATATGAAATCATCGTATTGGTGGTATTTTAGGTTCATAATGAACCTTCTGTCCACCATTACGATGATTTGATCACCAATATGAGGTAATCTTCAGACCACATTGAAGGGTTGTTATAACCACCCTTTCACCAGGGAAGGGTAAGCCCCTTATTGCGTACTTCGCTTACGCCAGTGAGTTCCGCCCTGCTGCACTTCACGCGATTGACAAGTCAAGTCAAATCATTTATTTCAATTAGACCATCTAAAATGGCACTTTTGAACGTCAAATAAAATATAAAGATGATTCTAGTTGCCCCTTCCAAAAGGTAGTTTCGTGTGGAGAAGAATGGGCCAGAAACTCCACACTTACTCTTTGATAATAGGTTTTACAATATTTTGTATGCATTAGTTAAATAATTATATGTGAAGAAAATGCACTACTAGAATAAAACTACTATACTAAAATAGGCACAAATTAGTACTTACAAATTAATTTAATTTATTAATTAATTGACCACCTCACGACGGCCCAAGCCGAGGTCCGAGTCTCGCAAGGACTCTTACAACTCTTTCCAGTCAACTATCACGCAATTTGTGCCGATCTTTAAACCTATGTAGGTCGGATATATTCATACCGAGACACTTTTGAGAGCGTTGACCTTATTTTGACTGATAAAGGACAAAGACCGTGATTATCTTTTTATGGCCCAGATAATAGAATAACTTCTTTGTTTTGATATTATTTTAGTGACGTTTATTTTGTTACGTAATTTTTTTATGATATTAAAAATCTTATGTAATAATAATTTGTACTGAATTTTCTTAATTCATAATGTCTATAAGATAGCATTTGTGTTTAAGTATAATAAATATATTAATGAATTAGTTGTATGATAAAAATTACGTGTTTGGTGTTTATTTTGCATGGTCACGCTGACATTTAAATATGTTATACCTAAATTAAACCCTTTATTAAATTCCTATCTATATATTACCAATATCCCATTATTGGTATTATAAAAAAAATACATATGTTGTTTTTTATGTTTAAATAACATTTGAATGTAGATGGATTATTTTCCTAATTTTCTTTGACAAATTTAACCATACACTAAACATTAACCGCTTCGGAAGTATAAAACAATAAATTACAAATATATGTGCTCATTTAATATATTTTCCATTAAAACGTTGGCGTTACAATGGTGCGATAACATTTATAAGCAACGAACCGTGTTGATTAAATGACCTGAATTTCCTTTATATCACAGGATACAATAACGTTATCAATTTAATTTTAACATTCAAACCAGTTTTTAATGTACATTTATTTATACAGTAGATAGACTGCAAATGTAACGCGAATAAAGCCCGCCTTCCACTGCGAGCGGAACGGACCCATTACGGACTCCGCTATACTCGTAACGATGATTTTTATACATGTGATTCCACCAAAGCGGAGACGAGCGCAGCGGAGAGAGCGAGTTGAAAGAGTCACATATGAGGTTAGCGAGTTGACCGATTTTTCCCACGGAAATGAAAATGTATGAAAATCATCTTTACGAGTATAGCGGAGTCCGTTCCGCTCGCAGTGGAAGGCGGGCATAAGGGATAATAATAATAATGAGCGAGATCTGTAATAGGCTATTTGACAATACCTATGGACAATAAAGAGTTATTGAGAGCAATTTGTGTAAACCATAGCTTTAAATATGGAGTAAAACCTAAAAAGACTTGTAAATAATCATTAATTTAACAAGAATTTAAATACGTCAGAGACTGTTTTTGATCGAAATTAATGTGTAATTAAGAATGGTAATTAACACAAAAAAAAGCAAAAAAACTTCATGTTTGTTTAAACATTTATAGACGTCATGAGTGCGACGCCATCTTGAGTAGATAATCGTTTCGGCGGGCTCTTGAAATCGTGAATGTTCAATTTGGATTTTTACAACACTTTACAGAATTAAAAATAAGAATTTGTACAGGTTCTATAATCTATAGTTACTGTAACACAATCAGAAATAGTTTTTAAAATTTTGGCAAATGGGGTTTTCAACTCGGACACCTTCCCATCGACAAGTCGATTTAAAGTAATTTATGATATAATTGTAACTTTCAGAAGAAGATCAGAAAGAGGAAGAAGGACTCAGCCTTCTACGATGCGAGACATTCGACATAGAGAGGGTGTTGGAACATGGCGCTCATCTTATGGGCTCCGAGGGACATGAATACGAGATGGATGAAGAGCCTCAATCAGCAGCAGGTAAAGTTGGATTATAAAACTTGCCGCTTCATTGAATTATACTACTTGTGTTAAGTTTGTAAAAGTTGAACCGGAGACTTTGGTTCTCGTACAGTACTTCCACAAAGGCCTTTAAATATTATTTATTTTATTTTTGCCTAGCTAACATAAATTATTATTCTTAATACTCCTTTTAAGCATATTCCGCGACAGCCTTAACAAGTCAAGGCCTAAATATTGAGTTTTATGCATGTGAAACAATGTACGATTACGAGTCAAAAGTCAAAAATCATTTATTCATATATGAATAATAATCATTTATACATATATTATCATTTGTTCATAAGTGTATATTGTGTTACCTATAGGTAACACAATATAGACTTACGTCAAAAAAGAAGAGTCTGAAGAGTCTGGTAGGAAACATGAAATAAACAATTTTTCATGACATTTCAGACATTTATTTTTTAAATATTTTTTTTACATGTTGTATGATCTTTAATATTGTGGAACATTTTTTTGGTCTATCATCAATCGTTTTCGCAGCGCATGCGATGACAGATATTTTATAGGCATTTTTTTACACCTTGGTAATTTTAGTACTTTTAGTAGGGATCCTTATTTTCATTTGCAATAGCCTGTATTAATCAGTGATAATGTAGCATTCAAATGGTGAAATAATTACTAAAATCTGTCCAGTACTTTTTGAGCCAATTGTTTGTAACGACAAACATACTTACATACAAATCTTTCCTCTGTATAATATTAGTATAGATAAATATATGATGTTATTGATATAATATGGATTTTAGAATTTTAATGGTTTTATAATTCAATTAGATTTGATAAAAAAGTATTGTATATATGATAAAAGTTAGCGGGCTAGTTTGATTAATTGACGATTTAATAACTGATTATTGTATCATTAACTGCAAATTTCTCAGATTGTGTAACTGATATGATAACAATGCATGTTTATTACGTTATTTTATACATCACATCACATTATAATATTATGAGTAATAATACCTATATATTTGTTTTAAATTTTTATAATAAACTAAGTGTTTAGTAAGATGGATGGCTTTGATGAAACTTTTGACTTTGAAATAAATTTAGCAAAAATTCCATATATTTGGTAACACAATATATATACGTATATATATATATAATTGTACTTATATAGCTTGAACAGTGTTGGCTTAGTACCTTCAGCGTGCGACTCTCATCCCTGAGGTCATAGGTTTGAACCCCGGCTGGACCAATGGACTTTCTTACAATTTGCGCATTTAACATTCGCTCGAATGGTGATGGAAAACATCATCAGGAAACCGACTTGCCGTAGACCTAAAAAGTCACCTACTTGCCTATTAGATTGACAATTGCTTATGAAACAGATACAGAAATCTGAGGCCCAAACCTAAAACCGTTGATTTTATTTTTACTTATATAGAATGGTTAAACGCGCTAATCATAGGAACGAAATGGTTTGAAGTGAAAAATATCTATGATTATTTTTCCGACCCAAATATCGGCCAATAGAATTGCACCATTCGACGTCACGTGGTACAACCTACATGGTATTATACTGATAATTTTTTGTGAAAATTTTCTCTGGTCGTTGCTTCAAGAAAAGTATTAAGTAGTTGTTTTATTCATTATGAAATTCTTATTTGTTAACTGTACATTTCGTCTCATGGTGCAATTCTATTGGCCGACATTTGGGTCGGAAAAATAATCCCCCAAATACCACACGAGCTTCAAAATTATCGGGCATTTCCCTCAAGGATCCCTGCAAACAAATATAGTCGTCATGACGACTATATTAATTGTTTGCAACAAACCTATCGGGAAATACCCGATAATTTTGAAGCTCTTGTGGTATTATAAGTGAATATTCTAGGTTTCGTAGCATTAAAAGATCAGTCGGCTTTTGGTAAACTTTATTTACTATCTTATTCCCGGACATTCTCTAAGAAGTGTTGCATAGTTGATCTAGTTTACGTAACTGCATTGCGTGGACGCCGGGCGACTGTAAATATGCCGTTATTTGAATTATTATTTGTTAAATTAATTAGAAATAGTATTTTTGACGTGGTTTAAGAGTCGTGTAGGGTTGTTTAAAGTCTTTAGGCGAAGATTTCCTTCTTTTACGGATGAAACTCAATAATAATATTAGCGTCACGAAGATGTGCAGCTTTTTTGTCAAAGAAAAGGGAGATAGCGATTGAGACCGATTGAGAGAGAGTGAGAAGGGTGAATTACCTTATAGAAAAGTTATGAAATTTTAGTATTTTATGCAAAATAATTTATTGAAATCTCAAATGACGGATTGTAAATTAAAATCCCACGTGTGTTTATTATCGTTCATCGATAAATTAAAAAAAAAATGTATAATTTGTTTTTATTTTCGACACTTTTAATATTTTAATGACAATTAAATTAATTAAATTCCTAACATATCTTCCTTTTTCCTTCCCTCTAAGTCTCGGAATTCGGAAATGTAAAGTTTTAGATTTGTATAAATATGAACAACAGTTAAAAATTAGTTTGCCAAAGAAGTTTCACTTCTGACATGTGTACTTTGTACGCACGCACTTTTTTTAAATGTTAATATGTCAAATCGAAGAGACTAGCTGCCCACGACACAGGGAATCATTGTGTTGCTAGTGCACTTTCTTGTAACTAAACATCCTTTAGTATTAGTAGAGTTTTTTTACTTTTATTTAAAAGATAAAAAGATAAGATTAAACTCACCAGTCAAAAGTTAGTTCGTTATTAGTAGTTCCCTTATTACATTTTACGCCTCCCTGGTAAGGTTATACTGTTGTTTCAGAAATGCAAGAGCGGTTAGCAAAGCAACGTCAGCAGTTGAATGCTCGCCTTGGTCTAGATATGGCGGCGACCTTGGGTGTCGATCTCACTTCAGTTTACACCAACGAGGACCTGTGCCCAGTCAAAATTGAGAAGCCAAATAAGACTAATGTCGTGAGGGTAAATACTTGAAATATAATATTTAAAGTATTTTTGCACTTACCTATTAAGAGTAGGAATTCACTTTGAACTTATTTATTACAAAAGCTTGCCAACGCACGGCACACTGATACATTCCTACTTAATAAAAATAATATACAATATTTAATGAGACAAGCACTTCTAGGCAAACGTAACAAACACGAAGAGAAAATAAAAATCAATTAATAAATTATAAAAACTAAAGGAAAATTGATTTCAAAGTTTGAGCCTATATGGATATCCAGACCTAGCTCCTTCATCAGAATGCTTAATCTGGAGTGCGTTTGTGCCAAAACGCAATCTTCTGAAAGGAGGGCCAGATTGAATGATAGTTATCTAGAGGGTACCCCCAGTACCCCCTAAAACTGAGTTAATGATAATACTAGTTTTATTTTCTATGATATTACAAATAGTTTTATGACATATAAATTACGATATTTTCGTGATCATAAGTGAACATATAACAATATTATCCACAGAGACCAATTCAGGAGGTGCTTCCAACGAAGCCGTTAAGTTCGCGAGAGATGAATGTAGCCAAGCGCAAGGCGCGTGCGGCTTTTAGTAAGCAAAAGTCAAGGGATTGCAGTGAGAGGGACGAGACATTGCCCCCTGAGGAGCCAGACAAGAAAAAGATCAAGTTGGACACCGTTGAGGATTATATCTGTAAGTGTCTACCCTCTAAAGTTTTGGAACAATAAAAATGTCAATAAGTAATACTACTGCTGCTTAACGATAACGCTAGACCACATACTATACAACAGACTGCTACCAAATTAGAGGAGCTTCAATTAGAATGTCTAAGACATTCACCGTACTCTCCGGACCATGCTCCAACAGATTAACATTTTTTTCGAAATTTGGATAACTTCTTGCAAGGTAAAAAATTCAATTCTGATGGAGCAGTCGAAGTCAAAGATTTTATTGATTCCCGTTCGAATGTTTTTTTAGTAAAGGGATCAATTAACTAACTATAAGATGGCAAAATTGCATAGATAGCAATGGTGCATACTTTGATTAATAAAATATAAACTATTTAAAAAAAACTACTTTTTGTTCCACCCATACAAAACGCCAATATTTATAAAATCTATAAGTTCATAGTTATCGCTTCTAATATCTATTACCTATTAAAATATAAACAAGAGGCCAATGCTCAGTGCCACAAGTCACAACTGTATGACATAATATGTGATTCCATATATGAGCATAACTATAAAGTTATGTCAAAACTGTGATGGAAAATGTTAGTTTTTTTTAACAATTCGCTAAATTAACTTGGAACTGTATTCAGTTGACAGTGGCGCCGGTGTCCCCGAGCGTGGCGGTGGGTGGGGTGACTGTACGCGCTGGCCCCTGGAGGGCTGGTGTGGGGCATTGCAGACCCAACTGTTCAGTGGGGCGTGGGAAGCCCGCCATGGGGCAGCATCCGCTCTAAGGGAGCTCTTAAAGGCACCCCTAGCTGCATCCGCGTACGCCGCTCGCTCGCGTATACCTGAGACGCCCGAACAGGTATATAAAGATTTATTACATAAAGCAGGTCAATTCATTATATTTACGTTATAAGCAAGTAATATAGTATTTTTTTACTTTTTAACGTATATTAACGCGAATGAATACCCACAACCTGGTCATTTTCTCAAACCGAACATCAGTATAACATATAGTAGAACATATGTTTGTCTAGACTAACTGAGAAATTAATTAAGTTAAGAGATAATCTTTAAAATGAAACGAAGTGTGCAATGCAATTTTCGGCAACGCACTCGCGAGCCCTCTGGCATTGAGAGTGTCCATGGGCGGGGCGGTATCACTTAACATCAGGTGAAGTTCCTGCCCGTTTGCCCCCCGTTCTATAAAAAAAAAAGAATATGCGTCTCTCGCATTCCAAAGCATGTAAAAGATGTCAAACTTGGAATTGAGAGTTAGCGCTAAATGTAACTTGTGAAAGAGCTAATTGATCTAGTTCTTACAGTAGGAAATTAAACACTTCTATAATGACTTGATTCACTATAAATCATATCTTTCACTTCACTGACTACATAAACTGTATAACTTCAAAGGTAAATAAAGGAATTATAATCTATTCCCTACTCCGACTCGACCATCCCACATCGTGCACACAATAATATGTTTCATAAAAATGTTTAGAATTCAATTAAATAAATATTAAAAACTAACTTGCTTAAGATATGAAAGGCAGAGTTGGTTTTTGTTTAAACGAGTTAAATACAGAATAAAAAAGGAAAAATATTATTTTTGCAGTTAGAAGAATGGCATCATGAATGGTTAGAGGACATGGCGTTGCGTCTCCTCTGCGTGCTGGCTTTGGATCGATTTGGGGATTTTGTCTCCGATCAGGTAGTTTCCTTATATTAAATTTTCTATTATAGGTACATACCAAAGCTATTTTTATAATTATAGTAAGAAAGAGTCTCAAGAAATCATAATAGTTTCAAACACTGTATTTAAGTTTTTAACATTTGCTTCGATTTGTGGGTAACAGTTCTGGATTTTGTTTTATTATATATTAAAAAAAACAGTACCTGTCGTAGTTATTTTAATTATACAATTGTTTTGTAGGTGGTAGCCCCAGTACGAGAAACATGCGCGCAAACGCTAGGGGTGACACTCGCTCAGATGCGTGCGCCTCGTGTGAAGGCAGTTGCGGAGAGAGTGGCAGCCCTAGCCTCGCAGAAGCAATGGGAGGCGAGGCACGGGGCCTTATTGGCTTTCAAATACTTGTTAGCTGCTAGACAGGTAAATAATTTTATGCGTGCACGTGCGCACGCGCAGGAATTTCCCCCACTAAAAGTACGCGTGCGAACTTTTCCTTGCTTAATCTGACCAAGTTATGTAGCGATCTTTGTTTATTTAATGCTGTTGAGGCATAGATATGTTGTTTTCCAGGCTAATGAAGTTGTCAGTATAGTTATTATTATGTTATATTTGTTTTAGCTATTTTGGCTGTTTTATGGCCATAAAGCGAGCTCTTTTATAAGTGAGGCGAGATCTTTAGATTTAATCATTTTCCCCATTTAGTAGGATTTTATAAATTTATTAACTTAAATCAATTTTTAATGAAATTATTAACATAACTCTGTTTTAATAATCGTAATCAGACAAAGTAATTAAACACGCTGTAATTAAGTATTCATTTGTATTCGTCTGAAGCAAAAAGAATTTCATTACCATTATTATTATGTAAAAAAATCGTAAAGATTCTTTAAAAATTACCGTGATTCAGTAATCACATCAAAATCATGGTTCTGGCAATTACAGGAAGTGGCTGTAGATAGCGGAGCCCTAGAACACTTGATAGCTGGTCTGGATGATCCAGCTGAAGATGTGTCAGCTGTGGCGGCGGGCGCTCTTGTTCCAGCGGCTCACGCGTTGGCCCGAAGTCGGCCTGACGGAGTTCCGAGATTGGCAGCACGACTGTGGCAGCTGCTGCATGAGCAGGATGATCTGGCGTCGCCGGCTAACTGTTATATGGCGCTGCTGGCTGCATTGATGGCCTTGCCAACAGCTGCTATCCTTTTACAGTAAGTTTCCTTAGTATCGTCAGACTATATTCCAATAATTTTGCCTCAATAATATTGACACGAGTTCATAGTCTAAATTATTAGCTTAAAAATTCTGACAAACACAGAAGTATAACACAGTTATACTTCTTTGGAATTATTAAAAATAGTTTTTGATTGCATGCAAATAATTAATTACAATTAAATAATCAAAGACTGGAAAAGGAGTCATTATAGTCAATAAAATTCGAAACATTTGAAAAATTAAATAAATAAATTTATTAATACTATTATATTTATTATTATTTTCTAATATTAAATAGTATTGATTTAAATATTCAATTTAAATCACTTCTGATTAATATTCAGACGCACATATAAAATTCGCACTTGTATAATGAAAACAAAATGAAAACACGTATTTTAAATGTAGAAACTCAAAGCATGTGGATAAATATTATAAATACACAGTGAACAGTGGCGGCGTGCGTGCCAACATGCGCCACTAACTTCATTCTGTTAATTTTGTGTCACGGTGCGCGCACATCGTAAAATTTCACTCTCATCAATTTTTCATAACGCGCCTAAAGAAGTATAACTTCAAAAATACTTTAGTAATTTAAAAGATTGTCGGAGTCTTTATTGCCAGTTCATCTTGACCGCCTGAGATATGAGAATTGTATATATAAGTTATTGTGCGATTACTATATTTAATTTTTCCTTGCCTGCAAAGTGATAAGACCGCCCGTTGCCCTTTGCTCTCATTACTCTAAAACTTGCTCTTGTAAAGGAACGAAGTTTTCAATAAATAAATAAGTAGTATGATACGCTTCTAAAAAGAATTTAACGAACGAACAATAAAATTAAACTGATATTATTGTGTCAGAGGGCCGTTCTCCCGTTAAATTGATGTTGGTGTAGTGGTTAGTACCTCTGACTGCGAATCCATGGGTCCCGGGTTCGATCCCCGGCTGAGACGAACATCGATGTGATGAGCATTTGGTGTTGTGCTTAGGTCTTGGGTGTTTAAATATGTATTTACATGTATCTATCTATAATATGTATGTATATCCGTTGCCTAGTACCCATAACACAACTTCACCAGCTTAGCATGGGACTAGGTCAATTGGTGTGAATTGTCTAAAAAAAAAATTGTGAAAGCTATTTACAGTTTTACTCCCCAAGATCACGATCAACGACCACGCCCGACCGATGTGAGACGGAGTATGCGTTCTGTCCCGCTCTAGCGCGTATTGGCCGCACCTATATAACGTCATCGTGTGTTAGGTTTATTTTCGTTACTGAATTTCTTGATTGGTCGCCGCTGTCCAAGCCCGCGATAAAATCTATGCAATAGTTTTAAAATATGTGCTTTATGAACTGCACAAATAACTTACAAGTAATTTTATTGGTGTTTTCAGCCCTATTGACCTCGCAGACGTCCTTCCACGTCTATGGCCATACCTCGACCATTCCACGAGTTCAGTTCGTAAAGCGACACTTCAAACTCTCAGAACTTTAACCAAACCTCTAGTCATCACAAACGGTCATAGTGAAGTGCGTGAAAGTGCTGAAGAAAGTGAATGGCTGGCGTGGACACCGGAATTGCTTCAAGCTACTATGAGGCACATTTACCAGCGGGTACTCTTCGAGCATGTCCATGAAATTCAAGAGATTGCTTTACAGGTTAGTTTTATATATAAACGTTATTTTGCCATGTATATTATTTATAGGAAACATTTTTTAGTTCAATTAATTATTAAACTATCTACTATACTAAAAAATAAAGGGGGAAAGTAGAGGGGTGAGAATTAAGGGTTGTATGTATTTTTGTATGCGTTATCATACATACAAAAATTTAGGGGTACCCCATTGATATACAAAAAACCCAAGATGCACAGTCTCGAATAAAAGTAACGCTCGAAAGTGTCCCGAAACACTATTTCTGTCCCTTTCTATAACAGTATGTCTATAACAGTATATGTTACAAGCATATATTATTGCAAAATCAACCTTACGCGAATTGCTTAAAGTTGTTATTACAACGCAGTGTATACGTACTTAAAGCAATAAAATTTTACGTAGGTTTGGTAGGACAAGGTATTGAGTGGAGTCGAACATGACTTTTTTATTTACAACTATTTAACATATTTTAAATTTATCCGACTTTTCGGGTGCTTTACAGCGTGCGTGGTCACGGTGACTAAAGACAAAAGGTGTTGGATGTTAAATAGTTGAAAATTTATAATAATACATAACTTTAATCCGGTTAAAAAGTTTTTTCTTTAAATTAAATAATAATGTTAAATTGGCTACCTCCTGACCTACACTTTATATAGCGTAAATATATTTGTCAAAAACTACACACAAAAAAGTTCAAAAGTACATAAATTTATTTATAAAAAAAAACACAAATAAATAACATCGACTCCACTTATTAGACGCGAGACTATTTGAACGCACTCAGCGCACAATTTAGAATGTTGCGCTCATTTTTTGAGGACGTTTTTTTAACGTTGAGTGTGCATCTTGGGTTTTTTGTATATCAATGGGGTACCCTTAACATTTAGGGGGATGAAAAATAGATGTCCCGTATCTTCGACTGGTTTTAGGATCCTAAGACACGGAAGCGGTATAATATAGATATCTCCGTCTTTCAGGTGTGGGAAAATTTGCTAAGATTCGCGTCTTTGAGTGTAATCTTAGTAGCTGCGTGTCCCATGTTGGCCACTTGGATGTGTCTCGCTATGCAGCCCGCTAAGTTGCCCGTAGAGCCAGATTTGCTCCTATATACACCTCCCAAGGTAAGTTTTCTTATATGTCCTTGTTTATAGTTCAGTTATATAAAATCTCGAATATATAAAGTCTTTGGCAAATTTTATTCGTCGAGATATAAGAAAATATTTGTTTTGTATTGAGTTTTAATCTTAATATATATAATTAAGCGTCACGTTGTTTGTCCGCTATGGACTCCTAAACTACTAAACCGATTTCAATCAAATTTGCACACGGTGTGCAGTTTGATCTAACTTAAAAGATAGGATAGCTTACATCTCAATTTATACCCGCAATATTATAAATATATAAATAAAATAAAAAGCCTTTATTGTTGTTAACAAGTTTTACACAAAGTAGTTTCGTGTGCCTAAAATTACTTATGACTACTATCTAAAAAACACATTTTGACTATTAACTAGAGTTTAACTAATATACTAAAAAATTTTATATTTATTGACTATCGGCAAACGGTAGTTCGGATACAACTTGTCTTCCGACAAAGGCCTCCTCTAAAGCTCTCCAGTCTTTTCTCATTTTTGCGGTGCGAGTCCATGTTGAACCCGCTATTTTCTGAACGTCATCCTCCCATCTCTTAGCCTGTCTTCCTCTATGTCTCTTTCCGTCTAAAGGGTACCATTCTGTGATAAGTTTTGTCCATTTTTCTTGCTTTTCTCTCATCATATGCCCTGTCCACCTCCATTTCAGCTGTTTGTATGTTGTGTATGCATTCTTAAACTTGGTTTTACTTTTGATGTCTATTAATTTTTCTCGGTCTTTTCTTTTGACACCTAATGTACTTCTTTCTATGCTGTTTTGACAAACTTTAATTTTATTTGCTAGATGTTCTGTCAATGCCCAAGTTTGACACCCGTATAGTAAACATGGTAGAATGCACATATTAAATACCTTCCTCTTTTCTTTCCTAGGCATATCTTTGTTCTTCATCACTTCACTGAGTGACCAATATCTTTTCCAAGTATTGGTAACTCTTCTTTCAATCTCTTTTTCCATGCAGCCTTCAGTAGATATTAGCTGTCCTAAGTATACATATTCCTGTACGTACTCTATTTGCTCATTGTTTACTTTTATCGTGTCTGTTTGTGATGAGTTTGTCATGATTTTTGTTTTATTTAAATTCATCGATAGTCCAGCTTTGTCACTTACATCTGCTAGTTGTTGCAGCATCATTTCTAGTGATCTTGAATTTTCCGAGAATATTATTAAGTCGTCTGCAAAGCGTAGGTGGCTCAAGTTTTCACCGTTTATGTTTAGTCCCTCATTTGTCCAGTCTAGGTTCCTAAATATTATTTCCAAAACGGCAGAAAATAATTTGGGTGAGATAGGGTCTCCTTGGCGTACACCTCTCATGATAGGGAATTCTTCGCCTATAGTTTGTAACTTAACTTGCGCAGTACTCTTGGTGTATACATTACGAAGTAATCGTATGTATTTTGTTTGTACACCCTGTATTTTTAGTGCATCCCAGATATATCCGTGTTCTAGTGTGTCGAATGCTTTATTGAAATCGACAAACCCTAGGTAGTAGCTTTTGTTGTATTCTTTATATTTTTGTAATATTTGTCTAAGGGTGTGTATATGATCTATGGTTGAAAAATTTCGACGGAATCCAGCTTGTTCTTTGGGCTGGTTCTCTTCAAGAATATTTGTAATCCTCAATAGTATAATTTTAGAAAATACCTTATAAATATTAGACATTAAGCTTATGGGCCTGTAATTTGATATATCTCCTTTGTCACCTTTTTTGTGTAGTAATATAATTGTAGATTTAGTCCAATCCTCTGGAATATTTTCCGTTTTAATAATTTCGTTAAATATATTTGTAAGCATTGGACCAATTACTGGTGATGTAATTTTCAGTATTTCATTTGTTATGAGGTCTGATCCTGGAGCTTTATCATTCTTTTGTGTACTAATTGCTTTTATGGTTTCTTCGTTTAGTATTTCAGGTATTTCCTCTTCATCGGTATATGCATCATATTCTCTTACCACTTGTCCCAACTTTTGACTATGATATAAATTTCGATAAAATTCTGTAGCAGCTTTTAGTATCTCGGGTCTCTTCTCTGTAATTTTACCATCCTTCTTTTTTATATTTAGTATCCAATCCTTTTTTCGATTTAGTTCTTTCAGTGCCTTTTTTATTCCTCCGGTTTTTTCTATATAATTCTTCATAGTATTAGATCGTTTCGTTTTTCTTTCGTTCCGTAGTTCTTTGCTTATACTTTTGCTTATTTCTGCGATTTTTCGACGGTTGTCTTTAGTTTTCTTTTCTTGTAGTAGTTCCTTACGTTTCAGTAGTAGTTGTTTACTTTTGAGTGAGACTTTCTTCTTGCTGTTTGTGTTTACTTTTCCAGGTATAGTTTTTAGTTGGTTTAGTAGTTTGTTGTATTTTTCTTGTATTGATACGCCTTCTTTACTGTCCATTGATATTTGTAAATTATTAAGTAGGACTTCTGGTTCGCCTTTGTATTGAATAACTGCGTATTTATTATGAAATCGTCTTGTTTTCTTAGGGCGTATCCCTGTCAGTGTAGCTCGAACCATTCTATGGTCTGTATTAAAATTTAAGTTATGTATGACCGACACATCTTTGAATATTTTTCTATTGTTAGTCATAATAAAGTCGATTTCGTTCTTATAAAGGCCGTTCGGTGAGATCCATGTCCATTTATTTCTTAATTTCTTTTTATAAAAGCTATTTAGGATACTTAGTCTGTTTTGTAATGAAAAATTGACTAACCTTGTTCCATTTTTGCTTCTAGTTCCAAACCCGTAGCTTCCTATACTAAGTTCTTCTCCGATATTTTGTGTACCGATTTGGCCATTAAAATCTCCCATTATTATGACGTTTTTATATGCAGTTTCAATTGTATTTTGGAGGTCTTCGTAAAATTTCTCGATTTTTGTTATGTCTTCCTTTTTGATAGATTCCGTCGGTGAATACGCCTGGATAATGGACCAATCTTCTTCTTTTTCTATATTAAGTTTAATGTTGAGAATTGCGATACGTTCAGTTATTCCCCTTATTTCTTCTATTTTGTTTATAAGATGTCTTTTAATCATGAATCCTATTCCATACATACCCGGCGTCTCTCCTTTATGATATAATATATACTTTCCATGGTCTTCTACATGTTCTCCAAATCTTCTCATTTCGCTGATCCCTATAATATCCCATTTTATTTCTTGTATAGCTAGTTCAAGTTCTTCAAGTTTTTCGGGTGTTCTAAGAGATCGACAGTTGATGGTTGCTATTTGAATATCATTCGTTTTCTTTTTAGTGTGAGTATTGACGTTGACGTTATTTTTAACCTTTAGAGGGTCGTGGTCATTTTCCCCCACGATGACCAGTCGGCTTGGGGGAGCGTGGTGTTTTGTACTTGTGTTGTTTATATTATAGGTATGTCGTGTTTTCCGTTTACCGATATTCAATTGTTATTGCTTATTATCTAATGAGTTTGAGGGGAGGGAATTGCTTCTAGTTCGCATTAAATCAAAAGCATTTAATCTGTTGGCGTTCGATGGCATGAAGGTTTGTTGTTTCCTTGGTTGATTATTATTTTCTGGTGATGTTGATGTTTCTCTTCTCCGTTTTCCATTGCTTGTATTGCTTTTTCCTTTTATTATTATTTTATCGAATTTTAAGTATGCGATATTTCCTTTCTTTCTCTCCTCTATAAGTTGTGGCTGCAGTGTTTTCCTTTTCTCCAGCACTTCCTTAGTATAATCTTCTGAAATGTATACATCTTTAAGATTTTTCTTCATTTTCATTATTTCGTTCTTTTTCCATTCATTCACGAAAGATACCAAGGTAGGTCTTGACTTATCACCTGCTTTTCCAATGCGATAGATGTTATTCACATCGTGATCTTCAATATTTATGCTTAAGTCGGTTTTAAGAACTTTTTTCACTTTTTGTAGTAGTTCTAGGTTAGAGTTTTCGTCCTCTTTTATACCAAAAACTATTAAATTATTTTGTTTCTTAGCTCTTTTTAAGGTTTCCAGGTCTTTCTCGACGTTTTCTAATTTTGTTTTTAGGATTTTATTTTCTGCTATGATAGGTTGTAACTTTTCATCCATTCTCTCCATTATTTTGTTAGTTATAGAAGTTTGTAGCTCCGTGGTTTGTTTTTGCATTTCATTTTTCACTTTGTCAAATAAAAGTTGAAATTGAACATCCATTTTGTGTTGTTAAAAAATTATAGTATAGGAAATATAAAGAATTCCGAAATTGCACAGTAACAAATGCTCCTTCAATAATGTGACAGTACAAATGTCACTGCAATAAATGCTCTTTACAGTAATTTCTACGTATTTACCTCGAACTTTATTTGGTATTATGTTTAAGCAACACGGTCGTAGATACAAAATAACCACGTAGAAAGTTAAGCAAATTTTTCTTTCTCACTTCACTTGCATATATTTTATTGTTCACGTTTTTTTTTTTAGTCACCAACACAATAACACTTTTGAAAAGTAGATTTTTTGTATTTATTCCGTTGTCCACAAAGTAACTATCTTTTCCAGGGATAGATATTCCGCTGATATTGTTTAATTATTACTTTTTATAGTATATTTTTACCATTAACTATATTTAATTGATTTTTTTTTGTGGACTCGATGCAAACGTTACGACTACCCTCTGTTATCTATCATAATATTATTAAATTGCAAATTGTTTGTTAATTATTTGACAGTCACAATTCTAACAGATGGCGCTGTGTTAATAGTACCAAAGTTTCTCATAATCTACAATTTAATGGCATAACCACCAAAAAAGCATAGTGGTCCCCATGACTGGTGTTTTACTACCGTTTCCCTTGAATAGTTTACTATAATATTACAAAAACCTTAGCCACAGCAACGCTTGACTGAGTCTGCTAGTTGAATTATATAAAAGAAGCGGTATCCAGGTATTTCTTCCAGAAACTGCTTTTAGCAGTCCGACCGCCCATTTACATCCTGTTTTTTGTTATTGTGCTGTAAATAAAGTGTATTATTGTCAAATATATATCGGAATTAAATTGCATCGTAATAGAACTTGACAACTTAATATAATTAAAAAAATAAATAAATACAAGAGCAACACAACGCACAACATGGCGTAGGAACCCGATTAGTTACCTTGTAAAATATATTTTCAAATATGTCTGTGAATTTACAAAACAGCATTTTTTTCAGGAGCGTCGACCCCGTACTACCTCTCAGTCATCCCTAGGCGAGTGTGAAGAAAGCAACGATACTCGTCCGTCTCAGAAATGGTTGTTAGGCGGTACTGAGACGCAACCGGGTGCGTTGCGCGAGCGCAATGTAACACGCGCTAGGGTACTTGCTGCCAAAGTCTTAGGTATGTATGTATTAATATTTCAATCGAAATGATTTCATATATAAAACAATTTTACTACAAAATTATTTTAAAAGCTTACAATATGTATTTTATATCTGATATCTACAATCTTTACAGTAACAAAAAAGGTATTTTTGTTTAGAAAAAAAATAAAATTTATATTATAGGTTATTGGTATAAGCTAATGGTAAAAAATATGTTTCTAAATTTTATTTTAGTTTTATTTTCATATATGTGTATACCTCCATCGAAACACAACAAATTTCCTTGATAACAAGAGATCGGGCAATACTTTCCCAAGCAATAAAAAAATGTTAAGTCATATCATTCTTTTGTTAGTAAAATCCATAATCCCTTGAGATTAAAGCAGCAATATAGCCATGGACCGGCTACACAACGACTATATTATCAGTAAATAAATTTTATTTTGTTTTTTAGGTTATTTATCGTGTTATCTAGTCCAGCCGGCCCCCGGCATAGAATATAAAGTAGAAGATGAAAGTCCTATAGATTGTTATACAAAGGTGAGTTTTTATATAAAAACTATTCTACTTATTTAAATTAAACGATTATATGATAAAACCCCTTTTGATCCTTTTTAAATATTCAATTACAAATGACAAGTTAAATTTTCCTAAATTAAATACTTGCCGATTAGAAAGAGTGGTGGAGACTTTCTTTATAATTCATCTAGTCCTACTTATGCCCATGATTTATGAAGTGAAGGTCGTAGGTTCGATCCCTGGCTGTGCACCAATGGACTTTCTGTCTATGTGCGCATTTAACTAACATTCGCTGGAACGGTGAAGGAAAAAACGTGATGAAAACGGCTTGCCTTAGACCCAAGAAGTCGATGGCGTGTGTCAGGCACAGTAAGCTGATCGCTTATTTTGCCTATTCCATTGACCATGATCATGTGACAAATATTGAGGCCCAGACCTAAAAGGTTGTAGCGCCACTGATTTTATTTTTTATTAAAACAGTGTCGTTACAATATCTAGTTCCAGGTTTCAGTGCCTGTTTTGTGATATTTCTTAATATGCAAATAGGTGATCAATCGCTGCCTTTAGATCGAATGACTTCTTCTGTTTTGTTAATTATTTTGATGGTAATCTTTGCAAGGTGATGGTGGTATACCTCCGTGGAGGCAGTGCCCTTCAGCGTACAGTGGCGAGTCTGGTGATATCGTCTTGGGCCACTCATACTGTTAAATACAAGCTGTTTCCCCCCGACATGCGCGACGATACACAGGTTTGTTTTTTATACCATTGCAAGCATTAATTTTGTTAAAATCGGGTTGATTAAAAAAAAAAGCAGTATTGGTAGTCACTTAATAGCTAGCTTGTGTCACGTGATAATATTATCGTTTAATAATTTAAGGATAGTACAATTATCGGTTTTTATTGACCAATACTAACTCTGGTTTTTAAAGTAACAAACAAACTGGCAAAGAAACTTAAATTGAATAAAATATAGTCACAAAAAGTTAGTATAGCATCATTCGATTTTAGCACAACTTAATGTTTTTTATGTGACACCAGGCAAACAGGCAAACGGCCATGGATATTCCACATAGCCAGAAGGCTCGCAAATGCGTTGCCGGCCTTTTAAGAATTGATACGCTCTTTTCTTGAAGGACCCTAAGTCAAATTGGTTCAGATTTTTTTTAAAGGTTTGTTTAAATAAAACATTTGAACGGATATTAACGTGATCCTATTACATTATGCAACTTGATAGAGTAAAGGTCGATTCACACATATCAGTGAGCCCACAGTTCCGGCACAGTACCGCATCAGTGATAATTATTCTTTCAAACATTCTCTATGGATGTATTCACACTTGTCAGTGTCAGTGTCGTCTCAGTACCGTCAGTGTCAGTGCCGGCACCGGCCATCACGGACGTGATCGGCGACAACGATATTTTATCACGGATCACTGACGCCGCTGCATCGAATATATTATATTCGAGAATATTAAAACAGCTTTCCGACATTTTAAAATATTCAAAATACTTTCTTTCGTCTTTAATTAATTCTTTGTATAATGTCACGAATTCTCCTTCTGATTCTCTTAACTTCCATGCTTCATGTACCCATTTTCTTTTTTTTCCTCGATTATCTTCTTCTTCGTCTATCATAGCTAATTCTGTGTTATTGAAGAGTGCCATCAAAACAATCGACGTCAACGCTAGTCTGAAGGGAACGTCGTGCACGAAGACCCGCAGAGATCTGTACTGATATGTGTGAATTGAAGCACTGACGCACCACTGTAGCACGGATACGGAACTGTAACGGTACTGTGCCGGAACTGTGGGTTCACTGATATGTGTGAATCGACCTTTAGTCTCTTGAAAGAAATTGTCTTAAAAAGTTATAAAACTTATATCCCTTGAATAATTGAAATACTGTTCTATACTCGCCATATGTTATAATTTTTACTGAAATCTGTGATGACTAATATTTAAAATTGTATTTATACATTTAATAGGAGTCAAACGATAATGACGTGTCAAAGCTTGCGCCGCCATTACTGGTGTCAACTTTGCACACAGCGCTCAATCAAGTGCTGTATTATGACGAAGTTGCCCTGAATTGTAATAGGTAAGTGTTTACATAAGTTTAATGTATCGATTAAAAACTATGCTGTTAAAGAAACAGGCTCACTGCAGTTTCGCTTGCAAGAACTTTAAATTGGTAAATAACGGCTATCCAAAGAGTCATATGTGTTAGTATGAATAAAGAAAAAAATGTGTATGTACTTATGTACACGTGTTAGAAGTTATACGTCTTTGGCGTAAGAAGAAAAACCTTTAAAAAAAACATATTCTACGTTTGTAGAAAAAACTACACTAACAATAGAAAAATCTAAAATATTGACTATAGCTAGCTAGTTCAGCGTGTCGGTTTTTTGTGACGGTGTGCGCGCGCATCGTCTAAATTTACTCTCATCATTTTTCCCTAACGCGCCAAAAGAAAACTTCAAAATTCTTGATTATTTTCAAAGATGAGTTTTTCAAAACTTAATCTTAAATATCATAATTTTTCATACTCTTGTTTAGCCTTTCTGTTTAATTAATACAGAAACTGTACGTACAGATTAGCTAATGTGTTAGTAACAGATATTTTAATTATGCGACAGGATTCTCCAAGAGGCTCGCGATTTGCTAGCAATGATGAAGCATTACAAGTTGGCCGTCGGAGAGGAATTTAATAATATACTTAGATTGGAGCAGGTTAGTTTTTTACAAGAATATTTTATTTATTTGGGAAACAAAACAGAATCTATAAAAAAATATAAAAAATAAACACATTGGATGTATCTACAAAAAGTTTCATTGTTAAAAAAATATGATACAAAGCGAAGAAAAACAAAACATGACAGCACAAAATTTATGAATTCGGAGAACGACAAATATACTAGTAGCTATAATAAAGAAGAAAGATACAAGAATTAGGACATTAATAGTTGTTTTAAATTATTCCTAAATGAAGCAGTAGAATCCAAAGCAGGAGTCGGAAGGTTAAATTGTTTTCTATCAGATATTTCTGTGTTTTTTGTCTATGTTACCTATAGCTATAGTATTAGATAAGCTTAATTTTTGGGTGACACAAGACTCGTCACTTAAAATCCTCAAAGAAAATGAAACATATATGTGTGCTCTGCGTGGTTTTGGGACCTAGAATTATACATAATATCATTACTAAACTGATCCCATTTTCTGTTATATGTATAATCTGTTTAAATTGTAATTAATTAGAGATTATATGCCCACTTTCTCTGAGATTAAAATCCTTGGTAGAAATGAGCAGCCATAAATAAGTGATTTCATTGTATAGGTGGCACAAATGACGACTGTGACTGAACGATTAATTACGGGAATGAAGATCAAACGAGTCTCCTCCAGTCTGGAAGAACGTCGAGCAGCGCTTCACACAGCCGTCACTCAGTGCTCTATAGACCAGAGCGCGCTAAACATATCGTAAGTTAACGTCTTTTATTTATTTATTTATAATACACATCATACGTAGTACTAAATCTACGGTATATTACAAATTCTTTTATCTAAAATGTATGACAATTAGGTAAACCAATGTTACAAAAAAAATATTAAAAAATACAATTAAAATACCAGAAATTTTTGTTAAGCAATAAAAAAATTACCAGCAAAACAGCGGATTAGGTTCGAGATAGGCACTTAACAATGCTTTCTTTAAGACCGATCAGCCAACTACCGAATATATCCAGCTTCGGATAAAGTACTGTTTAATCCGTTAAAATCACGAATAAGAAAAAACCTTGGCACCTCCTAGGTTTTTTTTATATTTTTTATTATTGTTATAATAAAAAAATATAAAAGAGGTATGCCAGCACTGCAGCAAGTGGAGATCCGTAGTCTCTGCCTCATCGGGAAAAAGGCGTTAATTTATATAAAAAATATATGATAAAGACTAAAGTGTCTCAGAAAGTGTTGCAACTCACTAAGATTAAGATGCAAAATAATAAAAAATTACACAATTTTTTTTTTCCAAGGGTCCAAGCAGCAGTCAGCGGTGCAGTGGCAACACTCCGAGTATTGCCAGAGAAGCTAAACCCCGTAGTTCGACCTTTAATGGACAGTATTAAGCGTGAAACGTCAGAAGAACTGCAAGCTGCGTCTGCGCAGACATTAGCGCATTTATTGGCAACACTTCAGCCGAGAGAGTCCTGTCCTAACAACAAAGTTCTTGTTAACTTAAAGGCCTTTTTACGGTAAGTTTTGATTATATTTAAAGGGCCTGACCAATTTATTTTTTTGCTGTTTCCTATGAAACATGCTATTTTGGATTTTGAAACTTCATACATTCAATATATTCATAAGTTTATTTTCCGTATTTTTAGTACTACTTCAACTTTCAAGTGCATATAACTTTGTCGCTTGATATGCATTTTTATCATGATATTTAATTTAGACTTTTTACATAGATTTTATTCATAAATATGTAATACTAAAGTAACAATGGTTATTGGTTACTTAGGGTTTTTTTTTGGGATTTTTATTTAGCCCAATTTAAAGAAAATGGGTATTATAAATATGACCATAGAGTCAAATTTAAAGAAAATCTGTGTTTTATAAATAATAATCTGTCTGTATCTGTAGTCTGTATTAGGCCAAATTTATAGAAAATTTTATAAATAAAAAATAAATGCCGTTACTTTCTTTTCTTGTTCTTACTTACAAGGTGTCTAGAACTTTTTATTAATAGATACATATAGATAAAAGATTTTCGGGTATTAACAGATGTGATCCAGAGTTTACGCCCCGAATATCGTTGGAAATAATGGACAAGCCCGAGGGGGATTCCGGTAGTGGCGATAGTGGTGCCGAGAATAAGGAAGAGCACGCGTGTCAGCTGCCGCCATGTTAGTATTGATTTGATTTATTTATACATATTATATTTGTTTTTCGCTATATTTCTGGCATTTTTAACCAACGAAAATAGCTAACAGCAGTATTAACCAAAAAAGCAAAATACTGTGTTTTGTCTTAATACCAAAATTGATGTTAAAATTTTGTAGAATGTATTATTTTGGTAAAACCTTCGCAGTTGCATTTGAATAGGGTTTCTGGTAATGTTATTTATATTGGAAATTGGATGAGTTTAAGAAAAAAGTGCGTGCGTACAAAGTACACGTGTCAAATTAATATATAATAATAGTAAATTAATTATTACTAAGGTAAAAGCCCCAATATATGATCATGTACCAGTATATGATCACTCCATGTATTTCTATAGCTAAATTTGTGAATATAGATATACAAATTGAAAATATACGAAATTCTGTTTTTAAAATTAAAATTTCTTAAAGAGAATTTATGACATAATATATAGTATTTTATATTTTAAGCAAAATAATTTAATGAAATCTCAAATGACGAATGAAATATAAAAAAAATATATAAATATAAAATATTCGTATATTTTCGTATATTGCTACGTTCGCCCTTTCTCACTCTCTCTCGATCGGTCTCAATCGCTCTCTCCCTTTTCGTCGGCAAAAACGCTGCACATGTTCGTGACGCTAATATTATTATTATTGAGTTTCATCCATAACAATTTTACCCTCACGCCTACAAAGTTTCACTTCAAAAAATTTCAAATAATTCTTTAATGTACGATTTTTGTTATATTAGTGGACAAATACAACGGCATCGTAACATTACGCGATCAGCAGCGAAGTGCGGAGCGCGTAGTCCCAAAAAGGGGTCGACCGCCTGCTAACAGCGCGCCCATTGAGTTGGGCATTGAACAACTCTTTCCTAACGAAGATCAGGTAATATTAACTTAGAATCACGATAACACAGCCTCACATATTGAGATGTACGTAAATTACTACTAAAGAAACTTACTATTCGATAAATCCGTTATAAAAAAATTTACAGAATTCTCTAATTTTATAATATAAAAATAATTGTAATTAGTGTTTTATCAAACGTAATCAAGTTTTTAAATGAACTCACGCAGTTGGTTAATTCAAAAGTCAGTCCTTAGTTTTTAACCGACTTGAAAAAACACGAAGAAGTTAAGTTTTTTCCTCATATTCAAGCATATCCCCTTGGACTGATCTGTATGATCAGGTTCCAAATAATCGTAATAGGATCTTAAGGGAGCGTTCAAGTATTACGTAACGTATTTTATTTTCCTTTTGTAAAACGTTACGATGCGGGGCGGGGATTAAATTACGCGTTATTGTTAATATTATTTTCTACTTACACCGCATAATAGTAACTAAAGAGTCACTAGGTGGTCACGAAACGTTTTACTAGACTTGGGTACAGTACTGTACTTGGGTACTGAAAAACGTAATGGCGAGTTACATGGGGCCCCCCCCCCAGTGTCAATAATCTCCAAAAATTGCGTTACGTAATACTTGAACGCTCCCTAACTATGAATAAATTAATTTATACTCTGCTTTTTAATTCCGTAGAATTCTGACATTTCGTAAGTGTTGCTACTAAAAAAGTTCTCCACCGAAAAAGAGACCAATTTGACTTATTTGAGGGCAAAATTACTTTATTTTATTCTTTAGCTTGCATCACTGCCTCCTTATTCCAGGTTTAGTAAACTTTAAAAAAAAATGTTCTCTTTACTTACCACTCGCCGTTAAACCACTTTTAATGTGGAGCACCGCACTTAATAAAATGGATACATTCACTAACGAATAAAATGTTTGTATAGACTAAGATGCTCAGACTCGTATTGAAATTGAAAAATGTCCTCGGCACAAAAGGTTTGCCATCTCTGACATGTAAAAAATGATAGCTGTCAGAATTCTACGGAATTAAAAATCAGAGTATAACTTCCTTATGATATTAACAGTACCTATTATTTTTCAGGCTCGAAAATTGCTTCGCATTCAAAGGCGTGGCGCAATGATGGCTCTGACTAGTCTGGCTGAATATTTTGGCGATGATCTGCCAGAAAAGCTACCAAAGCTATGGGAGTTCATTACTGAGCCATTTGAGAAAGTTCTCACTGATGCCGGTATGTCTTTTACGCTTTATTCGCGATATTTAAAGGAATTATTTTTTATTAAGGATTTTTCATATTCGAACTACTAACCCAACTCCAATGGAGTGAGTGTCGTAGGTAAATCGGTTCTGGAAATTTAGATTGAACCGACAGTAAATATTTTATTTACACTTCTTTATTCCAAAATATTATAGTTTTTCATACGTTATTTGTATTTGGATGGAGGAGGTAAGTCTATGCGACGGTTTCACTCGAGGTACTAATACTAAGTACGTATATTAGGTAAACTCGTATATGTACCTATATTAAGCTAAATAAATTCACTAATAAAATACTCACGTTATCGATATTAAAGTCAAAGTTAATAGGCTAAGCAGACCCAGTTTTAGTAAATAAAGTTCCTTTTTAGGAAAGGGGAGATTTGAGCCTCCCCTGCTGCTTAGCTTCTCTGCCACAGATCTGCCTGATCGCGTGGTTGATAGGCTATTAGGGGTCCTATATATAAAAATAGACAATATAAAAAATATGTCTTTTCAGAGCTTGAGAGTATGGAAGTAGAGGTTGGTGACGAATTGATATCTCGTCTACAAGTGGTGGAAGCAGTTTGCGGCGTGTTAGGGAAAGGGGCGTGGTCGCAAGTGGCGGGCGGGGTCCAGGCGTGTGCTGCCCTCACACGGGCGCCTTACACGGCCTTGAGGCATATGGCCGCAAGAGGCCTGGCTGCTATGGCTAAACGAGAACCACATGCCGTCATGGATGTGCTTATACAAGAGGTAAGAATAAAAAAAAAGGAATAAACATTTTAATAAATTTTGGTGTTAATGTAAAAACAAAATCATTAAAATACAATCAACAGTTTCGACGTAAACTAACCTTTGCGTTTTAGCATTAGCAAAGCATTAACTGTATAACAAAATATGTTATTATTATTTATTTCTTGAGTGAGGTATTTACACTTTTATACTTTGTTTAGGGATTGTCGTAAAATCAAAAGTTTGGTCAACGATAACATTTAACTCATTTTTTTAAAAACAATTATTTCAATTAAAATGTTAGGACACTGACAGTCTAAGGATGTAAAATTGACTTAAAATAAATAAAAAAAATAATAAAATACATAAATTGCCTACTTGATATTATATTGTTTTATAGCTAATAGAATCGCTGAGCGAAGGCAGCGAGTGCGTCCGTTGCGGGGCAGCGGAGTCCCTTGCGAGGCTCATAGACACGCTGCAACTGCAACTAGTTCCATACATCGTCCTATTATTGGTGCCATTATTAGGTAAGTTAATATAAATAAAAATAACGACAAAAAACTAATATTAATTTATATTTAATATATAAAATTCTCGTGTCACAGTTTTCGTTGCCATACTCCTCCGAAACGGCTTGACCGATTTTGATGAATTTTTTTGTGCTTATCCGGTATCTATGAGAATCGGCCAACATCTATTTTTCATCCCCCTAAATGTTAGGGGTAGTCCACCCCTAAATATTTATTTTTATTTTTTAGACAAAATTTTTAATTTCTATTTTTTTATGATACAAAATACAAAAACACATACAACCCCTAACTTTCACCCCTCTACGATCAACCCCTATTTTTTATTATAAATGATATGGCAAAACGACGTTTGCCCGGTCAGCTAGTCTAATACATATATAAAATTCTCGTGTCGCGGTGTTTGTAGTTAAACTCCTCCGAAACGGCTCGACCGATTGTCATGAAATTGTGTGTGCATATTGGGTATGTCTGAGAATCGGACAACATCTATTTTTCATCCCCCTAAATGTTAAAAAGGGTAGTCCACCCCTAAATTATTATTTTTTTTAATTTTTAGATTAATTTTTTTATGATACAGCATAAAAAAATACATACAACACCTAATTTTCACCCCTCTAGATCAACCCCTATTTTTTATTATAAATGATATACAAGGCAAAACAAACGTTTGCCGGGTCAGCTAGTTATTATATAATAATATAAATAATTATTATATTTATATTAATAGCCTTTTTAATTACTATATAAGAATAAATATGGATACAAAAAAAAATTTAGTATCCAAGAATTTTCATCAAATGATCTGCTTAATTCTGAATTTAATTTATAGGATGTTAGAGTAATTTTAGTCATAATAAAAAAGTCGTGTTTTTAATATCAAATCGCTAATCAAATTCCAAAATGTGGCTAAAAAAGGTTCAATTAAAATCATAATTTAAAGTAAAATATTTAATTCCCAGGCCGTATGAGCGATCATAACGAGTCAGTGCGCGTGATGTCGACGCGTTGTTTCGCTACCCTTATACAACTTATGCCCCTGGATGGTGCTGTTCCTGAACCCCCAAATTTATCACCTGAACTGAAAGCCAGAAGACAACGTGACCGTACTTTTATCGACCAGCTCTTCAACCCCAAGTCCATCAAGGATTATAAGATACCAATACCCGTGTCTGCAGAGCTTAGGAGTTATCAACAGGTATGTAGCCTTTGTGAAAACTTATACTTCTGCAGTCGCGCTCTTCATTTCTGAAGGTTATATTAGGGGCGCTATCTCCTGTCTTAGGTAAGCCTCTACGCCTGGGTGATGATAAGACCTGTAAAGGCCTTTACTTGATACGTCCAGCGGGTAGAGAAGCCCTCAAAGTCTGGTTCACTCCACTCTGCCACTCACTTTCTAAACTTTCTGGATCTTTGTTATATGTCCAAAAGAAGTTAGGATCCGATGTGTCAACTTATAATAAACTTGTTATATATAGTCAAATACTCTAAGGGTCTGTTTCACAATGTATGGTACTTTTACCAAATAGCTATGCTACACATAAATTATTTGGAAGATAAATTGTGCTATTTGACATTCATCGGACTAATAACTTATGATGGACTTTATGTGACGAATAGCGCTACCTGACAGTCGTGAAACGCAACAATAGTGTTTATCCTACCAATAAGTAATAAATAGCTAATTTGGAACTTATGTAGAACTTATCCGTACATTGTGAAACAGTCCCTAAACTTAACTAAATCTGAACTATAAAGAAAATAATTCAATGAGATAATAGAATATTATTTTTATAGGCTGGTGTAAATTGGTTACGATTCCTGTACGAGTACAAGCTTCATGGAGTACTATGTGATGACATGGGTTTGGGAAAGACGCTCCAATCAATCGTGGTGGTGGCAGGATCGCACTATGAGCGATCTCAAGCGGGTTCACCATCCTTACCGTCACTAGTCGTGTGTCCGCCTACACTTACTGGTGAGTTAATAGAAACTTATTTCAAATTGTCTATGTAATTTATTCGACATAAACTATTGATATAAAAAAATTGCACTTTTATTTCATACCAAACTAAATAGACTATTTCTGAAAAATGTGTGAGGATATTATGAGGATATTTCCGGAGCAGACGCCAAGCCCACCAGACCTACTATTAATAAATAAAGTCCCTTTTGATCTGCGTGATCGTTCGATAGGCTATTAGGAGTCCTCTGTATAAAAAATATCGAAACGAAGTAAAAATTGTTTGACAACGTCATAAAGTTTAAACAAATTTACCAAATAATCTGGTATCAAAAAATATTTTTTATAGGTAGTTTAGAAGTATTTGTTTTAAGTTAATAAGGGAGCGTTCAAGTATTACGTAACGCAATTTTTGGAGATTATTAAAACCCCCCCCCCCCATGTAACTCGCCGTAACGTTATTCAGTATCCAGGTACAGTACTGTACCTAAGTATAGTAAAACGTTTCGACCACCTAGTGACTCTTTAGTTACTATTATGTGGTATTAGTCGAAAAAAATATTAACAATAACAATAATCCCCCTCCCACAATACGTTACGTAATACTTGAACGCTCCCTAAACTACGTTTTTTTTAATTTTTTTAATCGTAATTTATCTCTGTTCCAGGCCACTGGGTATTCGAAGTGAACAAATTCATATCAACAAAATATCTGAAACCGTTGCAGTACGTCGGTCCGCCCGTTGAACGAGAACGTCTACGCGGCCACGTACGCCGGTACAACCTTATCGTAGCCTCATACGATATCGTTCGAAAGGATATCGATTTCTTCAGCTCAATTAAATGGAATTATTGCGTGCTCGATGAAGGACACGTAATTAAGAACGGGAAGACGAAAGCGTTTAAGGCTATCAAGCAAATTGCCGCAAATCACCGGCTTATTCTGTCCGGAACTCCTATTCAGGTAAAGATTAGTTTGAAAGGATAACTTCGCGGGTTGACCTAATGTGTCCTCTGCCTTACTAGAATATTTGATTGGATTTCGAGTCTTTATTGAGCTAAATAAAGTATTCGTAATTTTAAAAAACAGTTTTGTTGATGATATTGAATTCATAGTTATATGTTATTTGATGTTTTGTATTTACTCTATGAATTGCTATTTATATGCTGGCCTTTTTTGGTACATGTTAATCATTATATATAAAAAAATACTTCAAATATCCAAATATTTATTAAAAATGGCTTAGTAAATAAACATTCATTTTAAAATGGTTAAGCTGGCAACATTATGTTTAATTTCCAATCTTATTCTCCAGAACAACGTCCTGGAACTATGGTCTCTCTTCGAATTCCTGATGCCGGGTCTTCTTGGAACGTCTCGTCAGTTCACAGCCCGATACTCCCGGCCCATCTTGCAGGCTCGGGACCCTCGAGCTACACCCCATCACTTGCAGGCTGGGGCTCTAGCATGCGAACAGCTGCATCGACAGGTATATATTAAATTAACCCGAAAATCTCATATCTTTATCTCTCTCTCTATCTCTTTTAAAAACTCAAGTCGTAATTTTTTCCAAATTTTATTTGTCACATGAAATTAAATACACTTAAGTAAAAATGGGCGGGGCACATGGCAAGAGGAAAAGAAAAACATTAAACTGGTGCCCAAGGTACAATAAACGCAAAAGAGGAAGATAATTAGAAGGTGGATAGACCAGATTAAGGAAACAGCATGTGATACGTGGTTAAGAGTGGCTCAGTGCAGACAGAAATGATGATTAGATAGCTAGGAATGAATGAGATGATAGAGAATTAAATGTAAAGTATCGGACATAAAAATAAAAGGCTGTTATTATTATTGAAGTGAAACTTCTTTAGGCGCATGAGGGTAAAAATTTTACGGAACGTCACGAAGATATGCAGCGTTTTTGTCGAAGAAAAGGAAGAGAGGGATTGAGATAGAGTGAGAAAGGCCGAACGTAGCATGAAGCAAATAGCCATGGAGCGAGAGTAGGGAGCAAGCAAGTGAGAAAGATCGAGAGAGAGAGTGAGATAGAGCGAACGTCGCATCACGCGCAGTGCCTTGGAGTGAGAGGTGGGATAGAGCTATAGTGAGAAAGATTGAGAGAGAGAGCGTAAGGGAGATCGAGAAAAAATACACGCTAATGGTTGCTGTATTCGTTTAGTAGTTACATATTAGAACTTTAGATGGCAATTCTGTCGCATAACGTCTTGTGCAGTAAACGCAGATTTTTTATTTATTTATATTATCATTAGCACATATACAGTGTGTAAACAGTGTGAATATGGATATACAAATACATGGAGTGATCATATACTAGTACATGATCATCTATTGGGGCTTTTACCTTAGTAATAGTTAATTTATAAAGAAGTTTCACTTCTGACACGTGTACTTTGTACGCACGCATTTTTTTGAATATTTGTTCAATACTCTAGGTGCTACCGTTCCTCCTCCGTCGCGTGAAAGAAGATGTGCTTCGGGAATTACCACCGAAGATCACTCAGGACTACTATTGTGACCTCAGCCCTCTGCAAAAATCTTTGTACGAACACTTCTCGAAACGGCACATGACGCCTGACGTCGCACATTCAAGGAAACACGTCTTTCAGGTAATTCATACTTTTTTACTTAATTGGTAATTATTTGTCCTTTTCAAGAAAAATTAGTTATAAAAACATTAATATTAAAAATTCTCATGATCCTGGTGATATATCGTTTGTATTTAAGGTATTTAACAATCATTGATAGCCTCAACCTTTTTACTAAATTTAAATTTACCCCAGGCATCTTATCATCCCATTTGTCCCTCCTTTCAGAAGAACGCATTTTGACCAAAACTCACCGATATCCAGGTTGAGCATGGTAAACGAGCTAGGTCTGGATGTCCATAGTTGCTCCTCTCACTTTTTCTTTAGTTCTTTTTTCTCTTCGCGTTTGTTGTTTCCTATAAGAGCTTGTCACATTAAACAAATATTTTATTTTTCTTGTACCGATGTATCAGCGTGCCGGGCGTTGGCATGCTTTTATGAATAAATATAAGAAGAAACGACTAACTTAAAAAAAATTTCAGGCTTTGCACTATTTACAAAACGTGTGCAACCATCCCAAGTTGGTGCTGACTCCGGAACACCCAGAATGGGCGCGAGTTCAAAAACAACTTACCACACAACGGTCCACACTCAACGATATCTCGCATAGTGCTAAACTACCCGCACTTAAGTATGTATTAACATTAATGCCCGAATATACTAATTCCACTAAAGTTAAAATACTCTAACGGTTAAGGCCGGCAACGCACTCGCGAGCCCTCTGGCATTGCGAGTGTCCATGGTCCAATCACTTAACATCAGGTGAGCCTCCTGCCTGTTTGCATCCTGTAACATAAAAATAAATTTAAAAAAAAAACTTGTGAAGTATTTTTACTTTCCCAGATTGCCCCACTAAACCTCTTAAACTTTTCTAGGCAATTACTTCTCGACTGCGGTATCGGTGTAGCGAATTCAGAAAGCGGCGACTCAGAAGGAACAGAAGGGGAACTGTGTCGCGTTGTCTCTCCTCATCGAGCCCTCATATTCTGCCAACTTAAGGGCATGTTAGATATCGTCGAACGAGATCTTTTGCGAACACATCTTCCTACTGTGTCGTACTTGAGGCTGGATGGATCTGTGCCTGCGCATCTCAGACATGATATTATCGCTAGATTTAATAGCGACGTCTCCATTGATCTGCTACTGCTGACAACAAGTGTGAGTATATTAATGTTTTGAAAATAAAACGTAAATAATTCAATTGGATTTTCTCGTTTTAAACGGTGTTTGTTAATCAGATCTTCCTTTATTTCATGTTGAAACAAGAGATTTTATAATGTTGGAATTTTGGTCCTTCGAGCCGAACTCAACTTTAACTACTTTTTAGGTCGGTGGTCTCGGTCTTAACCTGACGGGAGCGGACACGGTGATATTTGTGGAGCACGACTGGAACCCCATGAAGGACCTTCAGGCCATGGATCGAGCGCATCGTATCGGACAGAAGAACGTCGTCAACGTATATCGCCTCGTTACTAGGGACACGCTCGAGGAGAAAATTATGGGGTAAGATTATATTTATATTCCTTATTTATGATTAGGCCTAGGGGCTTCAGCGTGTGACTCTCATCCCTGAGGTTGTAGGTTCGATCCCCAGCTGTGCACCCATTGACTTTCTTTCTATGTGCGCATTTAACATTTGCTCGAACGGTGAAGGAAAATATTGTGAGGAAACCGACATGTCTTAGACACAAAAAGTCGACGGCGTGCGTCAGGCAGAGAAGGCTGTTCACCTACTTGCCTATTAGATAGAAAAATGATTATGAAACACATTCAGAAATCTTAGGCCCAGACCTAAAGAGGTTGTAGCGCCTCTGATTTTTTTAAAAGATTATATTTCTTATTACAAATTATTTTCAATATTTATAATGTATTTTTATTATTTTATTTTATGTAAGAATATTTGTGCTTGTTCTGTCATATAATTAGGTATGGCTTATCAGTTGTCTTCTATCTGAAGGAATATATTTTAGAAATAATTTATAATTTTAAGACATAAATAAAAAAAAAACAATTCTTATTTTAGCTTACAAAAGTTCAAACTGAAGACGGCAAACACTGTCATCAGCAGTGAGAATGCAGCCATGGAGACAATGGGCACCGACCAGCTCCTCGACCTGTTTCAGCAATCCGGCAACCCTGGTACTTCCAGCAATGCCAGCAGTACCAGCAAACCTCTGCTGGAGACTTTGCCAGAGCTCTGGGATGATAAGCAGTACGAAGAGGAGTATGATATGAGCAATTTCATTCGCAGCCTCAATCAGTTTAAAGATTAATTGTTTGTCTTTTAGGATTGTTCTTACTTCTTCTTGATCAGTCTTTTAAGACACATATTTTTTTGTTTGTATGCTAGTGTTGGATTGGCACAATATTAAAGGCGGAAATATTTTTAATGCCTTTTAATTTATTTCTAAAAACTAAATCAGTTCTTACGTAAATTGTCTTTTTCTGACAAATTATATTTACACTGTGAAAGAGACAGTTAATTTTTTTATTTTAAAAATCTTTCTCACCTTTTAAGCAATACTTAAATAAAGAAGGAATTTTGTTTTTATAAGTAAGTATGACCATAGTTTTTCTCTTGATATTTTCAAGAAATTTCCCTCAGTTTCTACAGCTTTAAGACTTGTCAATTATTCTCGCAAATTATATTTATTCAAGAGAAACATGATAGAGGCTGATTCTGTGATTTTTTTCAAAACAATAGAACATCTATTTTAACATATCTGTGACAATAAAAAATATTGGACAAAGATGACATTTTCTGTACATGTACAATACCAATTGGAAAATTTGGAGTTGGAAATGCTAAACTTAATATGTTTAAAGGAAATGTATTTTGACATAAATTATTTGATAAAAAAAATTAAATTGATGTGTAGATTAGATTTCAGATAAAATAGTTACAATGACTCTATAACATTTAAAATATAGAATTGAGCTTTCACTTAAATTAATGTTGTAGGTTAATTCGATAGAATCGCCATCGTAATTATTGGATGAGTAATAAATTGATAAATGTTGGAATATATGACAACCAATTAACTAAGTCACGCCACATTTTTCATAATATATTTAATTTTAACTTATATAAGGCGATCATAATGATCCTATGACATATTTAGGATTGTATTTTGTAATTAAGAAAACATTTTGAATGTGCTATATGACTTATACTAATAACTTCATTTCTTGACTTGTCAAATCTCTTAGCTAATTTCAGATTCGGTTACTTTACTTTTATTGGTAAATATAAAACTAACGAACCTCTTTAGATTCATTCTAATTAAAACGGATGGTTAAAAGTTTGCGGAACGCTATTTCAATATTCCTTTGAACATAGTTTTTTATTTATAATATAATATTATTTAGTGTAGGATGAACTAAACCAAAATAAAAGAGTTCTACATTTTACATATTTATTTTAAGATAAGATTTAATTGCTACTTCTATAACATGGATACAGCGTTAACGCGTGTTTATTAATGGGAACATACAATTATCCCAGACAATTTGTTATATGTTTATTTAGTTTTTCCTTTATCCTAAATGAATGGACAAAGCCAGACAGTTTCAAATAAAAAAATATGGCGCTTTTCTTACACAAAAACATCTAATATATATTTTGTGTATATTTTTTGTTCAATAAAGAATATACGTTTGTTATCGTTTTAAAAAATAAGTTCCTTAGTAGGACGTACCTCAAGTTCTTACAATTTTATTTATTATATACTTTAAGTTCGTAGTCATACTGTTTAGTCATTTTATTAGATGTAGTTCTGTCGCCGGATGCCGGCTTTATTGTACCTGCTCAATAAAAATTTAATAATTTTTATTTGACATACAAATATAATAAGTTAAGTTTTTTTATGTGCTATTTCTACAGGTTTGTTTTTCGGAAGTAACTGGATTTTTTTTAATTAGCTACATTGTTTTTTTTTACAATCATTTGAAGTAGGCACAGTTATAGTTAAGATTTTCGCTAATGTATTCTAGATATAGTTCAATGTAGTATCCAAAATGTATTGGGTTTGTATCGAATTCTATGTTATTTGTGTTTTTCTTTGTTTGTTTGTTAAGACGACAGCGTTGTCGGATTCGTCTTGTATCTTTTGATTACAGAAATAAAAGGGTTGAAAATAATGTGATGTATTATTTGCAACTTTTTCTAGTCAAATGCACTGGCACTGGCTTTCCCACTTGTGAATCTGCAAAAACCCAGAGGCAGTATGAATCTTCGACCATCGTAGCTAACAGCGTGATTAGTAAAAGCGTAAAATTCTCACGTCAATTCGTACAACAATTTAAATTCATATAAACTTTTTTGCAAATAAAAGGGGCACCTAATAGTCCAGTCAGTCAAGACAATTAATTCATAATAATTCCAAAAGTTTTCAAACTTCGGTCAAGTGAATGGTACATTGGGACGACAATAAATCTCATTTTGCAACCTTGTCCGCAGTCCGGAACATTGTTAAAATTGCAATTAAATTAATTTTTGCTGTATGGTCGTGAAAAAAATTCCAAAAGTTCTGCAAACTTGGGGAAGTTTTCGATATAATATTTCATATCACGTATAAAATTTGCAACCAACCTAAGTGTACTACGGAACATTTATTGTTATTGAAAATTAATGTTTTTCTTTATTAAACTGAAGGAAAACGTTCCAAAAGTTCTGCAAATTTGACAGATATATCGAAAATAAAATAAATAACAATTTTTGAATTATTTGGAATTTGGAATTATTTTGGAATTATTATCAAATTTTCGATTTCGAATGTCTATAATGACTGGTCTATAAGGAAATATACGTTCTAAGGTCAATTTCAGTTAATTAAATTTAATTCATTGTCTGACGTAGTCTGTATACTTATCGTGTAAAATACGCGTGAAGTGAATTCTGGCAATTTTTTGAGGCCTAAGAATAAGAAGTGGTTTTTTACTTTTTTAAATTAAATAAATTTAAATATATAAAAACCTTATAACGAAATGACGTCCTCTTGCCAAAATGCCTTTTAAAAATATGCCTTTCAAAACGTTTTAAAAATATGCTGGGCATATTGGCACTTCTTTAATGTCTTTTTTAGCTCCCTGATGTTTCGTGGAGCAGGTTGTACTGATCTTACTCGTCTCTTAAGAACATCCCAGACTTGCGCAATTGGATTGAAGTTAGGAGCAGGAGCTGGCCAATCTAAGCGACGGCGACGGATCCCAACTTTTTGCATGTACCTACGATTCCACGTCGCCAGAACGGTACGGGCGAGCATTGTCTATACTATTATTATAAAGAGGAAAGGTTTGATTTTTTTGTTTGTTTGAAATGAATAGGCTCCGAAACTACTGGAGCGATTTCAAAAATTATTTCACCGTTGGCAAGCTACACTATTCCCAAGTGACATAGGCTATGTTTCATTTTCAAAACAATTAGGGATGCTTACTTAAACTTGAATAATCTAACCCAAGGTGTAAAAAAATTAACAAAAAACTTCCTTCAATCGTGTGCGCTGCGAAAACTATTAATGATAGAACAAAATGATGTATAACAATTTTTCAGGACACATCACTATCTATAAATAATGTCGCAACAGCATGTCTCTATCTTTTATAGTTACGTCACAATAAGCGTCCTTTTATTAATTTTTTTATTAAAATACCACCGCTAGAAAAGGCTCTTTATTCGTACCTAGGTATTGATCCTTATCAAAATAAATACCAACGTTTCACATAAGCTACAATTTAATGGCATAACCACCAAAAAAGCATGGTGGATTGGTGTTCTCCTACCTTTTCTCTTGAATAGTTTACTACTATGTAATATAACAAAAATCTTAGCCACAGCAATGCTTGGCCGAGTCTACTAGTCGTCCATAAAAATGGAATGGAATTATAAGTATAGTATACAGATCACGTCAGACAATTTATTTTATTAACTGAAAGCGACCTTACCCAACTCGATTTCACCATCCACGGTTGCGTTGTTTTATCTTTAATTCATATAAATTAAGGGATAGAAAATCAATAAAACAAGGAGTATGGCACAGTTCCAGTTTTAATTTTTAATAGTTACATGTGCTAGTTAAAAAAATAATACAGTCCGATTAGTGAAATTCTCGCAATACAACTGCCCGAGAATTATTCGTACCTATGTACCATAATTAACACCATTCTTCATTAAATGGAACATTTTACAAATTTAACAAGCAATTTTATTATTTTCCAAGCGCTCGAGTATCTTACATACATCCAGCTAACTGAGTGCCTTAAACTGGTATTTATAAAAATGTTATAACCATCTATTTATACATACTCGTGTACCTCGTAACGCCGCATCGAATTTACAAGTGAATATCACCAGGAAGACAAACTACAATTCAAAATTTAAAAAAAAACGCGAAGACTGGGAGTTTACGTTACAAATATTGTGACGGTATTATTCATAACCACTTCGATGCATTCGAGAAATTTAATGGGACAACAAATACTTGAAGATATTCGCTTGAGGTACTCCGACTCACAAGCGTCGTTCAAACAGCGCGAGAAACGGACTATAAATCTGTTAAATTATAAAAAGCTACACATTTCTCTAAGATAGAAAAGATTTAAGCTAAGAGAGGCAAGGAAGACATCGGAATCGGAGGAGAAATATAAAAAAAACGCGCATCCGTGACGCGCACGACTTAGGCAATAAATTAAAATATAATTAAATAATAATAAAGAGTTCGTTAGCGCTACTCTATATTTACAAACTTACGGCTAGTTAGAAGCATCAACTATGAAAAATTTTATTAACATTGAAGGCACATTTTTACGCACCCTATTCTCAATATTGTGCAGTGATGGTGCACTCGTCTATCTTACAGTGGACCGGACTCGAGCTATCATACATCTTATTCTTACGCTGCTAAGTACTATTGGACTGCGGCGTTCCGTCGCCCCGCTATGGCCTAGTCGTGGGCTGTTAAACAAATGACGAACGAACTTAAAGAAAATTAGACAACATACAGAAAAATATATAAAACGCGGGTAGTCTCATATATTTTAATGCAAATAGTAGTGTGGGTAAACTAACTTTAGCTAAATTGCAATTAGAATCCTCTAGATTTAAAGACATTTACTGGGTTTAAGTGGGCCATACAGTCGACAGAACGCACGCCAAGGACTAGTGTTTAGGAAGTAAATATTTAATTGAGTTATTTCCTCCTTTATGGAGTTGGTTCGAATTACTTTGAAATTATATAAAATTCAGTCTGATATTCGATAAAATAAGTATAAGCGAATACGACGCTTGCGCTAAAACTATAAATCAAAGACCATTGTGGGAGTGGAAATTATCTAAATAGTATCAAAATAGCGCGAGCGCAGTATTCGTCGGCAAACATAATGTATCTTACAACTATGTATATACATATGTAGGTACTATTCACAGCTGCAGAACGGAAAACTGTCCACTTAACAATGTACTAAAAAACTTAACTTGATTAAGACATGACAGTTACTTAATTGTCCTAGGTCACAGGTCAATTGTAATAAAAATTAAACAATTATTACAAAGATTTTATCTCTTAAAACGATCCACATATTGGGCATTCGGTACCGGCATTTTAAAGTTTTTAATTATGTGGATACACACGCCCGCTAAAACAAATAGAAAATAACGCTATTACGGCGCGTACCAACTAAGCAGTCATTCGCTAACAACTAATTAAAACAAATTTTATATAAAAATAAAGTAAGCGTAAATCGAGGACGCGACTTCAAAAATAATTCATGTCTCTGAACTGGGCGTACGCAAAAATTTTATAAAAAAATAACTGGTATTTTGAGGGTAGACGAAATTTTTTACTGGGCTGTTTCACTAATACATCCAATAGATTATACCGATACAGCTTATTATTTACAGAACGTCGCATTGGCTGGCAATATTGTCAAATTGATTTTCTAATAAATATTTTTTTATAGAAATCGAACAGGCAATACGACGAATATGTAGTGGACACATTTACACTACAGACGCACAACTCTATACATAATATATATGTTGTGATTGAAGCCTATCTTTCCTTCTCAAATCAGGTTTTAAGGCTATCGATGTTGACAGGTTTTATATGGCCATCTTAAAGGCGTGGACTATAGTTACCAATCTATATGAAAATATCGTAACCATGGTAACAGATATATCCACGTTATTTATCGAAGCCCTATTCGCTCCGTATAAATCTTAACGAATATTTTATGCTCTTTTTGAACAGTCTATAAAAATTTATAGATTTTTTAATTTGCTACTGTCACAATAAAGGTTTTTTAATTATTAATATTAATTTTTATTTCTTTTCTGGAGTAATGTTAGGTGCTTGGGGCTACCAATTTTGCTGATCAAAGACAAATAGATATAAAGGTGAATCGAGCTATATATCTTGAACAGCAAAATATTGGGTTACGTGACCTCGTCAAAGTGAACTATCTCAAAACTTATCATAAATAGTTAAGGACCTATTTGCGTTAATTTTTGAGGCTAATTAAGTTTGCACGGTGTAAATATCTCTGACCCACAATAACCAGCTAAGTCCTACGATATATTAGTTAATTAATCGCAGAGGTACTGGGATAGATTCCCGGTGAAACACATTTTCCGGTAGGTGGCTTATAAAAAATGAAACAGACGTCTAAATTTCAGCTTTAGAGAGCGTTCAAGTATTACGAACGAATTTGGGGGGGGGGGGTCCTTTTATAAAACGTTACGATGCGGGGCGGGGATTGAATAACACGTTATTCTTAATGTTATTTTCGACTTTCCAGTACTTTACACCACAAAATGGTAACTTTTAGGTATAAAGAGTCACTAGTCACGTTTTACTATACTTGGCTACAGAAAAACGTTACGGCGCGTTACACGGGGGGAGGGGGAGGTCAATAATCTCCGAAAAATTGCGTGACGTAATACTTAAACGCTCCCTTATTATATCGGAGAGAACTTTTTGTTGTAAAGAACCAAAGTCCAATACAGAAATCATAAAAGCTAACATTTCCGTAGCAAATAATTCAACACATTTTCAATATTCCTGAAGTTACTCAATAGCTTTGACGCGGGCCATGACCTTCCCCTCGAACATGGGCAGCGTCTCATTGTCACAACTGACTTCTTCCTGAATCACTGTGTTGTCTAGATCCGCACACTCCGTCTTGAAGAAATATCTGGAAATAGTTTATATGTTATACATAATCAGTCTTAATAATAGAATATCACTATACATACGTTATTACAAGTTATTCAGGGAATAAACACCTCTTTGACCAATAATCTATGTGTATGGGTCGAATAACTAAAAGACCCTTATTTTTTGTTACCCTGGCAAAAAACCAGATCAAATGACGACATTTTTATCTTATACACCCGTTAAACTAGGCCTCTGCGTTGTTTGAGCATTGCACAAGTCTTCCTACAAACAAAACACTTGTTAAAACAGCCGTATACATCAAACTTGCCTATTCAGGAATTATTAGTAACATTCTTCTAATATACAATGTGCATAAATCTTTATTAGTAAGACTGAATGAGTATATTATTTTGATAAGATTTAAAACACTATTTTGACCGGATTGAAGTTATGTATTATTATAAATTTACAACTATTTAACATAATTTTATATTTATCCGACGTTTCGCGTGCTTTACAGCGTGCGTGGTCACGGTGACTGAAGACAAAAGATGTTGAATGTCAAGAAGTATCACAGCTGCAGAGAAAGTTGCATTATCTGTATTTATTTCCCCGGAGTTGGTATCGACTAAAAGATGGAGGGTTTTGGCAAAAATGGCTCACGGTGTCCTCTATTTTCGCGGATTGTGTTTCTTTTTGAGATTTTAATTTGGATATTATTGGATCCCAGGTGTTTGACAATTTTAGGCCGTCTTCTCTATTGAAATTGGGGTGTTTTTTGATTTCAATGGCTTCGCGTACCAATCTTGGGAAGAATCTTTTCTCTTTCGCAAGTACTTTCGGTTGGTCAAAGCGTATGTATAGTCCTTTTCATGAAAGAAGTCCCCCAGACGCGGCGCTGCAATCGCATAACGTAATGTTGCCATTAATGAGTAAAAAATTTACCTATTTTATTTAATAATAATAATAGCAGATGTAATTTATCAAATAATATAATTTTCTGCATACTTCGATGAAACAATATTTCTGTTATGTAAAAAGTATATTTTCATTTACTTATATTAGCGATGTTCTACCTACTTACAGGGAAAAGATGAGAAAATAGGGTAAAGAAAAGCAATACAATTTTTTATTCAGAGTTTTATTGCATAAACAGTTACCTAGTTTCATCACGTTATGTATTTATTCAATTTTGTCTCAAAAACGAATTTATATCATAAAAGTCCCATCAATACAGCAAAAAATTATTAAATGGCAACTCTAAAAAGTACCCGTTATGGCGCCAACTCTCTTCCGAACATTGTTTAGTGGTATTAAAACACCTTGATTCTTATGTTCCGCTTCACAGAACTCTTTCACCTTTAATATCATTTCTCGAGCCGAACTTTTTACAACTGTTGGCATTGTAATCAATCTTTAAAATGCACTAAGCTAGTTAAAAATTCACAAAAATCTACCACAACAAACGAACTTCATAACATCGACGAATGACAACATTGCCGACCTGTCAAATTTAGTTCCAAAAATCGCCGCGGGACTTCTTTCATGAAAAGCACTATAGTGATTAGGCCTATCTAGTATGTGTTCACAGACTGCTGATTTTGTGTGTCGTCTATGTTTTATGTCTGCAATGTGTTCTTTGAGTCTGCTAGACATATTGCGTTTTGTTTGTAAGTGTTTTATTTAAATGAGTTGATAAGATTTTTATTTGAACCACAAAATAAGGATTGTTTATTCTAATTGTTTGAAATGCATAATTTTAGTTTTATAAATTTTGATGAGCAATGTAAAATATTTTATTTCGGCCGATCGTCACATTTTTTATCGACATACTGCTTTGTTTCACTCGGATTGTGTTAGACGCATTTTTGCCAATTATATTTTTTTGTAATTACGTCCTCAATTTTATAATTGTGTAGTGTGTTTTGTGACTATTGTAAGGCAAGGCAAAGTGGGTTATCAGCCGTTCCTCTCCTATTGTTCCCAAACTAATATAATTTCTCCATATCCTTACACCTGACAATTGTGTACTTTCTTGTTCCGGATATATCGAAATGAGGTATGTACTCAGGACTTATTATTTTAGTATAAAATTGCGTATCGACGGCCACCGAACCGTTCTGTGTGGTACACTAATTGTTTTGTAATAATATAATTGAAGATGTTATAAAAATAATACAATTAAATTATAAAATGCTTTCGTTCCTTTCATATGTGGATATGACAAGCGAAATTAAATAAATATAAAGATAAGGCTAAATGTACAAAATAATTTTTTTTTGCCATATTGTAAAATATATTTTGACAAGTTGTCAGCAATTTTTTTTTTCACAATGTACATATTTTATGAATCTCAAAAAAGGAAATGTATATAAAATGCTTTTTTCTAACTTTAGATTTAGTGCCAGTTTTCAAATCAAGGGAGTAGAATGGAAGAGAAGAACTGGCAATAAACTCTTCGCCACTCTATTTAATCGCCATGTTTTTTTTACACAACGTTTGTTAGGAGCTGCAACCATTACACCATGTTCCACATGACATCTTAAGTCATTAAAAATAATTACGTGAATTGTGAAGGAGTATAACCTTGTTAATATTTATAAATAGCTTGCCTGAATTAAAAAATACATAAGTAAAAATAATGGTAGGAGTGAGGTACCTGTAATTCCCCTTTCGCGGCAGATACTCCTTGAAGGTCTTGAGTGTGAGAGGGCAAGCGGGCACTTTGAAGCGGTAAGGCACGCTCTCGTCCAAGAAGTGGGCCACCACCACGGTCTGCTCCACGCCCCCACTGGTGCTGCTGCTCTTGCTGCCGCCGCCGCTGCGGGTATAGCATTCATTAGCTTAATATTTGTGAGAACCTTTACCTACAGCTATGGAAATGTTTTAAATATATGTATTTTTTTCACATAAACTTAATAAATCACGGACCTAGACACATAAAAAGTATCTTCTTTCAGAACAGAATAGGTAAAGCTTATAGAAAGGTAGAGATATCGAAAAAAAAATTTGTAGCCGTTTTAAAGAAAAAATCCATGTGTAAAAAAATGAAGTCGGTGGCGACACTTAAGGCGGAAACATACTACTAAAACGCGACGTGTCGTGTCGTGTCGAGACCCGATGTCCATCGTGCACATTACCAACACGCGACACCACGACACGCTTGCAAATTCAGAAGTCATTTAGCTGATTTATTCCCCGCGCAATGTGCCAGCAAGTTTTTACCAATTTGAGGTTCCGATTCGAGGAATGTTTGCAGCGCAATGGTGCACACCTGGATGATGTTATTTTTAAGAAATAAATTTCCCAGATGTCTTTTTTAATTGAAATAAAAAATTGTATGTGTATTGTACTTAGTTTTTTTATTATATTTTTATAATAAACTGAATTGATTAGCTGTTTTTGTCCTTGTATTGAGGTAATCTCATGTCATATAAAACAGAATATTGTTTCACCAACTCAATTAATTGTTTGTCGTTCATTACGCCAAATAACTCCAAAAATATCTAAGTATATAAATTGACATTCGTGTCAAAAACTCGAAAGACTACGCATGACGTCATCATCACAACATCCACAACACGCCGATACAATTCCATTGGATGTTACCGCGTGTGATCACATGGCGTGTTGTCTATGTGCATCTGATCATATTAAATATATGGGATTGATAAGTACTGACATGCGTCGGATGGCGTGGTGTAGCGTCGCGTTTTGGTAGTATGTTTCCGCCTTTATTCTAGTACAATATTCTTAAATAAATAAATTCAATACATGTGAATAATAATATAACACTTTTAATATGTTACATAGTGTTTTCTTTAAATGTGTAAAAGTTATGTTAATAAAAGACTATACTATATAATAATATAAATATATATGTCATAAACACATAAGATTTATTTTATAAAACTTACCGTGTTTGCCGGCGATGTCTATCAGCCGAAGTTGCCCTCCGTTCCCCCCTTTCCCCTTCAGCGATCCAGAGAAGGATCCGGGGCTCACTGGCAGCACTGAGCCCACTCACGCCACCCTCGCTTACCACCGACACGCCACTGTCTGTCAGCTCTGTCACCGTTTTCTTCGAGAACGATCTGAAATATATATTTTTTTAAGTTGTATTTATTGTCTGTTAGTTAGTTTTTTATCTGTTGCAGCTTATAATGAATAAAAATAAACCCGATATTATAATGTATTAATGAAAAAAGAAAAAGTTGTTCAAAGAAATTTAAAAACGAACTAATCTTACGATAATACCATATCATTTGCCGTCACAACGACGCAATGGACCTCAAATTCGAGGAAAATACTTATGCATACAGTCGATTCTCCAACACATGAATATAATTTTTTATAAAAAGATTTATTGTGTTAAATGTGTTCTGAAGTGCCATCATTGTTATTACTTAATAAACTTTAATAAGAATCAGAAAATTTATCCGCGAATCGGTAATGAAACGGCATTTTCAGGGCGTTAAGAGACACCCCACCACCCGCGCAGACTATTTTGTGTTGCTCTATTTTCTGTCATGGAAAGTGTTTGTTTATATGATCAAATGTAAACGTGTTTTCTTGTTTCTTTTCCTAGCGATAAAGTCACTTTCTTCATATTTTTCTAAGGAAACATGGTCCGATAATAACGAAAATAAATTTCCTGTAAGTGAATGTAACTTTTTCGTTACAAGTGTGAATGCTAGTCGAAAATAAGCGGTTCTTAGATTTAATACTTTTAATAGGTAAGTAATTTAAATGTTTTTGGCTATGCCTTGGCTTTGGCTATGGAGTCAAGAATAGATGCCAATGGAAAGTTCTGGAGAAGACCCAAATGGAATTTAACGTTATGATTATTTTTTTTCTATACTAATAAAATCTATAACAAAACTTAACATCTAACAAAACTGCCACCCATTTGTTTGTCAATTATGTAATAGCTCAAATAAATTACAAATTAAACTGACCTGCGTGTAGCAAGATGCGGCGGTTCATCATAATGGCCCGAATCAGCAGAGAGACAGGAAGGAGCTCGTCGATTGTGTCTCCGCGCTCGTCTTCCACCAGGAGGAGATCCACCCGGAGTGCGCTCGGACCATACTCGGGATACGTGCTGATCTACAATTGCCATACCAGAGTGTTTTAGAGTTTTTTATAGAATAAACATGGAAACCAGAATTACACATCTCAAAAACTACTGAACCGATTTTGATGATACTTGGAGTATTTTTGTTTTGTTTTCCGATAACATTTTGGACAAATAAATAACGATAATAAGTATTATACTCACCAAGAATATCCTGATCGTTGTCGTCATCTGGCTGGAGCTTCTCCCGAATGGCAGCAGCAACTAACTGTGGTGGAAGCACTTGAGATGAGGTCTCGTCACCCTCACCCTGATCATACAGAAATACATTAAAAATCTATAAAAAGTAGTCTGAAATAATTGAGATATTTACTCCTTATTTTTGTTAGTCTTGTGAATTATATTATTAAAAAATAAATCAATGGCGCTATAACCTTTTTAGGTCTGGGCCTCAGATTTCTGTATCTGTTTCATGATCATTTGGTAATCTAATAGGCAAGTAGGTGATAAGCCTTCAATGCCTGACGCACGCCGTTGACTTTTTGGGTCTAAGGCAAGCCGGTTTCCTCACGATGTTTTCTTTCACCGTTTGAGCGAATGTTAAATGCGCACATACAAAGAAAGTCCCCATTGGTGCACAGCCGGGGATCGAACCTACGACCTCAGGGATAAGAGTCGCACGCTGAAGCCACTAGGCCAACACTGCTCTAACATCTATAATATTATGTTATTAGAGATATAAATAAATATTAACAACTAGTATTTCAAATACAGTTTTTTTTTTAATTTACCAGAATTGATATTCAAAATTGGGAGTTACAACTCATTACTTAAGGGTCAGGCCATCGATATTTTCGCAACAATTTAGAACTAAACTCTAATAAAATAAATCATATTACCTCAGCTAATCTCCGTTCCAGTCTCTCCTTGTTTTCTCGATCTCTTCTCACTCTTTCTAATTTCTCAATCAGAAGCGGAGCAAATTCAGCCGGTGGCAGAACTCGTAATTGTTCAGACTGGACTCGTTGGGTACGGGGGATCATCTGGACAAAACAAAAATAATTATAAATCAGTCAATTTCACACTATTTTACATAAAAACACACAACATTTTAATAAGAAAAAATGTAAGAATGCAATGTAATTTGTTTAGAAGCGCGGCATCAATAATTAAACTAGCCATAATGATCGCCAACCTTCGTAAGGAGATTGCACTATAAGAAGATACATATAGAACTTAACACCGTTAAACTATGATGATAAAGGAATGAATGAGTTGTATATTGTTGGAGTTGTTACATTACAGGAGTTATGTAACCTAACATTAGTTAAGTGACATATATATATTATATATATTTTAGCTAATAATTAGAAGCGTAAACAAAATGTAAGCAATCGCACACTTGAAGCCAAAATGAGCCCTTTAGTTTATACCACACTCATAAATTGTAATTTAACATTCTCGTTTCCGATACATAAGTGTCACTTAGATTTACGAACTCTTCATTAAGTCAAGTTAGTTTTTTTGTTAATCCAGCGTCGCAACCCCACACTACCCGTAATGTTATCTTAGTTATAAGCTCATGTTTTAAATTAAAGTCAGTTGTTACCCAACTTCAAACAAAGTGTTTCATTTAACATAGGTATATCTGAACATATTAACAACAACCGCCTCCGAACTTAACAATGATGTAATCTTTGACCTGATGTAGGTTGACTGAAATGAAGACTTGTTGGAGGATAAGTAGGAGTTACGTTGTATGAAGGATGTAAGTTAAAAATTCACCATTGCAGTATCCTGTTCCTTGTTAATGACGGCCTGTCTGTCCATTCCGTACAAGCGCTGCCGATGCCGCGACTCCCGGCTATCTCTGGGGCCGCGCACTGACATACCATCCCTGTAATTGTCGTATTTTTATTTATAGAAATCATCGTATAGATAGTGCAATTCAAGAAGACGCGCCCCACCACTTTTTGGTTGAGGGGATTGCGAGGTGCGGGGAGTTTGTTCTGAGCGTCAGAATATCTCAGCGTGTTGTACTTAAAAGCCAGGTATGTACATTATTGTTTAGAAGTTTATAGTTACTTAAACAAATTAAATAAGCAAAGGAAAGTAATTTAATTTTGATAAAAGCAAATTTTACTAAAAGAAGACTTCATTTTAACTTTAAAAGTAAGTAAAACGATTAAATGTTTTTTTTTAATTTTAGGCATGTGAAATTATTTCTCTTAAAAGAAGCAAGTAAAAATTATGCAGAAAAACTCGCTGATGCTCGATGGAGAACCCTATCCTTGTAGTCGGTTAAAGAATATAAAATTGAAGTAGAGCATCTTTCACTTTGACCATGACACTCTCTCCTGATTAGTCTTCACATGCCTATGCGTGTGTACCGATAACGGAAGCTTGCACACATATAGATGTTAGAAGGAATAGTGGGGCGCGTCATCGTAGATTGCACTATCTGTATATCGTCTTATTTATAATATATTAAAAATATAGATTACTAATAAAATTACCAAACAAAAGAAACATATTATGTATTTTAATGTGGTGCTAATGAAAATTTAAATAAAAAGCAAGGGGTACAGCCTACTAATAAAACTAAAACTACAATATATCTTACCTTAGTTTAGACTTTAGAACGATCCGTAGAGTCGAACTTGTCTACGTTACCTACGTTGATTTTTGATTACGTATAAAAAATTTTTAGTTCGAGAAAATATAATGAGAAGGTAGATGTTTTAGTGTGTTAAGTGCCCTACAACCGTTTATAAAATAAATTACTTTATTATTAACATGAAATAAAGATGTAGTTTCAAGGTAGAATTACATTACAGTAATTATAAAAATATGTAATTTAATTATAATCTAATTGATTTTTGATTTTACGGTCAGTGTTTTTTTCTTCTAATTTTGTTATATTCTGTGTTTTAATATAATATTTTTTCTGTATCTTTCATATTGTAAAGCATTATAAACACATAAATAAATATACTTTAGACTTATGTAGGTGAATTTGTACATATTTTTGATGATAACATCATAAAAACCCCATTGTTTTGGCAAATCGTGTTCCTACAACTTCAGGATCCTTGTGGAGCGGCCTCACTGGAAAGTAAATTATCTATCCTACTTACACGCTACTGCCGGAAAGCGAGACAGCATCACTATCGGTACGTCCGCTGCTAAGGCTGCCCCGTTCTGAGTCCTGACGCGACGTCGGCGTATAACCCGCGTACGACACGTGAGCGCTGTACACTGACCGCTTGTGACGGTGACTGTTACCGATATGTGCCAAGGGGTAGGGAAAGGGGATAACAGATTGCGGGAATACATACAAGAGAAAATATTAACGGGAAAAATGTAAGAAAATTTTTATGAAAATATAAAACGTAGTGTTAGTGAAAAATGTGTTTAGGAAACATAATATATGGAATATGTTTTGAATTTTATTATTATTGTGTTCAAAGAACAGTTTATTAAAGGATGATGAGGATTGGGCGGTAACAGCAGTAATGCAGTGAATGTAACAGCGTCGTCGGGACAGCAAACATGCAGCGGGGACAAACATGGGGGCAAAACATACAAAATCAATCAAGCTGCTGGGAGAAAATAAAGTAATTAGCATTAACTACATGCTGGCTGTAAAATTAAATAGGACGGGGGTCTTATTTCGAGAAGACACTAAAATCTTACAACTAAAACGAATATTACTTTAGAAGCAAAAACAAATTTAAGGGTAAGACTCAGACCACAATGCTAAGTTTAACTTTCATTTGTCGAAAACGTGTTGGATTTTGACATACGGCAGTGATCTTACCCTAAGAATCGAAACTTAGCGCTAAGCACCAGCCGACTTTAACTTCAAACTTTTATTATTTTATTTTAACACTGGCAGGATTTGTATGATTTTTAGTGTATTCTCTCAACAAAAATTCACACGATAGCGTTCAGCTAAAGTACACGTCAATGTGGATAAAAATTTGGAAACTAAACAAAAATATATCTAGACCTAATATGTATTGACGCTACGCCAAGCGAATAAAATATCTAAAAAATAGTAAATTGTCAAAAACTCTCAATGTACTACAATTATTATTGTATTACAGTTGTTCTATTACAGGATCTACTTGCTAAATTGTGCTTGAGGATAATATTAATAATTTTCTATTTCAAGAATGTATGATCGAAGAAGGAGTTTCTTTACCACAAAATAAGCTTAAATTTACCTGATTAAAATTAAATAATTTCTATTGATTATATTGTACATCTTGTAAAATATAATCATGTATCAAATATTTTTTTTTAATTATCGATTAATTTAATTTATGTAAAAAACATTTTTTTCAAATGCTGTCAAAAAATATCGTCAAGCACAATAGCATGAGGCATGCGAATATTAGCTAAGGAGCATGAAGGGCTGTATACTGACGGTGCGACGTCCGAGTGGAGTCTCCGCGACTGAGTCGCGAGCAGTGCGTCGTGAGTGAGACGTGCGCTCGTACTCGAGCTCGTGTTCGCACTCGCGCCTGACAACTCCTGCCCTTCGTGCAATGTTGCCAGGCCGCATACTGACATCTGTCAAAAGATTTCTTATTTGCTTTGCTCTTGTATAGGGGTATTTTAATTTAAATATACAGTACTTACAAAAAAATTTATATGTGTTTTGGTTTACTTTTTTTTATAATGCCTTGATCTTTGTCTATTATCATACATTGCGTTTATGTATTGATTATATACTTAACTATAAATATACTGATTTTATATACTCTGCATTCGACTACTAGAAATTTAGATCAACAATCACACACGGGTAGGCATAGGTGTGTATCATTATAAATCAGGTCCAGAAACACAATATAAGAAATGTTGTAGAAAAGAAAAAACTCTTTTATAAATATAATAATCAGAGCATAGTTACCTCTCTATGTTGAGGTGGCGAAGCGTCAGGCGAGGAAAGAGGCTGCGTGGCCGCACTCACGTACGAGACGTAAGCCTCCGAACGGAGGAACGATTGGTACGTCGTTTCAGTTATGGCGCGCGTCACCTGACACACAAAATTCAATATTTTTTATTTCTTTATTCTGGTGAACTTCTTCTTAAATACAAAACTTTAAACTTTGTTAACACTTTATAAAGTTAAATAAAAATTTCATGACTATATTTATATTTATAATTTTTTAATAAAATAAGCGGTCATATTATCGAAGAACGTTGTATTCTAGTTATCAAGAAATCGACTATAGGATCCTTGAAAGAGGAATAGATTTTTGCATAATATAACAATTATTTTTATTTGCAAAGGCACAAAAAGTGTATAGAGATTAGAAGCATGTGTACCTCTTGCTCCATTTCATCGAAGATAGTCTTCTCGATGGATGCGCCATCTTTGAGCGCCTGCTTCACCTGCGACTTCAGCGCTTCCGGCATCGTTAGCTGAGACTTCCGCAGGAATCTATTTTTAATTTTTATAATTAGGTTTTATTTAAATAATATATCATTAACTTAATATATTATTCTCTTGATTCATTTTAAAGCTGTCAACAAAACCGCGGTACAGTTTCAATCTTAATTATTGATTTAAATATCAAGAAATATGACAAAAATAAATATGAACAAACAACTCCCATAAAAATATGTTATTTGAAGTACATAGATGGATCATAAAGTAAACATTTAATCAGTCTCGTTAAATAAATGAGCAAGAGAGCCTGCTTATGTTAAATATTGGCCGTTATGAGTAATAGTTTAGAAATTAAGTTTATAGTTTATTGCGCGTTAAAAAATTAAATGCAGTGGCGCTACAACCTCTTTTTAGGTCATGGCATCAGATTTCTGAATATGATTCATGATCATTTTTAAATCTAATAGACGAGTAGGTGATCAGCCTCCAGTGCCTGACACACGCCATCGATATACGACCTCATGTATAAGAGTCGCACGCTGAAGCCACTAGGCCAACAACTATTGCGCGTTAAACATTGTCTTAAAATACTCACTTGTATATAGCCGACACGACTTGCCGGATCTTGGACGGTTCGGTCTCCTGTCGCAAGCCGTGTACGGCGAAGTAAAAGTTGAGCCGATCGACGTGCAATCCGCCGGCTCCGCACACGAACTTACGGAACAGACGCACGCCCTCTGCATCCTATACAATTCAACCATTCGTTTCAATTTCAAATAACATATATTCAGTTTTACCTCTTGTTATATATTGTTGTACATACCTCGAGCAGGAAATGCAGGGCTCTAGCCCAACGTACATAGGGAGGTGAGGCGGGCGAGCGTGCGCTGCTGCCCGACGAACCTTCCGTCTCTTCGCGCCACCACATAGCGCTCGTTCTACAACATTACGATATAATGTATCAATGTGACGCTAGATGATAAAAGATGAAATCTATTCCTAAAAAAAACCTAAAGTTAGGGACGACTGTGTTAGCTTTTAATATTAAATTCTATATACATATTTTAATGAAATATAAACGTTCTTAAGAATCTTAACATTGCCATGATTGCTAATTTAACTCATTCTGTTGTCTATGAATTTACGGAGAACATCCGTCCGAAGTGGGATGGTTGCGTCGGTGTAGGGAATAGTATATAAAATTAACTGTGGCATATGCGCACGGGCGTTCTTCGTCTATTACATTGAAGTGACAGTTTATGCAAAACCAGTGAAATTCTTAGGATGTTCTCAAACTACGTGAAATAAATTACTTTAGAATTAATGTATAACAAGAGCATTACAATATATTTGATGTAGGTAAAACTATTTAAATAATTGAATAGCAGGATACCTAAAAGCTTTTTGTTTATAATTAATGTCCAAATAAGTTATTGATTTATATTTACGAAAAAAATTAATATTTAATAACAATTTACTCACTTAGGGATATGGGGCTGTGTGAACACATGTTTGGATTGAGATTTTGTTTTCTCCTCCCCCGGTGCTGGCGGCAGCGACGACCGGTCTGCAAGCTTGTGCTCCCAACCTGAAAATAGACACAAGTTTATTTAATTAAATAAGACGCTATCATTTTCTTTTAGCCAAGTTTTGTGCTCAAGCATCGATTTTTGGGTCTAAGCAGCAAATACTAATTACGAACATAGATATATAGAAAAATTCACTTGATATGTTACATATTTGTGAGTAACCCCTTAAAGCTTTAACGTATTTTCAGCAAAATATACACATACAAAAACACGCCACCCACTAAATAAAATCATTAATAAGCCATATGATTGCGGTCCCACAAAAGTTTATGGTTCCACCTATGCTTGTCTATTAAAAATTACGTTACCTTGCGGGTGGCCGCCTCCAGGAGTATGGCTCATGGCGCACAGGCCCTGCTCCCACCCGCACTCTGCATGGCGAGATACCACCTGCAAATCAATATACAATTGATTATAATCATATGCAAGTAATTTTTATTATTTCGCGATTATTTTAAAGATTTTGCTTTAATACTATTTAAATTGTATTAAATCTAAAAGTTAAAAACGTAAAATGTGCCTGATTTTCATTAAATGCTTTTATGAGTTTTCTTTAAGTCTTAGTTGTTACAATAAAGTATAATGCCAAGCTAGAACGACTACATCCATGATTCGTCTCGAGGCGCGGCCATTATGTTATAAAAAAATGGCGCACAACATCGCGGTGCAAAGTTTTAAAAATGCCAGCACAATATTATTATCCTTAGAGGAAAACATACTAGCTGCGAAAATTACTAAACAAAATAAATGCTACACTTTCCATTCCACCAAGTAAATTATCTGTATCTCTATTGTTAATTTTCATGATGAAAACTGTAACTGTTTTATAAAACTTTGTTTTCATGAAATTTCATCAACATAAATACATCCATAAAAACTATTAAACTTATTTTGCTATTGATATTAATACTCAGTGCCCATAATAAGCATTCAAAGCAAAAATATTATAATCCCCGTGTCACAAACAATAATGCCCCGACCGAGGAAAACTAAACATCCAACCCAAAAAATCAATATGGTATACAATAGAGATCATGGCATTACATTTGATTTAAGTATGTATGAAAGAGAGGGCAACAAAATTATGGCAGCGGTTGAAAGTCAAGAGTCTACATCATCGATCGGAGTCGGGCAAAATTTATGGAATACAAATAATGATAACTATTTGAACCCATATTACACTCTATTAGCACACAACAGACTAGAAAATACAACTACCATTATTACATTATGCTCACTCCTTTACAAAAGCTATCAAATTTCATAAATCACAGTTTTAAAATCAATTTTGGTCCGCCGAATAAATTTTTTCAACATCATCAATACAGATGCCAGCCATTTATCCATCAAGGGATAATTCATAATAAGATCCTGTCATAACAAATCATAATCATAACTTCACAGTTCAATAAACATAAAGAAAAAATTAACAAAGCAACAAAAAATTTTGATCCCTTACCATACTCATTGTATGCACAAACAATACACTGTAGGTACTACACCGGTTAATAGAATTATAACTGAATAATATGAAATGTTATATTAATATTTTTTTCAAATATATTTTGGTGCGGCACAACTGCGCAATGCACTGTCAAGCTCCGAGTGAAGAATACCGTGTCAGATGCTCTTCGAGTTACACAATAGGGTTCCTCGATGCCTGAAACCCTTGCTATAGTTATTAATATGGTTATGATAGGGATCATTAATATGAAATCAATATTTCAATAACTTTAACTACAAACAGTGTATTAACATAAAAACCAAGCAATCAAGAAAGCATTTTTTTTTTGTATGTATGTATTCAGCAGAGTTTGAATATTAGTAATTAGTAATTGTTTTAAAGTAAAACACCTGGAATTAAGAAATTAACAAAAATATTAATATACTCCACACACTCCTTGTAAAAACATAAAACTATCCTTTTAGACAATAGACCCAAAAACGAAGCAATAGAGGACTCCTAGTAAGTTAATGAATATGATTTTTATTGTGGATGACGGGCATAAAACGGGATACAAGTTGTAAACAAAGACAAAAAGTCATAAAATCACCTTCTACCAATCTCCAAAGTTTAAAATCTTGATAACAAGCTACAGGCGCGATCAGACGCTGTGAGCTTTAAACGAGAGCGAAGTGTATTACTACACTTTCGTAGTTTAAAACATTCAAATGTTCGCTAACCCGGAAGGGATGTTTACATGAAGTATATTGAGTGAAACATAATACCAAAATGAAAACACTTACATACGAAGTATTCGCTTATAGATAGCTGAGCACTAAAGGAAGAACAAAACGCAGGTTTAATCGAAAAGTTTCTAGGAAATAAATAATAAATTAGCTTGGTCTGCTACGGTTTTGTATACAGCATCGGGCAGCGACACGATTTTGACATTTGATATCCGCCGAGTCGGCGACAATTTGACGTTTGACAGATCATGGAACAGCAAAGCTCTCAATAGTTTGTGATAGCTGCCCTCTATTGTCAATTATTTGAGTTTTATGCAAAACAGGTTTACGCTTGCATAATTTAGGGAACTTTTACACGACACTAGATGGCGCTTAAACTAATTAATGAGATAAAATAATTGAGAAAAGTATGTATTATGCATTAAGTTTTTAAGTGACAATTTTTTACAAAATATAATTTTGACCACCATAGATTTAAAACCCAAAAAAAATTAACGGCGACGGTTCGATGCGCTCTAGGTATTATATATTGTTGGAGTGCTTTGAGTAAGCAATAGTGGAATTAGATTGATTTTGCTGAAAGGAAGCTTAATTAACAGTTTATATTAAAACAAATTTTTATAACACCTATTGTTTCCACCGTTTTTCAATAACATTAGTCTAGATGTAGTTTTATATTGAATTAAGAGATATATGTAATCAAACACGTCTTTGTAAAACGTAGATATAATATCAAAGGGATGTTTGACTAGTGAGAAATCAAACGATTGTTTGTCCCTGTGGCCCGCCTAAATCCAGCAATATATTTGGTTCCAAGTGAGGCTTTAATTAAAATACGCTTATTAAGTTTGCTTTACGATATCAATAGTATTTTGAAATTTATTATGGCATATTAAAATTAACAACAAGACGCATTAAGAAGTTAACAATAACACAAATTACGTTTAAAAATCTCTTCTATCCTTAATCCCTATTTCCAATCATTGCATTAGCAACACTATCGCTTCATTAACCCTAGACCCTTTGACGCGCAAAACCTTCTTTGATTGCGTTAATGGACCTCCTGTTATTACGCTAATTGAATTTCCATCGTCGCATTATCCGGACATTCGGACATTCCTTTTAATACCTGTCGCCGGTCGCGCTATCACCCCATACCCCATCCTCCCAACGTTCAATCACTCGATTAAAATATCGATTGCTTTTCAATCATTGGTTTGCAATGAAATACTATTTCAATTTGCATTCGCTGTTCGGGTTTATTGATAATTCGTATTGCGTTTTATTGTTAGGGTTGTGTATACTGTGAATTATTACAATTAATTAATACCTATGTGTTTGCGTAGCGAGAGAGGTGGTCGGTTTATTTATGTTGGTAATTATATAATTCCCACAGCCAGGGATACTGTAGGGTTGAATAATAGCTAATAAGTTGCTGTTGCTGGCAGGTAGAACCTGACCGCAAACGCACGTCTTGGTTGAAGAACCGTAGACAATGGTTTGGTCAAAGCACCAAGTCATTGAAGCGCGGCATCCAAAATCAAAGTAGCCATGATAATCGCCCATATGATGGCACTTTAAGTTGCTGTTACAATATCTGTAGTGTATGAGTGAAGCGCGTGTGTGCGTGCGCACGAATTGAGATACCTAAATGTACCATTGTAGTCTTTTTTTTTTTTTTTTTTTTTATGTAATAGGAGGCAAACGGGCAGGAAGCTCACCTGATGTTAAGTGATACCGCCGTCCATGGACACTCACAATTCCAGAAGGCTCGCAAGTGCGTTGCCGGCCTTTCAAGAATTGGTACGCTCTTTTCTTGAAGGACCCTAAGTCGAATTGGTTCGGAAATACTTCTGTGGGCAGCTGGTTCCACATAGTGGTGGTGCGCGGCAAAAACTGCCTTAGAAAACGCTCTGTTGTGGAACGACGGACGTCGAGGTGATACGGATGGTATTTTGTATTTTGCCTTGACGTCCGTATGTGCTGATTCGTATTACACGTCGTTTCTTCATTATCTCAATATCTATCGAGAAATGGTACATTTCTCCAACGCTATCGCCAAACTTTTACCGGTTAATTGGGTCATTAACCTGTATAACAATATCGTAACAATCAATCGTAAATCCAGAGTTAAGGGGGTCGTTCAGACCCTCACGGACAAGAGGGCACTTTGATCGGTGCTCCTACGAAATACCTCTTGCTAATCAATCGTATGTAAGGCATTAAAGCCAATAGTTTCTGCGGTGAACTGTTTGCGAGGGCTGAGGGGGGGAACTGGGGGGAGGGGGTACGGCGGCACATCAAAGGCGCGCCGAGACAAAGCTCGAGGAGCCTTTTAACTTTATTTAGCGGAGTGGTAAGTTTAGCCGGTCGCAAATCGCTCAGGTTAAAGAGTAACACACTCACTTTGAGCTGGGGGTGGATGTAGGGTTGCCCATCACACATGGAATCTATGGGACTATTATTAATAGAAACAAAAATACATATATATTTTCGGTAGTGGGCTGATCAATCAGCCTAAGAATATCTCATACCTAATACGCTGGATTTTTTTTGCTTTTAAATTATAAGTAAAATCTAAAACTGGAAGTGTAATGTTTTTATTACATTTATTTTTTAAAACATTTATGTTTACCACAATTGTGATATATTTTAGAAAATATAACTTGAAACATGTACTATAAATATAACATTATGTATGATGTGGTAAACTTCAATAAATAAATAAATAATTATCTTAAGATCGCAATCAATCAATTTTAATTGAAGCATCATATGGTCTGATATAACATGTTTTAGTCATGTAAAAATTACTTTAAATAGGCTATAACTAGTCTACCAATACATTCATTTCGTTCGATAAAATTCTGTACAATTTTAAGCTTTATAATTAATTTATTTACTTTATTTATATTTCACTGAAAATGAATACAAGACAATTTATTAGTTATTACAAAGTACAAATAATAAGGTATGAAGTGCTTAGAGAGATTCCACAAAGAGATATTAATTTGAAAGAAAAAAGCCCGCAAGTGTCACCCCTAAAGGGGGGGTGGATGTGGGCCAACGCGCGGCGCTTTGTCGGCGCCCTTTGAACGCTGACACCGTAGCTTTGGACACTACTCAAGATGGAAAATTTTATTCGATAATTTCAAAACAAACAATAAAAACGACGGCTTTTAAATGCTTACATTTTTACATCGTCGTTTGGCGTTCTGAATTGTTTTTTAATTACGAGATTAGTTACCACTTTAGCTACGCCACATGAAAGCTAAGTAACTAAAGAACACATTTTATTGAAAAGAGCCCGTGAGCCAGTGGTAAATAGAAAACAACTGGGACCAGTGTAGTAAAAATCTATAATTTGTATACTGACCGTTAAAAAACTACATAACAACAAAACAACAATAACTAACATTATGGCTATCCCTATTTTATAACACCAAAAATCTCACGAATACAATGCCAATTCTTTTACATTTCGTAATTATACATTTAAGAAACAATTAACAATATTGTATAGATAACCATTGGTTATTTTTTACTTTTCATGTAATTAGTTAAGTTTTAAGTTCCGTATTGCGTTGTATTTTTTCTGTTTGTAATTTTTACATCAGCCTTGCGATTCTTTAACTCTGTTTTCGAACTCTCACAGCGGTTTTCAAAGCGGCGATCGCGCTCAAATCAGTCGTGAAGCAGTCATTTTACGATTTGGCATTCTGATAAACAATATACTACAAGCTCCCTCCTTACCTTAAGTTGTCTAGAATAAACTTCTTTTGGCAGTAAGAGCGCCCATTTACCATCTTTATCTTCATTTATTTTATTCTTCTATTATTAAAACCTTTTTACGATCGTGATTGCAGGCTCAATTTGGGTTTAATAATTTTGACATTGTACAAATAACATATACATAATATGTAGTAGGGTCGCCTCGTATTATAAATTATTATAAAGTATATTACATGTTGTTAAAGTAATAAACACTCGCTTAACATAACACATACTTCAAATCAAAAAATTAATTAGTCAGAACCTATCGTTACCGCCCTACGAACCGTAGACTATATATATATAGTGCAGACGACCAAATAACAAGTTGTTTGATAAAGGAGACACGTTGTGTTTAATACCAAATCATAACCCTTCAGCTCGGGTAAAAACGTTGATCACAAAGCTTTGTAGCAGTCAACCCTGCGCGGGGGTGGTTCGGGCCGCTAATGCCGTCCGCAACGGTGCCGCGCTTTGTCGGCGTCCTTTGAGCTGATACTGAGCTTTGGACAATACCGCCCGTACGTGTCGCGATATCGCTCTACGATTGTGTATCGAACGTACGCGATCTGAATGTTCCTTAGAAACATATGTTTCTTCTTGCTCTCAGTAAGATAAATATTGATCACAAATATATCATAATAAACGATTTTACGTGTATATAATCAATAGAGTTTAATGTTATAGGTACGACGTTATATGTGATATGTTTATTGTATGGACATAATCATTCATCCATGATGAAAGCCAAATAAAGTTGGACGGATGACAGCAGTCATTCAATTATTGTCTGAACTGTCAGACACGCTGATGACTTCCTAGTGGCATCATTTATATTGAGTTGTTTGTATTTTCACTAGAACAGACTCTTTAAATACAGGAGTTAGAAACACAGGAGTTAGAAACGCATGGGGTCCTACCACTTTCTATTGATTATTATTATTAAAGCTTTATTAATTAATCCACACATTACTTGTTTAGTTTACATTTCTTAATAAAATTCGTTGTGTTAGTAGAGGTTCTAAAAAGGTTAGTTTTGTTAGTGTTGTAGTATTTGTATAGCCGCTTTTAGAGTAAAAGCCTCCTCCATATTTTTCCATTTCTCTTTGTCTTGAGCAACAATCATCCCCGCTATTACGTCATCTGTTCATCATTTGTTTTGTCGTCCTATACCTTTCCAGTGGGTCCAGTCCTCTCTATGGAATCCGGACATCAATAAACATATCAGCAATAGGTGAAATAAGCTAGAAAGTAATTTTGTCCGTTAAACGCGGCGTGGTCATTAGCGAGTTGGCACAAAGGGCGAGCGTCCTTTGACGAATTAGCATCGCCGGCATAACCTCAGCCGGAGCTGGCTTTACGAGAATTATTATAAAACTAGCCATGATCCGCGGCAGTTCCCATTTTTTAAATAGGATTTCCAATTGATATTATAAAGTATCATGGTGTAATGGTTGCAGCTTGCAAACGTTGTGTAAAACAAAAAATTGGCGATTAAAAAGAGTGGCGGAGTTTGTTGCCAGTACTTCTCTTCCTTTCTACGCCCTTCGATTTGAGGACTGGCAGTAAATGTAAAATTAGAAGCATTTAACGTATATTTCTTTTTTGACGTTCTTAAGTGTACATTGAGTTACCTATATGAATAAATAATTGACTTTATCCACATCGACGCTTATATCCGTCCAAGCAAGCTCTTTTCTTGATGATACACAGACTGCAACCTGTCCTGTCCTGTACCCTTCATATAGGACAAATTTTGACAAATTTTCATTTAAAAAAAAAAAATATGGATTCGGTTTTGTTTATGGTGTGAGGAGTACATACACCATAGTCAACAAGATAGCCAGATTATTCCGTAAGTGCCTGGTACAATAAAGGAAGATAAACTTTTATAATAGTTATTTTATGTTTTTATCTTCATAATCGTCAAATAAAATTAATCAAAAGACCCCCTAATAAAATTAAACAGTTCGACAAAGCTCCATTTATTAAGATGAGATAAATTGACAAAGCTCGACACGCCGCAGTGATTAGCAAGTCCACACAAAGAACGGGGACCTTTGACGAATTAGCATTCAAAATAAAACTATTCCCGGTTCTAATATGATAGAGATAAAAGGATTTTAGATAAAAAGTGATTAAAATCTACTTAACGTGAAACTTTACCAAATTTCAACATTTATTAGATTTTTACTAAAGATAATAATTAATTAAAAAGAATTAATAATAAATATTATAAAGCGGAGAGATTTGTATGTAAGTATGTTTGTAACGTACTAGCTCAAAAAGTACTGGGGCGATTTTAAATATTGTATCACCATTTGAAGGCTACATTATCACTGATTAATATAGGATCCCTACTAAAACTACAACAATGTTACCCAAGGTGTAAAAAAAATGCCTATAAAATATAATTCATCACATGCGCTGCGAAAACTATTGATGATAGAACAAAAAATATTCCACAATATTAAAGAACATATCAATATCTACAAATAATGTTTAAAAAATAAATGTCCACCCGTGCGAAGCCGGGACGGGCCGCTAGTTAATAAAAAAAAAATAGCTTATTTACATTTGCCTACAGTTCTTTTAAAAGTACATGACTACGCATAATCAAAATCGTTATCAAATGTCTTTGGTAACAATTTTCATTTCAATCTTTGTATGTGATTTTTAATTAGAATTTCACCTAGACCTTTGAAATGATAAAATTAATATCGTTAACCGAGATCAAAACCGCTCTAGAATTGATTACATTACTGCGTATCGGGTCAAAGGCACAAATTGTAATTTCTCCAAATGACAGAAGACATTAGCGCCTGTGTAGCGGCGGCCTTAGATAATATTCAAGTTTGTTTGACAAGCTCTCCGCCTCAAAGAGAATATTAACCAACATAATGATATGTGTACTCGCCCTGTCAACAGCTGGTCAACAGCTCTACCTACACGGACTCGGCCAGCTAACTACGTCATATAATATGTATATCTCATTTTTTTCTAGTCTTTTCGCGTTCCATATACAATATAAGGAAACATTTTATTTGAAACAATGTGATATTGTTAAATCTAACCGTCTTAGGAGCCATCCATAAAGTACGTCACACGAATTTTAGGACTTTTGAACCCCTCCCCCCGTCCTTGTCACAGGTTGTCACATTTTTATAACCCCCTCTTGATGTGACGTCACACATTTTTTAAATTTATGTATGTATTTAAAAATAATCGTTGTAATAACAACTTTAAACAATTCGCGTAAGGTTGATTTTGCAATAATATATGCTTGTAACTTATAGAAAGAGACAGAAATAGTGTTTCGGGACACTTTCGAGCGTTACTTTTATTCGAGACTGTGCATCTTTTGTTTTTTGTATATCAATGGTTTTAGTATTTAAAATTTTAACATGTGACGACACAAAAGTATTGACCCCCCCATGCCCCTTGTCACACGATGTCACACTTCGGTGGTACCCTCCCTCCCCATTAACGTGTGACGTACTTTATGGATGGCCCCTTATTAGGAAAAAAATCTGGTCATACTTATCTGTCTCATCACAGCGTACACACAATTGGACAGCAAGAGACAAAAGAGAACTTTGGTTAAAAAAGTGATTTTTTTTATGAATAAGGTACGATTCGTAGTTACAATTAATTTAGATACGCGTAGTCGTGAATATAATGTTTACGATATTATCACAATTGGTGGTCAAATATTTATTATCAACATAATATGTATATAGAACTATTTGCTAAGAGTATGGGGTTATAGTAGTCTATGCGTTAAAATGTACCTACTTAGATAAGCTCAATAATAAGCAAGGAGTTTTTAATTATTTTCAATTGCAATAATATTTATTTTCATAATAATTTTTGGTAAAATTTAGCTTAGATCCTATAAATAAATAAAACAAAGTAGGTACTTTTACGTCTCAGCAAATAACTGGCCAAATTTAATTGGTTTAAAGTAAAAAATTATCACGTCTTTTGTTTTTGGATATTTCCGCCACAGAAACAAAAAGCTCCACAGTGCTGACAACGTCTATGGGTTAGTAATTGTCTACACCCTTTCACTACCCAAGAGCCAAGCAAGTCAAATAGGCAATAGCTAAAAAATAAAAAACCAAAAATAATAGAGTAAACAATAAAATTGTCAATTGAACTATCACTTAACGAAGCGTTTGATAGCTCGAAATTGATTTGGCTGTGATCAAAGAATCCGACTCTCAAAGGGAGATAATTTATTTGAGTTGCCTGCCGCAGATCGGCGACCGTTCATTCCGCTCCTCACTATACTAATTACTTTTAACCAGTCATACCTATATACACATCGTTACATAGGTAATTTACCTAACATATGTATGTAATTGTGTGTGTTGTATGTAATAGTTTCTGTATCCATTCAAACTATTATAGAGTTTTAAAAGATACGAGGTACCTACTTAACAATATTATTGATGTCTATCGTTTTTGTTTGGTTTTATAGAACGGGCTAATGTCAGAGCGCTCGCGTTGTCAGTCTTGTAAGAATAGGTACTCTCTTTTCTTGTCCCTAAGTCAAATTAGTTAAAATAATGATGACAGTTATACCAATTTTTTGTTATTTGTACCCTAATAAAAAAAACTTTCCGTAATAAAGAAAACGTAATGAAAGAGCAGAAATATCGTTCAAAAAAGGTAGGTAAAATCGTTTTTTTAATACAGAATTCCACATCTCTAATAACCAATAGAAAAGAAGAAAATGTAAGCATTTCAATAGATTACACAAAATTTTAAATATGTTTTTTTAATACTTAGACGCAATCCGGCAGCAAAAAACACTCGGAGGAATTCCAATCAAGGTAGAAAATCTAAGTAACGTATTTCTTAAAACGTTTTTAAAAATATCATGAAACGCTTACCATAGAAGGATTCAAGCTGTGATTTTAGCAAGAGGAGGTCACACATTAGGTTTTTACATTTGTTATTACATTTTAAAAAAAGTAAAAATATCCTTATTTCTTTATTGCCGACTTGTCGAAAAAATATTTCCACTTCACGCGTATTAATTCACACGATACAGACGTTAGTCAATTTAATTAAATTCACTAAAATCGATCTTAAAACGTAAATTACCTAAGGTGCCCGTTTTTATTGCAAAAGACTTTAAATATCCAGCCGTGCGACTGAACGTAATAATCTTGCCTTATCAAACGTATCTTTCCACCAAGACTCATCAATCACCACTCAATTATAAAGACATATGTAACTATGTTCCACGGTCGCATACGCATTGAAACGTGACCTTATGAAGCTTATAAGTCTTCCTCAATAAATTGACAATTTATAGAATATATGGGTTTAATGTTACCATGTCGCAAGACATAGTCAAAGGTATTGTGGTAATTGTATAAACAAAGGTTCAAGACGTAACAAAATTACGATAGGCGTAATTACGTGACTATTTCGCGAAGCACGCGCATTCTGTATTAATTAACCGTTAATTTTGTTTGTTAGCACTAACTATATCAACGACAAGCTCCTTCCATGTATATATTTAATGAAAACGATATTGGTTTTGAAGATGCCAGCTAGCTTAGCCTTCTCGTGTCATAATGTTCGTGTCATGTTGTTTGTCCGCTATGGACTCCTAAACTACTTAACCGATTACAATCAAATTTGCACACCGTGTGCAGTTTGATCTAAGTTAAAAGATAGGATAGATTACATCCTAATTTATACCCGGATTTTTGTTTTCCAAATTATTTGTTTATTATTTGACAGTAACAATTGTAACAGATGGCGCTGTGTTGAAAGTACCAACATTTCACATAAGCTACAACTTAATGGCATAACCACCAAAAAAGCATGGTGGACTGGTGTTCTCTTGCCGTTTCCCATGAATAGTTTACTACTATGTAATACATCAAGAATCTTAGCCACAGCAACGCTTGGCCGAGTCACTAGTATATTATAAAAAAGATACTAATATAAAGAAAACAGACTAAATACTATACATGTTTTTACTATAACAACAAACAAAAAACACGTAGTAATCGCCCTTATAACGTACTCTTATAACGCATTTTCATATTACGCGATTTTACTACTTCGGTTAACACAGATATTCCCCCATATAACGTGAGGGTTTCACACGTTGTAGCTTTTCTTAATATTCGATTTAAATCCCGTTTAACGAGAAAAGTTAAACGTGAATTATTTGTACATTACGCGTTATATGGGGCGCGTTTTTCGAGATTACTCCTACAGCGCAATGTACAGTATTATAGGAGGGACTATTATTGTCTTGTATCTTTCTTCTTTATTATATCTACTAGTATGTTTGTCGTTGTCCTGATTTATATATTTTGTTGTATTTTCTACTTAGCTAACATTCTGCTGTCATGTTTTTCTTTGTATCTTATTTTAATCAGTGAAACTTTTTGTGGATATATCCAATGTGTTATTGTATGTTTTCTATTTATTTTTTTATTTTATAGAGATGTATCTGTTTTGTTTAATAATAAATAAATAAATTACTGTACGTCTAAATACGTGTAGTACGTATATGTTCTGATGGAATTCTATAACTTATAAATTCGTACCGAGTCACGCATATCAAGAATATTTTCCACCACACGAACCTCGCATTTTCAAGGGGACATCTTGACCAATGCAATATTAAATTTTCATTGAATTTCATATTCAGAAATATCTTGCAAATTCTTTAAGAGCCGTCATGTGACATTCTGCTTAAAATTTATAGGATTTCTCAGTCAACTCAGATATTAAATTTTATGGCCGATTAGTTAACGTCAGATTAAGAAATACACGTGCGCCATTTGCGGTCTTGAACTTTGGTTTCTGTGGCCGCAATTATTTAAGTCAAAGGTTTGGTCCCACGGATATTGGGTTCGATTGAGTAAGCCGATGTTTTGGCTACTACATTGTAGTAACACCTACATTCCAACAATAACTGCGATGACGTCATACCCTGCAACGCACTAACGAAGTTATTCCGGCTAAGGATATAATAGTATAATATAATAGTTCGACTGGTCGAGGATCCTCCGTTTAGAGTGAAGAAACTATTCTTTATATGTATATATACCATCGGAACTAAATCAGACTGTTTTTCATAAAAAAACCATCACATAAAATATTCAACGATTCTAAAGAAAACGTGTATTATTTCGCAACGATAAATCTTTCGCTCACGTGTCCAAGCCCCGAGGAAGGGTGAATTGAAGAAAATTCAAATAAAAGCACCCGTCAGGAGCAGACTACCGAAGCCTGTAAATGCCCGTAGATACAATGGCGTGAACGTGTCACGTGGCGGGACGGTCCACTGTAGGGCAAGTCCTACAGGGTTGTCAGACAAAATCATTCATTTTAAATTTTGTTACATTTTTCGCGACACATAATATATATAACTTATAAAAACAATAATTTAGTTTGAAATTAAAGAGAATAAATTATATGTATAGTTAACAATAGCTAAGCGTAATTTCTTCTGGACATGTAAATAAAAAAGTTTTTGACATAGACCATAGAATCACGAGTCAGACACACAATTTTTTTTTATTGAGAAAAAGATTGCCAACGCTCGGCACACTGGCACATTGGTAAAAACTAAAAACAAACACAAAATACAATTTTTAGTGTGACAAGCACTTAAAGGCAAACATGACATACATATATATATAGAGATTATAACCTATTACAACACAAACATTACAAAAAAGAAAACAATTACTAATCAAAGAAAAAAATCAAATTACAGAAAACTACACAAGACAATTTATATACAATTAATGATGATATTAAAACCTTCACATTCACGAACACATGTCACATTCTTACGTTATTATTTACAAAAAAAATTATATTAAATCAGAAAAACTGAGAAGATTAAAATACTGTGGTGGAAACATAAACTGGACACAGTTCTTCTGTCCACCAAGACATCGAACAGATTAAAATCTTATAAACTAAGACCAATGATATATATAACATATTATATATCATCTACGAAATATATTGTATCGAATGTACGTATGTATTAGGGGAAAATCACGAACCAGTTTATCAAATACAGATCATTCAGCACTCACACTGGCGACCCTAACACGCCTAACAGTTCGGACGTGCGAGTCGACATGTCACGACGCTAATAGGCTACTGAACGTGAATAAAAGGTTACATTCAATCGGCTAATGCTAATGGGACTTCACTGAATTGTGCTGTCCAGTGGCACCTTTGATTCCAACAAAAATAAATCTTATTGGTATTTGATTGGGGCACATATTAGCTTTATTTTTTTAATGCAATTATTCAAGTTTATACAAGTATATTTAGGAGCATCATAAATGAAATCAAGTAACCTCCGCGTTTCATATTACTTAAAAACGGATGTTTTAAAGATAGAAATGAGTATATTTTTTAAATATGTCTTAAAGTATTAAACCAATTATCCTTTCCTACTATGTTTCTTGAGGAGCATAATATGATATAAATAACATAAGACTTTGTCACAAGTTTATTCTTGTACGTAGTCCCCCATATAACGCGGTATTTCCTCCCCTATAACACGGACATTCTCTAGTTATATTTCTGTAGTGTGAAATTTATAATCATTTTTCAAGCCCATAATTAGTTTTGCGTACCTTTGCACCTGTTGCAATGGTGTTGTTATAAAATTAAACTTTAACTTTAAATTCGTGTTGCTAGTTTTTGAATTGTTAAAAAAAACGGTTTTACGAGACCCCCTACAACGCCGTCAGGGTCTACCGCGTTATACATACTGTATATCTAGAGTTGTATCTTAGTTGCATACGCAAACGTACGTAATACGAGTATAGAAATTAAACTACATTACATATAGTTTATGTTTAAAACTCTAATACATTTAAAAAAAAAATTAAACTCTTTATTCCCCCGCCAAAAAAGTGAGAATCAGCTAGCAGACAAGGAGTATCTTCGGACGTTTAATCACCACAAATAAGCATAAGTAGGGGATAATATAAATGAAACGGCGCAGTAATCAAGATAACCAAAAGCTAAATTCAGCTGCGGGCAATCATTCAATCCCGGCTTTGTTTTTTCAATTGCAGGCCTGATTAAACCTGTCTCGTTGCCAGGTAAACAAATCATCCGTGGAATGAGATACGGAATCCCCGAGGCTCCAGGAACAATCCCGACTTCATCTTGTGAGACAATGACGTCTGCAACTGACATTAGCATACAATGACTTGCGACAATTTTTTTTGTACTGAATTTTAAACGATTTTTTAGTACTGATGTCTTTGATCAGTTAATTTAGAGTTTCTAAAACGGTTCTCTTATGTAGCCAACATACGAAAGGGAGTACCGATAGATTGACATATTATGCAAAATTAAATAATAAAGTAATTAATTATTTACAGTAACATTATAATGAGCAGTGTTAGCCTAGTCGTTTTAACGTTTGGGTTGAATGTCTGGCGCTCTGGAATGCTGAGGTGTTTTAATGGGTTTGAATGTAGACCAAGCCCCATAGTCGCCGCGTCAAGCTCGACATCGGTGGCGCGAGCCTGCGTAAGGGCATTTTTACCTCATTAAAAAAAACAAGATCGACGGGGTGTGTCAGGCACAGAAGGTTGATCACCTGCCTATTACAAATGATCTCGAAACAAATAAAGTAATCTGAAGCCCAGACCTAAAAGGTTGTAGCGCCATTGGTATATTTTAATTATTTTACAGTTTATTATAACCTACTTATAAATAAATAATAAACCAGTGGCGCTACAACCTGTTTAGGTTCTGGGCCTCAGATTTCTGAATCTGTTTCATGATCATTTTTCAATCAAAATGACACATGCTGTCGACTTTTGAGGTCTAATACATGTCGATTTCCTCACGATGTTTTCCTTCACCGTTCAAGCGAAAACTAAATGCACACAGAAATAAAGTCCATTAATTCACAGCCGGGTATTGAACCTACGATCTCAAGGATGAGAGTCGCACGCTGAAGCCACTAGGCCAACTCTGCTCTAGTTTATTATACTACAATAGGAAAAATTAATTCGTTCGTACTTTTAAAATCTACATAGACGAAAATAGGTATTTAAATGACTAAATAGAAAATAGTATTCCATCTCGTCTAACCACTTGTCAAACTTTGCGGCGGGACATTTCAATTCAAGGCCCGATAGATCGAATGGCAGGTAGGACAGCTGTCTACCGCAATTGGGAAAAACAATATTGAAAACTTAATCGATTTTAGACGGATTTTTGTATGTAGGATTTTTACATTTGTAACTATACTTTTTGTAAGGCAATACAACTTTAAAAACTACACCAAATAATTATTTTTCAGTAGTTGACAATTGCCTTAGGCGAATGAACCTCACCTGTCTATCAAAACAGACTGGATATTTTACTTGCAGCACATACAATTGTTCAAAGCACTACTATTGCTTCCACTATTGGTTACCTTATATAGTAAAGATTCAAATAATTCAACATTTTCACCATACTACGTAAGTAACCTAAAAAGCTGGTCGATAACTAAGCATACAATTTTCTAACTAACGTACTGTTATTAAGACACAATCCACCTATAGAGATAATTAAATGAAAGATTCCGTGCGGCTAATAAACTGGTACGATAATCAGTCAATTAAAGTTTAATTTGTTTATTATATTCAGTATTTTTACATCATTTCAATAAATGAAATGCAACGTCGTATTTCTGCGTGATCATGAAGACACAATTGCTAAAAAGTATTCCAAGGGTCAAGAAAAGAGCGTACCAATTCTTAAAAGGTCGGCAACGCACTCGCGAGCGCTCTGGCATTGAGTATCCATGGGTATCACTTAACATCAAGTGAGCCAAGTTTGCCCTCTGTTATATATAAAAATACTTATGTACTCTTATGTACCTACTTAAATGGCTCTTATATACAGGTAATTTTGTATACATTTTATACAAATCACGATACCCACTTAATTTAATGAGCATTTTAAAATCTGTATAATTGTATCGGATATTTCAGGATTATGGCAATAAAGGTATAACCGTTAAAATTGACAATCAATTTAATGTAAAGCACTCATAAACGAAACACAAATATAACATCTCATTTTGGATACGTTTTATAAAAACCACGATACCCACTTTATTTAATGGACATTTTGAAATCTGTATAATTGTATTGGATATTTCAGGATTATGGCAATAAAGGTATAACCGTTAAAACTGACGAACAATTTAATGTAAAGCACTCATAAACGAAACACAAATTTCTAAAAATCTCCGCGCTACTCTTATTTAAATGGGAATTTTAAATCTGTATAATTGTATGGATTTATTTTCAGGACTAACTATGGCAATAAAGATACGGTATAATTGCGGGCAACGGCTAACGAGGCAAAATAGAATAACGGTCGATTTGGCTGTTTACATATTTGCCGACGCCTGGACACTCGGCGGTATGGATGATTGGATCCGATGAATAAAACATAACTCAATTTACGTAAGATTTATTATTCGTCTTCCCAATTATAACAGCGACAACTCAATAAAAATAAAAAATATTGCCAAGAATGTGATATTGCTATTTGAGCTTGGTTTTCGTGACGTATCTTAAATACTGGTCTACTACTAGGTGGTACTGGTCACAATCTAAATCTTCTTTTTGATAATTTTTTTCTGCCTCGTAATTAGCTACTACTTATATATATTAATTGTGACTCAATTAACCTATGGATTAGCTTTTACATTTTTGTTTATACATAGATATTTTTATTTATTATTATTTTTAGATTTTCTTTAGATTTTACTTTATTTTATTTTAGTTATAATTACATGTTATTTTGAGTAGGAAAGGAAGAAATCGCTTGTTAGCGATAAGGCCGCCCGTTGCCTTATAACTTATGTACCCTGCTTTTTTATTTTTTATATGTATTGTTTTATATATACGGTAACAAAGTGTAAATAAATAAATACTGTGCTTTACTCTGACGTGTGACTGTGACTACTGTTGCTAATATATACGGCGCTAGAACTTGGAATGTAAGAGTATCCGAAAGAAGAGTAGTGTTAGTGGATGCTAAGGATTCCCTGGACAGCGAAAATACGAATTTTTCATTTCTGAGACAACTATAAGTAATAGGAGCTTCTTTGGACATATATTGACAGAGGCCCCGATAACCTTGAAAATTTTGTGGTGTTTAGAGTGGAAGACACTTGAGTCCGATCCCCTATTCGCTGAACCATCCAAGTTCTTAGGCCTTACGCATGCTAAGGCGTTCCAAAGAGGGGGATAGTAGAATTTACGTTACACCAACAGGTCATTTATTATTAAAGAACTGGACTAAAGAGAAGACAACTATACATTCGTATAAAAATCATAGTCTAACAATTTCGTTCAGTATTTGCCTAACATCTTACAATAAGCTTCAGTGACGACGTAACTGTCGACACGTGTGACTATTATTATCAATAATCAATAATATCTACTATTTCCCACTTTTCTTTAAGCTCCCAACTCAATAAATATTTAGTATCGATAAAAATTATCTTGAATTAAATTTCTCATATAAATAATCTTAAATGAAACGTTTTCGGCAAATTGGACAAATTCCACAGGTTGATTTAATTGTTTGTCTATTCACTAAACAATATGACGAATGCGAGCGACAAGCGTGTAATTATACAGATTTCAATACGTTACACCCGGCAGGCGGCCATTCATGCGATCCCACTGCGTCTGATGTGAAGGGCTCAAGTGGCCTATTTCCGTCGTTCACTATTTAAAATTCGAATATTAAACGCACAGTGTTTTGATTAGGTACAGTTTAATTCTTCGGATCTGGTATAACGATAGGTATGGCGATTTTTTTCTATTATTAATACAGTTATAATCGACGAATCAATAAATATAGATACATGTAAAAAGAGTAACAGAATATAACACAAAAAAGCGTAAAAATTCACTTAATATTCGCATCTTATCTTATCAACTTAGGGTCCTTGAAGAAAAGAGCGTACCATTTCTTAAAAGGCCGGCAACGCACTTGCGAGCCTCCTGGCAATGTCAGTGTGCACTGTCCATATGCGGCGGAATAACTTAGCATCACGGCGGTATCATGTTACATAAAAAGAATCTAAGAAAACATGTACAACGTTAAGTACGGAGCCGTCAAATACGCAAAAATTAAATCACGTAAACACGTAATCATTTTAAGTCGCAAAAAGTTATAAAATTATAATAAAAAGTAACAGTTTATTCAATACTGTGTATATGCAAGTCACACAATATAATAAAAATATGAAACTGATAAAATATGGATGGTAAACAAAAGCAAATCCAGGGGTATCTCACCCCTGCCGAGTGTCAGCCTGCCGGTTGCTCGTAACAATATCTGAATCTGGCGTTGACAACTATTCACTATCCTACAGACATCATATACATAAAGCATTATTCTCATAAATGTCGCTTACATTTATGGCTAGCCCTAATTTATTATAGTCTTCCTAAGGCAGTATTTGTATAAATATTTTTATCAAAATTTGTCTATGAAATGTGCAACGAAACGAATAATAAAAATAGCCATTAGTCCTATAATTTTAAGTTACATAAAAAGATTATTAAATTTTTTTTTTTTTTGGACAATTCACACCAATTGACCTAGTCCCATACTAAGCTGGTGAAGCTTGTGTTATGGGTACTAGGCAACGGATATACATACATATTATAGATAGACATATAAATACATATTTAAACACCCAAGACCTAAGCACACCACCAAATGCTCATCACATCGATGTTTGTCTCAGCCGGGGATCGAACCCGGGACCCATGGATTCGCAGTCAGGGGTACTAACCACTAGACCAATGAGCCGTCTCTTATAATATAATACACGACTACACTAGTACACGACCTCCGAAGGAGTGAAGGCCAAGACATTCTTCCATTTGTCTCTCATCATCGCCACTCTTTTCTAATTCCCCGCTATCTTTTTTATTTCATCTTCCCAGGTTTCGATGGGCACCGTCCACCTTTATGTGCTCACTGGGCCATTACAAGTAAGCAATTTTTGGACTCTGGCATCACAAACGTGGATAATGTGACCACTGAGCAGGCCACTTCCTTTTAACTATTTTATTGACGTGATAACGTCTTTAAAATCGTTTTAGTCGGGTGACATGTTCAGAAACTTGTGTCACACCAAAACCTCACGAGCGCGATCGCAGGTATAACGAGAGAGAGACGGACCGATCTCCCGTCTCATCTCGAGCGCTGACAGTCATTCCGTGAAACTTGTCACGCGGAATCCTCACGAGCGGAGGCTGGCATAGCGTTCGAGTGAGTGGACCGATCTTCCGTCTCTCTCACTCTAGCGGCATACAAACGAATGGAGATTTGTTATCTTCATTAATTCCTTACTTCCCAAAAACTTATATCACCAATCAGACGTTATCACGTAAACATCTCGATCGTAAACCTACTTTACAAACAACCAATATTTTTTTTTTAAATTATTTTATTAAAAATCCACCTTTGGAATCCATATGACAGAAATAGAAGTATGCATGCGTCCATAACTGTTTATAAACTATGTTTTAGCTCGGATTTCAGAACTTTAAATTCCCGAAATGCTCCATGCTCGATCTATCGTCTGATTGTTTCATCTTATTAAACGCTTCACGACTATATGTAGATAAGTTTACTTTTATTCTAGACTTGCACAATCCAATTAGGTGAGCATTTCGGATCATCGAAATGATTACTTATACATATAAATCAAATTTCAATCTTCATAGATAGAGTACGTAATGTTTTCCACAAATTTCTTTGAATATATCAAGTGATGAATAAACTAGATTTGTTATTTTAAAAGCAGGAACGAGAGAAAAACTCTATTATAGGAATATGATAGAGTTGATTCAGATCGCGGAGTAAAAGTTCAAGGGTTATAAGCAGATCTCATTTGTAGCGTAGATTCGAATACCTCACGTAATTGTATTGAGATGTGAGTGCACAGTTCGCGATATTTATATTGCTAGACTAACATCATAAAAATATATATTTACTGAATGCTGTCTATCGACTATCGACATATTTATATGTTCGCAGAGATTCACAATTGCGATATTGGGTATATTATATACTTTATACATCATTTATTTTTTTCTCGTATTGGCATAGTCTGTAAGGATAATGTATGTATTTCTGTTATAAATAAATAAATAAATATTTGTTTGTCTACATCCATATAAAATTCTCAATGTTCGTTCCCATACTCCGAAACGGCTCGACCGATTCTTATAAATTTTTTATGCATATTCAGTAAGTCTGAGAATCGGCTACTATCTATCTTTCAAACCCCTAAGACTAATATTTATATATATATATATAGACTAATATTTATATATTTATATATATATAGACTAATATTTATATATTTATATATATACAAAGAATATTTTTAGGCTTGGATAAAAAAATATTTTTTTATTTTTTTTATAATACATACCTACCATAATACCATCAACCCCTAATTTTCAACCCCTATTTTTTATTTGTTAATTTAAAACTTATTACTTTAACTCTGAGGTTTATATAGAGAAAAATCACAAAAAACCTAAAAAGTTTTCATTACGGAAAATCGAACAGTCTCCGGGGTAGCATAGCAAAATTTTCCATGTTGGTATGTACTAAAAAGATAGGCTAAGTAAAATCACATTAAGGAGAAACGAAGTTCGCGGAGGCAGCTAGTTAGTATATAATAACGTAAATGATTACGACTGCGTTCGCGTAAATACAATAAAACTTATTAAATATACTTAAATAAATAAAACTCGTCCCTATTGTTTTTATATCTCATATGTTGTTGAGTAGGTGTTAAGATCCTTCATGATAGTCATGATATGTCAAAAACGTATTGGATGTAGTGTCACACAACGCTAAGTCTGACTTCTGAATGTCACCCTAAATTAATTTCGGAGAAACAGTAAATGTATTTGTATTCAAACGTTCAAGCCGGAGGACATAGCGTAATAACTGTTCATTTGACTCTTGATTTGAGAACTGACAGTAAATGTAAAATTAGAAGCATTTAGCATTGTGTTTCCTACATGAATAAATGATTTTTGACTTTGACCTTGAATGAATTTGCAACCCTTGCAACCATTTTACCTCAATTTGTTTGTATGGAAAAATGGATTTCTTATTAATTATTAACGGTTTCCTTGTAATTTTTTTTTCATTTTAATATGCATATTGCACTGATATCCTTTAAATAGAAAAATAAATGTGATTAGGTTTAAAACTTATGTTTGCCAACTTTTTATTAAAAAAGTTTTTTGTTTTATATAGTTTCTATTTATTACCAATATATATAGATATTTATATAGGTAGAAAGGCGAATATAAAATCAGATACAAGGAGCCACGAACGGCCCTGCTCTAGTAAAAATATTACCATACACTCCTAAACCATATAACGCAACAAAGCTTTAAGTCTAGCATAATTTCCTCTTCATTTTGAGTTTCCAGCTCTTTCCTCAAAGTGAGACATATTATACACAACAACAATAAGAAGTTGGGAAGTTATTATCTCAATATAAAGGCTTGTCCCCACAGCCCACTCAGCACAATGATTTAATCTAGCCTTTGAGACGATGTCGCATTGGCTATTGTTAAAACCTAATTTCCCATTTCGTTATTATGTGTTTTGTCCTTCTATATTTTATTATAAGGGGCTTATTCAGTATTCTGGCTGGTGTATAAACTCCCATTGGGCAATCATTGGTGACGCTTATTGTAATTGTAAGCCTACAAAGTATCTATAAATATTTTAATTTTTATTACTTGACTATCCTTATTAATAATGAAATTTTCTCTTCTGTCTTTCTTACTAAAATTAAGCATATAATTAATAAAAGCAATAATTATACGTATATATTATACTAGCTGACCCGGCAAACGTTGTTTTGCCATGTACCTATATTATTTCTAGGAAACATTTTTTTAGTTCAATAAAAATAACTATCGACTATAATAAAAAATAGAGGTTGATCGAAGACAGGTGAAAATTAAGGGTTGTATGTATTTTAGTATACTGTATCGTAAAAAATTGTGTTAAATAAAAAAGAATTGTCTAAAAAATAAAATTTTGTGTATAAACCCTCAACATTTAGGGGGATGAAAGATAGATGTTGTCCGATTTGCAGACCTAACCGATATGCACACAACATTTCACGAAAGTCGGTCGAGCCATTTCGGAGGAGTTTTATTACAAACACCGTGACACGAGAATTTTATATATATAAGATAATTGCCTCAAAAATAGGAAAGATGAATTGGAGAATCTTTTTTAATTGGTGTCTAGTACTACAAATCAATAAAAATCTTGCAATACCTTCGTTATTTCTATTGTTACGTTTATAATTAATTTAATATAAATCGGGGCGAAACAGATCGAAATTCGGATAATATTTAAGTTGCATACTTCAAGCGATTATCTTCCAAGCAGCAAATTGAAAAACAGATTTGAAAAAAAATTATTCCCCACAAAGTTGGTGTTAAATTAGAAGACAATTTATTTGTAGCGACAGCAGCTGTTCCTTATTACAATAAGAATTCTAATTTTCCGATTTAATAAATATACTTTGCATATTGTCACTGTAGAATGATAACCCCGTATGTCCAGAGAACCAAACATTACAGGAAACAAAAAAAATATTCATTTCGTCAATGTTCGTTCAAATATTATAATGTGTTTTTGTCCATAGTTTTGGATGGTAAAATGGACTTATTTATTAATAACATAAATACTTCATAATTATACCAGTTAAATGACATAATAAAAAAAAAGATTTTTTGACATACGAGGTTATCATTCTACAGCGACGATATAATTAAAAAAAAGCAAAAACACTAACAAATACATAAAGAAAATCAAAATGAGCCTCATAGAATCTGTAAGCATGAGAAAAACGCGATTTTCATAAATGCTTTGCAGTCAATTCGCGAACAAAAAGCCTAGTGTTTCAACTATTCACACAACTACACTTTACATTAGCTAAACGCACTTGTAGACAAACAAAGCGGGCTCTGCAAGCCTTCTCAGCATTCGACGTAGAACAGTACCACCACTACTGCGACTCAGTTTTACCCACTTAAGTTTCATTGAAAGAAAAGCATACGAACAACTTTAGCCGCTAACTAATCGTAATAGCGGTAGAAATTCCTTGGTAATTTCGTGAAGGCGAGGTAATTCCGCTGTGGTCTGTCAGTCACTCGGCTTTCAGCTCTCCCTCGACCGGCATTATACCTCTAATGTCACTTAATTTGCCGTCTAGAGCCTCCTCAGGTGAATGCGGCTTACGAGAGCTGGTTTAATATAAAAATACGCTCGTTTTTTTTCTCCCGTGACGTGGGATTTAACGTTATACTGTTGCCTCTTTTGAGAGTAAACGCGTAGAAGTAATGGGATCGCTAGTTTTGGTTTTCGCTAGGGAGGTTTTAAAGGGAAATTAAATATTATGACGCTAAATTGCAATCAAAATTCACAGGCTTGGTGGCAAAGCGACTTATAAATAGTTTAATTAAAGAGCGTTAATAATGTGATATCAAGTGAACCGTTGCTTCATTTAAATGATTTCCACACATAATTTTTACTATACTAATTCGATTGTTATCGAATTCGCTAACTATACGTTCAATTACGAAAATATACAAATAAAATAGTTTAATTAAAGAGCGTTAATAATGTGATATCAACTGAACAGTTGCTTCATTTAATATATTTTTATACAAATTCAATTGTTATTGATTTCGCTAGCTATACATTTACGAAAAAATACGCAAGTTATATTTTCAAGTGAAAATGTAGCCTCAAGATTCAGGAAATTGTTGACAAAAGGCAGGTTGGCCGTGATTAGAGCTGTAATAACGACATAATGCTCTAACACGAGCCAACTCTACACGTGCTGACTCAGCGGATTATCACGGAAGGAGCCAAATTGGAACATTGTGCCGCTTCAAGCTAAACCGCACTTAATTTAAAAATTGCTTCCAACTCTGTGGCTTTATAGCTAAAAATACTTTACTTGATTTTAGCTTTTCTGGCATTATAAATAATTATTATTTCTTTCCAAACTTACATATTTTGTAACTAATAATCCATTACTTATAAATATTTCAAGAAGATAATATATGTTTATTTTCCTTATTTCCTATTTTTATAGTAACTTAATACTCATAGAATAGAATACTAAACTAAAAACATACTAACAAAACAAGTAAAAAGTTAAAACCTAATCCTTTTTATAACTAATTATAAATAACGCAATTCTCGTGAAATCAGATGGTGTGCAACTAAATATATCCGTCTCACAAACAATAATATTTAGGGTCTGTTTCACAATGTATGGATAAAGTACCAAATAGCTATGCAACACATAAATTATTTGGAAGATAAATTGCGCTTGTCACTTCATCGGACTCATAACTTATGATGGACTTTATGTGACGAATAGCGCTATCTGACAGTCGTGAAACGCAATTTTAGTGTTTATCCTACCATTAAGTAATAAATAGCTAATTTGGAACTTATGTAGAACTTATCCGTAGGTACATTGTGAAACATACCCTTAGGGTGCGCAAGACTCGCGTAAATGGTGCTTCTCTGAGTAAATTTGTACGCGCCCGAGGTACTGCCAACAATTGCAACCGCTTACCACGCCAAGTGGGGTTATTTGTTTATTTTATTTATAATAGAACAGACTTCATGGGCCTGCTTCCAGCATTGCTAAGACTATATGTATATCAGATCCCGGATCATGGCCCTCTATCCGAGTGGACCTCACAAACTGCCCACCATCAGTCAGCAATTCCGCGTATGATTTCGCTACTTAACAGTTTCCTTAGGTCTGCACCAGAACTAGATATATTTGCGATAGGTTTGAAAAGACTGAGCGACGAATGTAAGTCGTTTTTATTGTCTCTTATTTAATTAAAAGTTATAATAGCATTATTTTAAAACATTTAATAAAATATTATTTAGCTTACCTTCAAACTTCAGCTGAACGGTGCTGTGTATGAGGTGAATAACATCCTGAAACAATAAATGATATTTAATTATCACTGAAACTATTTTATTATGAAATACCTTATCATATTAAAATTTACAACATATTATAAAATTATAGGGCAAAGAACTGTCTCATATACTATCTATAAAAGATAAAATAAATCAATGGCGCTACAACCTGTTTAGGTCTGGGCCTTAGCTTTCTGTATCTATCTATCTATATATCATGATCATTTGTCAATCTAATAGGCAAGTAGGTGATGAGCTTCTCGCGCCTGACACACGCTGATGATTTTTTGGGTCTAAGGCAAGCCGTTTTCCTTCACAGTTCGAGCGAATGTTAAATGGGCACATAGATAGAAAGTCCATTGGTCCATCAGACCTACGACCTCAAGGATGACAGTCGCACGCGGTAGCTACTAATCTAACACTGCTATTTAATTTAACCAGTATATATATAGCGGATCGATCGATCGATGGGTTTTCTCTAATAGGTAAGTATGTTACTAGCCTTCCGCCTGACGCACGCCATCGACTTTTTGCGTTAAGGTTTGCTCACGTTTTCCTTCACCGTACGAACGAGTGGTAAAAGCACATAGTCCGAGTGCAAGGATCTATCGGTGATGAGAGTCGATGTTGAAGACATAATTAATCGTTGCCTTTTATTGTTTTATCGACGGAATCGTCGGAATCACAAAACTTTTGTTCGATGGGAATAATAACATAAATTTAGCAAAAATTCTATATATTTCTGAACATAAATATTACATTTCGATTCTAGTGTCTTGTAGCCATTGATTAATATAGAAAAAAAGTTAAAACATCGAAACAAAAAAGTCTATAAGTCTTAGAATTCAAACCTTTGTTTTATGGTGACAAATTAAAAAAAACCTTCAAATACCGAACAAAACGCTGCATATTTCACGATTTATTCTAATTTCAAAAATATCACATGATAGTATAAGATCCCGCTATACAACGACCTTCACCGAGATGCTTATTTAATTAAACTTATTTTATATTTAATTTAATATGTCAATAAATATAATCCATATGGGTTGCCTAGCAAATTTCAGTCCAGAGTATGTTTAATGAATATTTAAAAAAAAATTTTTTTTTTATAATTTGCATGTAGTAAATTTTTTGAACTTTTTTCAATCAATATTTTTAATCAGGGTAGTATTATATATGTATCACAAAAAACTTTTTTTATACTAAAGATGTATATATACTTTAGTGTCACATAAAAAATATACACATAAATAATTAATTGATTAAAAACAACCTAACTTTTGCATATTCTATGGGCTTCATACTTTCGATTGGTATAGAATTTATCTAATAATCATACCGGTGAAATGTTTAAAAAAATAATTTTTTTTAAATTAATTAAAAAATACTCTGGACTGAAATTTGCTAGGCAACCCATATGGATTATATTTATTGACATATTAAATTATATATAAAATAAGTTTCATTAAATAAGCATCTCGGTGAAGGTCGTTGTATAGCGGGATCTTAGACCATGACACGCTTGATAAATTAAATACGGTCAGAGATTCATGAAAGAAGCGAGTTGCGAGTAAACAAGTCTAGAACAATCACAATAAGCTAATGGGGATGATCCCTGTGTTTACACTGCTGTTCAGAGCAGACGAGCCAGCTTCTTCAGCCCGCTATTTTTCTCATATTTTATCAAACCTGTAATTTTATCTACTGGGTATTATTTAGCTACGAGTTTACAAAAACCTTAAAACTGCTCACAATTTAAAACATGTACATGTATTATTGATTTTTTCCTTTCGTATGTTTGAACCTTTTTGTATATATATTACAGATATGTAATATGTATTGCACCTTTGGCTATATCTTTAGTATAAGTAATTGTTTTTTGTTAGCTATATAATATATGTTAGTAGTAGGTATTACGAAATAAACTAAATAGTTTGAAAAGTATAAATCTTTCTTTTGTGCGAGTTGGTTTATGTCCGATAGTTTAACGAATTATATTTTGGTATTGTTAACATAACTTTTACACATTTAATGAAAACACTTTTTTACCGGATTGAAGTTATATTATAAGAAATATATTTTGTTTGGGATATAGAGATCTTCGGCATAACTAACACATTTTTTACTACTCAAGCGTATTGTACCATAATAACAATTAGTTCTTAAAGGGATTTTTAAATGTAGTCAGAAATATGCATTCATAAACATAAATTATGTTTGCAGAGTACCTTTATCAGAAATCAAATACGGCACTGGCGCCGACGCCGGGCCAAGGGACCGCGTGGGCACCAAAGCAAAAAGCCGCTAGCACACAGCATTCCTACACAAAACCGGTCCCGGCTCAATGGACGCCGAACCAGCCTTAACAAATCCACTACCAAACAAAACACAACCCAATAACATACGAATTAAAGAATGAAATACGATAAAAACAAACGCAGACGCGAGAATTATAATCATATTACGAGGACAAAAAGTTGATAGATTGCAGAATATCAAATGCACGTCACGGCATCAGGTATCAACCGATGATAATGTGATTGATGTTCTGATAATGAAAGCGAAACCCGAGATCACAGATTGACAGAGCTTATGGCATTATCAACCGTTTCGTTGGCTTAGAAGGTAAACATTTGGTACATCGTTTTAAATATTTTAATGCTATTGTGAATCTATAGCTAGAAGGCTAGTACAAGGTTCGCCCGTCTCCTCCCACCGATGTAGTCCACTTTGTCGATGACGTATGGAGGTGCCGGTAGAATGCGAAAGCGATCCCGAGAGCTTTAACGCGGCCGTATTAGTACAACCCAAGTTGGTTTTTGGGTATGCTCACCCCTATGAGTTGCAGAGTGCCTGGGGTGGATCAAGACCCATATACCCTTAAAAAAGGGCTGTTCTTTCTATAAGATATATCCAAAACTTAAGTAAACTATAACATGATAATAATAAATTCAGTAAAGCCGACATTAATGATTCCATTTGGACATATGTTAAAATATTGTCCCAAACATTATCAAGTTTCAAGGCATTTTCAGTCAAATTAATTACACAATACACATATTATTATCTCAGTATTTTTACAAGCATTGCACCGCCCGAAGTTATTGTTACACTATTAGTTTGCCATAATCTTCGATAAAACAGCGTTAAAGCAAATTTCTTAATTCAACACACTAGCTGCAATAAACCTTATTTGACGTTTGTATTTGCAATAAACGACGCTTTACGCGAAGCAGATCACATGACTTCATGCGTAAGAAGCTGCCACTGTTGATCCGACCGACCAATAATAACAATTGCAAAATAGGAATAAAAATAATTTTAAATTGCACATTTGTATTTCTTAATTTAGTTTGGCTTTTATTTTTAATGTACATAAGTTATTTTCTCTTTTATCATTATAATGTTTCCCTCTTGTTGTGCACACTTTTCATTGATGTACTGTCGTGTGTTCTCTGTGTTTCGTTAGTGTGCCTTTTTAAAATAAGTAATAATAAGAAAAAACACAAAAATTCAATGCAACTACTGCTATATATATAACATAAGATGCGAATCGCCATACTAATGTCTGAATTTTATGACCGTTACGCGGAAGGTACGATAAATAAATGCCGATATAATCTTTAATTGTCGAATTTTTTGTATGATTTAGTTTTTGCCCGCGGTAGGTACTTCGTTAATGTAGTGTAAAAGATTTAAGAGATACAAACATATTATGTATAGTGATGAAAATATATTCACTAGTATATTTAAAGATATATAAAGAACAATGCATTGTTATGCAAGTTTTCATTATTTAGTTTACACAAAACCTCTTGGACGGCAGTTTTTCTTTAGCGATTTCTCCGTCTAAATTTTGTGACCATATTATTATGGACTCTATTCTGTTACGCGGAAGATATTACAAACATACTCGTATATTAATATAGCGTTATACTTTGTCAACTCAGAACTATAATATACTTTTTAGAGACAAAGATGAATTTTCAATTAAATACTTAAAAAGGCCTTGTCAACGTTTGCCTCACGATGGAGGGACTTGGGTGGTCCACGTGAAAAGGATTAAAAACTAGAGACATGTATGATTACAATGTCGATATATTATCTTTCATTAGCTTTTGTACATTCAAGTTTAAAACATGTAAGAATACATATGTAAAGATAATATATATTTAGTTAACTATCTAATATCTATAACAAACGAAAAAGCAGACTTTTAAATAAACAACGCACGGTTATAGTTTACATTTTTCAAGTTCTAATAATCTTAAAGAACACGAAACCGAACGGCAGTTTCCCTTCTGCCGAATTTTCACATCTATCTACCTACATTCTGCATATATCACTTAGTGAACTTCATTAACTTATGCGCGGTTCGAAGGACTTAATTTTATAATAAGTACTGAATTGTATTGTAAAACCCACAACACAGCTCCCTAGTGTAGGGTCTAGCGATAGATGAATTTTGTCACAACCATAATTCTGTCATGAATAAAGTTTTTATTTTTATTATTAACTAGCCGTTTCGCGCCCGCTTTGCTGGACGAATTAAAATAAATTTTATGTTTCATTATTTTATTTTTTTTTCATATTTTTATTATTCTTCTTTTTAACTTCCCGCTAAGAAAATTGAAATATTTCGAAAATCGAGTTTTTAACAGATGTTGACGTTTTGCGGTTCTAGGAAGCCTCTTTTGTTTTTATTAGCGGGAAAAATTTTCATAAAAGTAAAACAGAAATAAAAAAATGAAGGAACGTTGGAATTAAAAAAATAAATAGCCATAAACCATCTAGGAAAAATTTCGCATCGAATGGTGGTAGTTTCATGTCGATACGATCAGTGGTTTAAGCGTGAAAGAGCCTCAAACGAACACCATTTTCTTTTTATATATATAGATTTAAATGCTTAGTTCTAGTATATTTCTGGTCACTTTAGTATGAACCAGATTAACATAACAAAACTTTAAAATGTAGTACAATACTTAGTTGAATATTTTATTATCATTATACATTTCTGTATAAAATGTCATTGCCGGCTCATCACTAAGAATCACAGCATTACAAATGGTGGATAAAAATAACGTTTAACACAAAACCATAAATATTAACGAGAATTAATAAAACCTTGCACACAAAATCCACTTCGCTAATCTTAATATATATAAATTACGTGTCACGTTGTTTGTCCGCTATGGACTCCTAAACTACCGAACTGATATCAATCAAATTTGCATACCGTGTGTAGTTTGATCCAACTTAAAAGATAGGATAGCTTACATATCAATTTATACCCGCAATATTATTTTGTTGCAAAATATTTGTTTTTATTTGATAGTCACATTTCTAACAGATAGCGCTGTGTTGAAAGTACCAACGTTTCACATAAGCTACAATTTAATGGCATAACCACCAAAAAAGCATGGTGGTCCCCATGACTGGTGTTCTCCTACCCTTTCCCTTGAATAGTTTACTACTATGTAATATAACAAAAACCTTAGCCACAGCAACGCTTGGCCGGTTTGCTAGTTAGCCTATAATCTAATAATACATCCGTTAACTTTATCCATTAATTTCTTCAACAAATAACTTCGACCAACATTGGACCCACTTTAAATAGTCGGCCATGGGCCCCTGACGTCATAAAGGACGCCGTAGGTATGTGGGCTTCCAGGAATAAGAGCGTTTCGTCCGCCGCCTGCGTTTTTGAATGCCTCCAAAACTTTTTCTTATTTTAACACTGTTCAATAATAATACCGGTTTCATTTGACTGCATATATTTTTAGTCCAAATCTTTGTTTCAATCAACGTAATTTGTTAATAGAATCTCGACAAATGACATTAAAAATTTCATATAACATTTACATGAAATACGATTACTTCGTTTGAACCTTAGTAAATGAATTAAATCATAACCTTTAATTTAGTAACGAAACCACATTTTTGTCTCCTTAATACGACAAAAGAAAAATAATTAATTTTACTCCAATACCCAGAATTGCCGTTTCTTATAATTGCTAATTTGAAACTTGTTTTTAAGGCTTCGCAACTTTGAAAACGTGAAGAAATATTTTCATAATTACATTGATAAATACAATTTATACTACTTTTTTGAAGAAAACTCTTGAGAAATTGAAATGTTTTTTTTTCTATATAATTCCCTGTCTATGTTGTCGTCGATGATTAAATTGTATAACATTTACAGCAAATCCCAGAAAGATGCCTCTTAACCTATTGTTGAAAATTATTTCCTTTAAATACGTTTCTGTTACTTTTATTCCCATAGCTTGTTTAGTGTTATACCTGTCGTATCCCATACATTGGACGGTCGGTTGGTTGTCTAACCCTGAACCTGTAAAGATACGACAAAAATCCACCGTGACCTGTCAACATCTGGGTAATCAATCCAGTTGGTTTTATTTGTTTAATTAACAACATTTGGTATTACTTAGTCATTACAGCTGTTTCGCCGTTGCAATATCTGTGATTCCATTTTTCCAAGTGATTCCAGTTCTTCAAATGCTATATATGGGAAAAAAAATAAATCTAAAAGTATTGGCTGGCGGTGAGGTTGTTTTATAATTACTAATACAAGGGAAAGCCTTAATGTTTGTGTAACAGCAAAGTCCATCAATGTTGGGATCTAATTAAAGACATCGACAACGTGGGACGCGGCCGCATGATTAAAGTTTCCTCACAGCTAAGCCGTAAGTGTATATCCACCCGCGGGACTCGGAACTTCATAGGACATTCCGTATTAATTAACTAAATAAGTCTGGCAAAGGCACCGAGCGAGGTCGTTCGGTCTTGCAACTTGTCACTCGCGTGTCAATAAGACAGAGACACGGCGGATTTAAGTATGAGGCGGGGGCGGCGGGGGCGGCGGGCGCGCCTCCCCTGTGTGTGGTTTCCTTTTGATGTCATCTTCGCGCAAACTTTGCTACGGATCGGCTTTGAGATAGAGAGACGGAGAGTGACTAATTTGGCCCAGCATTTGATCTCACGTACCCCGTCTCGCTCGCACCCGCCGCCGGGGAGCTCTTTGCAAAATTTCCCTTTGATCGCAAAGTTAAATTATATGGGAATTGAGCATTAAATGGATACACATGCGAGCTTACACGCGTGGGGCCCGCTCGGACCAAGCGCGCGATATTGTCAAAAATGGGGGCTAGGGGGCCGACGTCGCGGTTACGTCGTCTTACATAAATAATGAGCAAGGAGTCACTTTTAAAGTAATATATTTGTGAGACCGGCGCTCGTATTTAACTCCGCCTAATTTGCCGCGAGTACGCAGCTACCTTTGAGAGCTTCGTTTTTACTAGTTTACGAAACAGATATTTGCGCCCGCCGTTCCCTTTGATACAGCACTTTGTGGAGCGTTTTACACGAGTTTCTTTTGAGGCCATTCAGACGGTGAATAACGAAAGGCTGTCTTTGATAAACACGTGCGAGGACTCTTCAGTACTTATTAGGGGTGCTCTCTTTGAAAGTGCTTCTTGTAAAATCTATTTGAAACGTTCAAACTTAAAGCTCCGATGAAAGCGTCGCTAATTAAACTGTCACTAATGTCATTATGAGAAAAAAAATCAGCGTCTTTCACTAAAAATGTAGTATTTTATTTAAGAACTTTAATTACTGTGTTCAAAGAGCAATACAACGTTCAAAAAGAATGGAATAATGAGTCTTTCTTTGAAAATTAATATCGTAAAAGGCGTCCACTTTATGTATTATACGCGAAATGCGAACAAGAGATGCTATTACTAGGTTATTAATGTTAGGTCACACACTCCGGAGACTCGAGTCAAAGACGACGAGCAAAGTGGCGTCTTTGTGTATGCCGCCGCCGGAACTGGGGACCTCCGCTCAACTCTGCGACAAACTTCACCAATGTTTTAATAACGCCCACTACAAACACCGAGCACGAAGAAAAACTTCAACGTATAATCTCACGGCGAACGGGTGCCGCCGTACTGAAACGCTCAGACGCAACTTAGCATCCATTTGGTAAATTAATTACTTATTAGATTCACAGTACGCCGACTTTCTGTTTATATAACCGTCAAGCTTTGATGTTGTATCTACAATTAATGCCAGTATACGATATTGCGTATTAGTGAGGTTGGCTATATCGATGATGTAGATCAAAGGCCCAAGGTATACTTTGATGTTTAATTCTAAAAAGACTGACTGATGTCTTTGTCGTCAAATTTCGTGGTATACATTTTTAATTTATAAACTTTGTGTTACACTCAGAGGAAAATTTAATTCTAGATGTTAACAAGTTTTGCGGGAGATTATAATCGATTCATTGATGTTCTAGTAATCATATCATAAGTAATATATTTATGCACGCCGTCGCAATATAGAGGCATACATTGCTTCTAGTTTGTAGAACTTCTTTCTTTTTTCTCATGTGTGGCCTTTGGTGGGGCTTATAAATAAATTGCTTAGGAAAATGTAGACACTACATGTATGTCGCTTCACATACATGTGAGCTTGTCACCAACATTTTTTATGTGATACACCAATTGTTTTTACAAACCAAATCGAATCCCCGATGGACGGCTTATATGCGTTATAAATTATAATATACGTTCGTCTTTCTTTTAATATTCTCAACCCAGTGAAACTCTCATAAAAACCATATCGTCTGTGACAAAATGACATGGAACTCTCTCAATATGTTATCCAAAAGCGTATACTTTATATTAAAAAAATATAAAGTTTGATTCCCGGTCGAATAATTTACTCTTTAATTTACAGTTTTTCTATTGATTTATTAAAGTTCACCACATCATTATGCTATATATCTCTAGTATAAATGTAAAGTTTTCTTTTTAAAAATACATGACAATTATGGCCAACATAAAAGTTGCTTATTATTAAGCAATAAATACTAGTCAACAAGCGAATTAGGTATCAGATAGCTAACAATACCACTTAACAAAGCTTTTTTTAAATTGATCAGTCCACTACCGAATAGCTCTGAATAAGTAGTAACTATGGCATTGTCTGTAAATAATTATTCTTGTTGGTTGAAAACTGTTCTAGGATAAATCCAATATTTAATATTTTATTTGAAATAAAATTAAATAATTAAGCACGTACATACAAAATCCCAATCACTTTACTCAAATCTGGGCCGAACTCAGCTTTAGGTTTCTGGTGACGGAGTTTCAGGGGCCATACTATCTTCGACACTTTTTTTTCTCCACCCATATACTAAACACACCAAACACATATGTCAATTTACTTGTCTGTTATAGTTATGTATCTGTTTATTTCCTAATAAATATATTTTTTAAATCTTTAACTTGCCTAAAAATCTTTAAGAGAACACTCTCTTTATTTTATTTTCTATTACTTACTAATACGGCCCAATAATTTTATAACTAATTAGACACTACGAAATTTGCAAATGTATCCATAAATTTTCACACACAAACGCGATTTACACTTCATCGACATCACTTGATTTGTACTCATCTTCCTGATAAAGATGTGCAGATACACACTGCCCCATGCCCCACCCAGTTACGAGACTCGCTCATGAATGGCACAACTATCCCCAGCGCGAGTTTAAAAACCTTAACATTCAGGACAAAAGGCCTCGTACGCAGACGGCTGTTGAAAAAGTAACAAGCCCTCTTGAATAATAAAGTAGCTCATTGCGAAATACACATTAGCTGGCTTTCATCAGAATTACGTGTAATTTATATTATCCACAATATAAACGCGATAATACACCTGTCTAGGAGTTTATTTTAGGAATAAGCTGCCCACTAAAGTATTTCCGAACCAATTCGACTTAGGGTCATTCAAGAAAAGAGCGTACCAATTCTTAATAGGCTGGCAACGCACTTGCAAGCCCTCTGGCAAAGTCTATGTCTATCTATCACTTAACATTAGATGAGCCTCCTGCCCGCCTTCTCCCTGTTATAAATACACAGACTTCAGAAGAGTCATATTTTTATTTTTTATATGTAATTTAATTTTATTATTTGATAACAATTAATTATAAAATTTAAGATATTTTACCCTATTAAGTAAGAAATACCTGTGTCAGTGTTCGCTTTATATGTTAAAAACATATTTTAACAATACATTTAATTAATTGAATATATCTGTATAAAGTATTTGCTTATTAAATTTATGTTTAGCATGTTCCGCTGAGAATAAGCAGTGATCAAGATTAAATAAAACAAAAACATTTCTTTATTTAATGCAACAAATTTCTCAACAATGTTTCTCACGATAGTTCAGTAGCCATAACATTGGGAACACTCTTAATTACAAAACGAACATAAATTGAAGAGGATAATCGCGACAAAAAGCGAAAACAGAGTAAAGGGAAACGGCATTGATATAAACGAAATTTAAATTAAGTACAAAGGGAAAGATGAAAAAAATCCTTTCAATGAAAGCTCTCGCGGAGTCAGAGGGCCGGCTCCGGGCACATCAAAGCGTCTAGCGTTATCTCGAAATTAGCGAGCGACTCAAAGACGCCTGCGCACCCTTTTAGCATTACGCTTTCAGAGGTTTTTTAACGACGGACAGTAACGCGATAATGTAGCTAATGACATATTTTATTCAGGATCCAAAGCGAAGCAGCGACGTAATGTGTCGGGATTATGCGAGGCCGAGTGATCACTTTTCAACTTAAAATTTACTTTTGCGTTAAGATTCTCTTACAAACTCAAAGGAAATGTTTCTTACTGATTTTAAACATGATTATGCCATTAAGTTAAAGTAAATATTTCAAAGCGAACTTAAGACGCTTAATATTTCTTTATTTACTATATATATATGTTGATATGACCGCACTTGAATGGTAAAAAAGGAGCTCATTTGGTAGATGTAAAATAAATCAGTGGCACTACAACCTTTATAGGTCTGGGCCTCAAATTTATGTATCTGTTTCATGATCATTTGTCAATCTAATAGGCAAGTAGGTGATCAGCCGATTGTGCCTGACACACGCCTTCGATTTTGGGTTTAAAGAAAGCCGGTTTTCTCACGATGTTTTCCTTCACCGTACGAGCGAATGTTAAATGCGCACATAGACAGAAGTTCGGTGTACAGCCGAGGATCGAACGTACGACCCTACGAACTCAGGGATGAGAGTCGCACACTGAAGCCACTAGACCACCTCTAATTCTCTTGATCTATGTATTTCAACAAATAAATACCTAGATGAAAACGTAGTTTTATATTTTTAATAGCAAGTTAGTTTAATCGATAAAAAATTAAAATTAAGCGATTGCTTCAAGCAACCGTTATTTCGATTTATTCTTATATTTTGACATGCAACATATTTTACTAGTACTCTAGCTTTATTTTTTGTCCTTTAAACGATAACATTTTATACTGATAATTATTTAAATCAGGTTTTTGCTGAATAAATGGATATGGAGATTTTAGGATATATATATAATGGAAAAAAACAAGTGAACTTATAATAATCTTGTAAAGATGACAAAAACAATAAATTACATTTGATGTTAATGGTATTCGATATTGTATAATAAAAAATAATAAAACTTTATTCAAGACAGAAATATGTTTGAGAAAAATTTAATTTAACGCTAGTCCCTACACCATGGAGGTGTTTTTAGTTACTTAGATAGTATACTTTTTAGCCTAAAGGCATTTTAAGAATCCCCACTTCCACTGTTGTAACGACATAAAGAAGATGTGTGTAATACTATATCTTATATGTTTCTTTGTCGTATACGGTTTTATAAAATAAAAATTAATTAAGAAAACTATACTATTTTTTTACATTATTTACGCACAAGCGAACACAAGACGCGTTGAAGTCTTTTGTAAGGAAGCCAATCAGCCAGCACAATACAATAAAGCGTCAACATTTGAACAGCACTTTACGAACAAAGCTTCACATTACAACGCCAATCAAAACATAGCCATTTAAACTTAAAACAGCACAAACATTGTTTAGCCAATATTTGAAACAATAACCTATTAGCAAGCAAACTTGTATAAAACAAAAGTAGACAATACACCAGGCAAAACAAAAAGGGGCGACACTAATAAACATTTGACACGAGGGCCCTAGAGGCCCTAAAACAATGCCTCATACCGTCGATACCCTCGCTGTAAACTCGGCAAAAACTCTTCAAACGATTCGAAAAAGTTCAGATTTTAATACCTGACGACCGCGGCGTGCACTCCGTCAGCGAACAATCCAAAATTCACTTTAAACTCACTAACACTAACTACACTGCTATTTTTTTTACAATTACAAATACTTAAAGATACTTTTACGAGTCAATGTAACTTTAGAATACTTATTGCAAAGTTCGCGTATCGGAAAATTCATAAATTTCCATCAATCCAACGACCACCTCTAGGCGACGCTGAGGGCAAACTGTCAAGTTGAGCTTAGAAGCATGCGCGCGACGCACGTGGCCTTAAAAAGGGGTGGAGCCTAACACGTGCGCTGGCCAGGATTGGTCGAATATTCTCTTTGATCGTCTGTCGACTAACTATATCGTCCTGTATCTTAATCTCAATAGTAACGTCCTTTTAAAACAGGTAATTTTATTACAAAAGATGAATTTTACATAATATTATCAAGTCATAACGTAAACGTGCTTTTAAAGCACAATTAATATATTTAGCAATTTGACAAGCTTTCCATATCTATATCATGAAGAGTATTGTCTTTATCCAAGGAACTTTAGTCAAAACAATTAATTTTGAAATTATGTGACAAGCTTTTAAAATGCGTCATTTAATTTCATCATTTCAACACGATTCATTCCTTCTTTATCTACCAATGCATTCCTTATAAGCACTTTCTAATATACACGAAAGCATATCATGGTAAGACTGAAATACATTGTATTCATTACAAGTACAACATTTGTTTTATTTAAGAACTATTTGCTATTCTTACGTGAGATTCTTTGTTACAATATAAAAATATAACTACATTAATCCATGTATGCAGCATACCAAATACGTTCGTATGACCGATACAGTTTCCATAACATGAGTTTTTGATCTATTTAAGTTGAGTATGACAGTTGCGGCCACGGTCAAAGGAAGTTAAAACATTTTTTAGTCGCATCACAGTTGCACAACGCTTTGATACATCAAAGACACTTTGTAAGAGCGTTTTCGCAATGAGCGCAGATTACATTGGCATCATTGCAAACTGTATTTTCCTTTATTTGACGATATAATACCTATACGTCAAGCTTTTTGTATAGTAGACTAAATATTTTTTATTGAATAGTAAAATAAAACTACTATTTTAAAATAAAACAATACGAATATAAAAAAAAAATCATAAAAAACAGATATTATTTCAAAACAAAATAAGTTATTTATTATATATTATATGTTTATGATCAGTGTTGGTCAAGTGGCTTTGGCGTGCGACTCTCATCCCCGAGGTCGTAGGTTCGATCCCCGGCGGTTCACGAATGGACTTTTTTCTATGTGGGCAATTAACATTCGCTCGAACGGTGAAGGAAAACACCGTGACACGTCGTAGACCCAAAAAGTCGACGGCATGTGTCAGGCACAGGAGGCTGATCATCTACTTACCTATTAGATTGAAAAACAAAAACAGGTTGTAGCTAGGTTCTTTAGTCATTCGTTAACTAAAGTAATACATGTAAAGGATTCTTGATATTTCGTTAATGAAAAAATGGCTAGCTGTTTATTCGTTTGATGAACGTATTTTTTTTATGTCACGGCCTAAACGGGCACTCATCTGATGTTAAGTGTTACCGCCCATAGACACTCACACGGCCAGAAGACTCGCAAGTGCGAGCCTTTTAAGAACTGGTACGCTCTAATACACAAATATGCAGCCAAAAGCAGTGAAACGAATTTTGTAGACATAATTCTACCTACTTGAAACTAATAACAACTCTGGCAACATCGAGCTCCGACTGAATTTCATGATATTGCGGAAACCTTCATCAGACGCACTCACACAGAAACACAAATAGTAAATGTAATATGTGAAACAAGTTTTCCAATAAAATATCGGTTGCATGCGGTATGAAATGATCAGTGCCGCCGGCTTATTACAGTCGCGAGGGCTCCATCATGTCATTAGGACGAAGTCCGGAAACCGCTAAGCGAAAGATTTAACGTCATTATCAAATTTATTAGACACTTGCAGGTGTCCATGGGCGGATCACTTAACATCAGTTGAGCCTACTGCCCGTTTGCCACCTGTTATATAAAAAAAGTACGTTGCCCCCTAGACGCGTCGAAAGAAGCTATCTATTGTGATCGCCAGACAAGGTCAACTGAATGCAACGTGCGATGCATAAAATAACTTAATATTACTTAAAGCCTTATTGATATAATGTTTCTCTTAGTTTGTTTTCTTCAACAAGAACTGAAGACACACAAAAAAGTTCAGCTATTAATCTCACTCAAGTTGCGAAGAAAGTTGAAGTCTAAATGCTAAGATTCGCGACAAAGTCCGTCGAGTGGCGCCGGCTCGTCTCGTGCTTTATTACGAGCTCCCGCGCGCTCACTCACACACAGACGCCGCCACCGCACGCTCCCACACATGTATAATGTCAAAGGGTGAGCACGCCGCCTCACAAAGCGTAAGTGCAACCACTAAAAGCCAATCCTAAGTTTTATTGATACACATTGTATTGCGACAAAGTCTCCGTCGGCGGCGGGCCGCCCCACCCCACGCGCCGCACAAAGACAATATCGCGACGTCAAAGGAGCCACGTCCCGCGCCCGCCTCCCCCCCCGCCTCGAGGAAATGAAAAATTAAATTGTCAACACATTTAATATCTGCGAAAACGTGTACGCCGTTGCCTTTGAACGCGCCTCCTTTGCGGCGACGCGGCTACAGCTTTGCGTATTAAAATTTCAGTCGTAAAATTGAAATTCTGTTTAAGTTTAATTAGACGTCGCGGTTCGAAGTTGCATTAGATCGGCGCTAATGAGAGCCGCGGCGAGCAGCGAGCACACGTCACAGGTGCGGGGCCGGGCCGGGGGCGGCCCGCGCCCGCCGTTTGATCGGAGCCGCCGCTTTGACAATTATTAAAATTTGCCTCGTACCTCTCCGGTCTCATCTTTTTCCGTCGCCTCGATTACGCGACGGGTTTGTCTCATTAGGGCTTTTGTATGGTATCGCGAGGTCCCCTTTGACGCGCGGTGCCGTGCCGCGCCGTCCACCTGCACTTTTATTGTTCCCTCGACCTCGAATTTGCACGCTTCACTTTGAGTTTAGCGACCGTGCTTTCTGCCCTCTGACCGTCGAGACGTTAACGCGTGCTAGGCTGCGGATCGTGAATTAAATCTTTGTTCTTATAGAACTGTGGGTTTGATTATAAAACATTAATATCATTTATCGCGTCGCCATACCGGGCGTTTGGGCAGGCCGGCCGCGCCGTGCATTTAACCGTCGCGTTGTTTGCGTATAGCGATGGGCGACGCGAGATAAACACTCAACGCTGTTTTATTACTTTGCATCCCTTTGACGCACTATTATTATCGAACATACGAGTCAAATTAAAACTTTGCACAGCGATTTGTCAAAGAGAGCTTTTATTGGGGCGCATTGCAAACTATGAGTTATGGCTATAACGTTGTTTGGTAAACAGTTATCAAAGGCCGAAAAGTGAATAATGTTTTTCAAAATAACGCAATATTATTTGTTACAGTAGCAGTTTAAATATAAATTTACACACAGGCATAACTAAATTCACGTACGTGGCAAAGCTATCGGCAGCGTTGCAAAGCGTTTGTTATGCAACAAATGTAAGTGCCATTAGTTGCTAAGCAAAATGTTTGTGCTCAAAGGGGCCATAGCGATTCTAGTCGAGTTATCACAGGCTTCGTGTAATAAGAACAGTCTTCGTTTTTAAATAAAGCTTAGAACCTCGCCGGGGAAACGGAGCTTAAATAAACGTGTGCATGTATTCGTTGTCTACATTCGCTGGAAAGCAATAAAATCTCTCATTTGGTTGGAAAAAATGTGCACAGTATTAAAATAGTAACATATAGAGCGTTTACTTGGAACATTGTACACATTTGTGTATCGTACTAGGTATGTCGGTTATGCGTGGTACATATTTCTCCCGTATATCAAAAAGTATTGAATTTTGACATACGAGAACCAAAATTTGTATTGTATTGTATTTGCGTATTATATGTATTTATTAAGCGTCAGACACAAGAAGTAACCAAATACGATAAAATTTTGTTTTGTCAACATATAATATAAATTAATCAAGTGATTGGAACTGCTGAAAAGGACCCAAAGCAAGAATTTACATTAATTTAATAAACTCGCGATTTATTTTTAATAGTATAGCGGCCAACGAGCCTACGGGACGCCCAAAAAGAGCAGTCGTCACAGCCCATAGACACCCATTTTAGTGGGTGCGTTGCCGGCCTTTGAGTTCCAGTATCCCCAGTATACTTCGCAAAAGAAAATGTCTTGAGAAGCGGACCGTGGAAGGCTACCAGCCATCAAAGATATATATGCGGATGAAAATGCGCGTATCATGGAGTCTATAGTATGTTACTTTCTTAAAATGGAACCTTTTCATCTTCCCATGTCGAAAGAAACGTAAAGTTTTACTGGCTATTTCTAATGATTAACTTGTCCTGAATCTCTGTAAGTTCTTTTTAGAACTGATCAGCAGTAAACAAATACGAATATGAAAATATAAATTAAAATTCCGAAATTGAAAACCAAAAGAAAAGTGAGACATTAAATTGTTCCTAGCTAAACATCTCAGATTGAAATAGTAATTTGGCGGAAACGTGCACTCCGCGACGCTAAGTGAATTCTCTGTGGGACGATCGCTTTATCGCGATTCCAAAAACTTTACTAAAAGGACTCTTGAATGTATTTTGGGTTCAAACTTTTCTTAATGTTAATGAAGTAAAAACTATACCTTTAAAGTTAAATTTAATTATTTAAAAAGTTGGACTACAACCTTTTAGGTCTGGGCCTCAGATTTCTATATCTGTTGCGTGGTCATCAGTTTTTTTCTTACAGTAGGTATGAATTTTGTCACAATCTATTTCTATCAAAAATAAACTTTTTATTTATTATTCATAGGTGATCAGCCAGTGCATGACAGACGCTGTTAACGTTTTTGGTCTAAAACTTGGTGGTTTTCTCACGCAAACGTTCACAAGGAAAACATTTCCTATAACGTACGAGTGTGATAAATGCGCACGTCAATTGGAAGTCCATTGATGCAGCCGGAGTTCGAAGCTACGACCTCAGTTATGTGCATGTGCCCCGCTGAAACCATTAGGCCAACATTCCTCAATTTATGTTGTAATCATAGTTGTTCGAAATACATAATTTTAGTTTAATAAAATTTGAGGGTTATCCAAAATATTATTACTCCGCCGATCGTCGCATTTTTTTTGGATAGTTACTGCTTAGTTTTATTCGGGTTATCTTAGACGCATTTTTATTTATACCTTTTTGCTAATAAAAACAAATATACCTATTGTTAATAGTTACGTCCTCAATTTATAATTTTATATTGAGTGTTTTATGAACTATTGTGAGGCAAGGTATCAGTACTAGTCTAACCTCTCTGTGTTCTCAAACTATTTACTAATTTCTACAAATCCTAACGACTGACAATTGTGTGCCTTTCTTCTTGGTAAGGATACATCGTAAAGAGGTATGTACTCAGGACTATTATTTTAGTATAAAATGTGTATCTACGTCCACCCAACCGTTCTTTGTGGTACAATAGGAATAGTATAATTTTCCTCTAAAACAACGATACAAAATCCTGGTCCCAACTGGCGTTTTCCTGGTTTTAATAATTTAATACTTGACGATTAAACTTCAAGGGAGAATTTAATGGCGTCCAAAACCGAATCTTAAATATAAGTTAGTTCAATATAGTGTATACAATGTATAGTATTATATTAAGAAAAACCCATCTAACAGAAAACTAGAAAATTTCAGTTTCCCATTATGTTCGTGAAGCGTGGGCACATTTTTCCATTCGCGAATCGGCGCCAGGCAGATGTTACCGGCTTGAATAGGGAATGTGATAAATTCGGTTTGGCGCAGGCTCGCCCCGATACCTCCGCAATCTACATAATGCATCCACGGAATAATATATACCGGAATCGTATTCTTCGCATTACCAAGTTAAATTGCTTGAAGAATTCAATCTTACAATTTCGCTTCAAATGACATTGAAGAAATACTTTTAAATCTCTTCTCTTAAATGTATTTGCGAGGTATTATTTATAAACACTTCGTTGCATACAAGAATATAATACAATTGACTTAAATTAATGAAAAGGAGGGTAATTGGCGGACTTATCACTTTCGCGCGATCTCTTCCAGGCAAACACTGTGAGCGTAAGATAAGGCATAACTATATGAAATGTTCTAAAATACAACTATTTTATTAGTCGAGGATGTTTTTCATATTTAATATTTCGCAGGTAACACACTGAAAATACCGTATTAGCGAAATAAGTTAGTAATAAGTTCTTTATAGCGTGTATGGTCACGCTTTAACTGTTTTTTTAAATAAATCATTTAGTGTTTTTGTTTGTTATTTATAAAAGTACCCCACAAAATACATAATGTTAATCGTATAAGTGAGATATCTATTGTAAAATACGCGACAATTACGTTGAACATAAATTTTACAAAAAATATAAAACTTCCTGCTTAATTTTTACTAGTAATTGTCTATTAAAAATTCTTATTCGCCCGATTCGCTAAACAACGCTCTTTTTTATTTGATCAGCCCACTACCGAATATACCAAGCTCTGAATAAGTAGTGTTTATTCTGTTATTCGCAAGAATTCGAATGAGAGGTGCCTAAACTCTGAAGTTGGTTTAATCTAGTAACGATGAAAAGTAATTTTACCTTATACAATCTAACAACAATTTAATCTCAATAAAATATTACTTAGTTTAATAACTTAAAGACAGAATTCTTTCCATGAATTAACATCTTTAATTTCTCTTATTTCACTCTCCATACAAGGCCATAGATAAGATTTGGGAGCTAATAGAATCACAAAGGAAATCGAAGCATATCTTCAAAGGTAACACAATATGCAGGTAATTTGCAGACACCGGAGTGATCATAAGAGGAACCCGACACCTCACTCCTTACCTCACTTCATAGGAGCAAGTCAAAAGGCTCACTTAACCTTAGCGAAACTCAATAACTTTCACTTTAAATAATAAATTCTCCTTTGAGGCAAGTAGAACAACAGCCACAGGGTTACCAACAAGTTTTCGTTATTCGATTAAAATCTGACATAAACGCAACTGAGACTTCGGCTACTATGTTTGATATCTGCAATATTTGTATGACCTTGGTAGATATTCAGAGCCGAGACTGTATGAATTCCCTGTATGAATGTCAAAAATATATTGGTTTTCACACAGTTCGCGAGAACTCTCGATTAGAATCGTCTTAGTCTGAACTTTGCCTGTGCGTAATAATAATAAATAAATATGTACCATAAACTAAAATAGTAACAATGTCTCATAGACCAGTGATGAAGTTTTTCTTAGTTCCAGTTTCATTACAAATAAAAATTAAAATAAATCAGTGGCGCTATAACCTTTTTAGGTCTGGGCCTCAGATTTCTTTATCTGTTTATGATAATTTATCAATCGAATAGGCAAGTGATCAGCTTCCTGTGCCTCACATCGTCGACTTTTTGTGTGTAAGGCGGTTTGCTCGCAATGTTTGATTTTCGTTCGAGCGAATGTTAAATGCGCACATAGAAAGCAAGTCCATTGGTGCAGTGGGGAATCGAACCTACGACCTCAGGGATGAGAGTAGCACGCTGAAGCCACTAGGCTAACACTTCTTAGTTATATTTACAGTGTATATCCAAAATTATTTCAGTTCAAATATTTAAAAACAAAATAAACAAGTGCACATATATTTTCACGTTTAATATTACATCAAACTTCTAGTACTGTAATTTACAACAAATAAACCATTACAATTTTGTTGTTGTAAAAACCAAATATTTAATTTATTTACATAGGAAAGGGCTAAATGATATTATGAGACAGCCCTACACCTCGCGAAAATTGGTGATATCGGAGATCTAACGGAATCTCAACAAAGACCTGATTGTGGAGCATAGACAAAAGACTCATCGCTTTTATTAATTTTCTTTTATTCAACTCGTCTTGAATTACTGCACGAGGAATATGGGGCAAACGGTTGGAGGTCTTAGATATTTAATCGATAATACCTGATTCCTATCATAATATATACTAGCGGACCCGACAGACGTTGTCCTGTATGATAGATACTTCAAGCGATAAGATATTAAGCAAAGTATGAAATGAACAAATAATTAATTAATAAACTAGAAACCGACTGCAGCGCCACCTGCCGGGCTAATTTGTCAATCTAAGCCATCCAGGGCGCCACCCAAACGCATACAAAAAAATTCATTCAAATCGGTCCAGCCGTTTAAGAGGAGTTCTGTGACATACACAGGTACAGTAGAGTAGTATATATATATAGATATAATACACTGTGTTCTATAGATAATATGTATAATCTATAGTTCTTTCAATTACAGTACAATAAATTACATTTTAAAAAGTCGTACTTAACTAATATTTACTTTAGCAGCACTTCGTATATAGCAGAGCTACAAAATTATTTCCCCGGTAATCAAAGCCAAGATTAAAGATACAGATTCTATATCAACCGCATTGACCACTAAGGTCCATATACTATAAAAAACACGTCAAATCCACTTCCTGTTTTGGTGCTTTGAGGTTTGACAGATGGAAGATCTTTTATTTTTGACAGTGCTTACAAGGTGACCTGACCTAGAGCAGTGTTGGCCTAGTGGTTCCAGCGTGCGACTCTCATGCCTGAGGTCGTAGGTTCGATCCCCGGCTGTGCACCAATGGACTTTCTTTCTATGTGCGTATTTAACATTTGCTCGAACGGTGTAGGAAAACATCGTAAGGAAACCGACATGTTTTAACCCAAAAGGTCGAATGTGTCAGGCACTGGAGGCTGATCACCTACTTGCCTATTAGATTTAAAAATGATCATGAAACAGCTTCAGAAATCTGAGGCCGATTAAAGAGGTTGTAGCGGGACTTTTTTTTTTACAAGTTGACCTAAAATACGATAGCTCCTTTGGCTGGGTGAAAATTTTAAACTAATTAGCAGTCTCGATAACCAGCTTGACTACAACAAGTAACTAAATGTAAAGTTGAACTGTCCTGGGTAAATCTATTTGAACTGCACTCAGGTAACGATGGAGCGGAAGAGTCGCTGGGTTTGTTTATAATTGCTTTAATCACCGTCACTCGGCTCTCAACTGAATTACCTTAATTGTATTGTCAACGATCAACTTGTGGACCTCCGCTAATGTATTATGGCCGATCTTCTATCTGTTCAATGGACCGTTTTTACTGACTTCTCGTTGTACAACCGTGGATCGCATGTCATAGATAATTTTGTTTTTAAAGTCAGTTTTATTTATTGATTAAAGTTTAAAACATCATACATATAGTAATAAATCTACGGTATATGTTACATGCTCTTCTTAGGGTCTGTTTCGCAATGTACGGATAAGTTCCAAATTAGCTATTTATTACTTATTGGTAGGATAAACACTATTGTTGCGTTTCACGACTGTCAGATAGCGCTATTCGTCACATAAAGTCCATCATAAGTTATGAGTCCGATGAAATGTCAAATAGCTCAATTTATCTTCCAAATAATTTATGTGTTGCATAGCTATTTGGTACTTTATCCATACATTGTGAAACAGACCCTAAATCTAAAATGTATGATAATTTAGGTAAACATATATGTTACAAAAAATACAATCAAAATACTAGAAATTTTTGTTAAGCAATAAAAAAAATTACCAGCAAAACAGCTGTTTAGGTTCGAGATATGCACTTAACAATGCTTTCTTTAAAACGGATCAACCCCTAGCGAATATATGCAGCTCCGATAAGTTCTGTTTAATCCGTTATAATCCTCAACACCTAGCTTGGTTTTGCAGAAGGAACTTTGAAAATTTATCAGTTACTAGCTGACCCGACAAACCTCGTTTTGCCAATTATTTCTAGAAAACATTTTTTTAATTTAATAAAAATAACTATCTACTAAAATCAAAAAAGAGGTCGATCGTAGACCATCGTGACAGATTGTGGGTGACAATTAAGGGTTGTATGTATTTTTGTATGCTGTATCTTAAATAAATAAAAACAAACAGTTTTTATTTATTAAAAAGAGTGTCGGAGAGTTTATTGCCAGTTCTTCTCTTCCGTTCTACGCCCTTGATTTGAGAACTGGCAGTAAATGTAAAATTAGAAGCATTGATATGTATTTCCTTATTAACGAGTCATAGAAAAAAGGTTGTATATTTTGAATAAAGAACTCGGACGGTTATAAAGCTTACGAATCTTAATCATGGAACATTATATTAAAAATAAACTTCTACTGGTATTACTAAGTTTTTATAAGGAAAATCCAACGTGTAATGAAGGCGGTCAAGCATTAATGAGAGGCTCTATAATCTAGTCAAGAACTACTTAGACACCGATCGGCCTGTTAAGATGCTTATCGCAAACATTTTCACACCTTCTAAGCCTGTGTTAAAGTGATAAAATCTAGTTTCAAATACATTCGATCGCGCATTTTACATGTATTAAATATTTCCCTTCTACAAACAAACAAAAGTTTTTTTTATCCACTTTTTTTTTAAAACAAATGTTACACATTTTATTTTCTAAGCGACTTTGGAAATTCTCACAGCTATAAATTATTAAAGTATGTACTAGGCACTTAACATGCAAAAAATTTAAGTTAAATCATTTATTGGAAATTAAAGGTTATTGTTAACTGGAGCCCAAGTGTAGACCTAACTTTGGCGAGGCATTTATTAAAGTAATCGTAATATACTCTGATAGTATTAAAAATACACATATAAAGCCAACTGCTTCATCATATCTTTAATATTTTTTTTAACTTAACGAAAAGTACCAAAAACTACAAAGTTTTGTGCCTGTACCACACAGTACAAATTCCTTAATTACCTACTTCAAAAATGTATGTCAAAGTTTGTGAAGTTCCCAAGAGCAACGGGGCATACATAGTTCCGCATCAAAGTCTAGATCAGTCTTATGTCGGAAGGCACACTTATTGTTTCGCTGCAAAATCGAAACTCGTTGAACGGGATAGTTGTTAAACTCATTAACGGCCAAAATTAATAATGTATCATCAATCTATGATTATAACCAATCTTGGACTGATTCATATCTAAAGACCGATCTCCAATCTGCATGCCAATAAACATTTCTGCTATCCGATTGTTTATTTGACAAAAGATTGACAGCAATCTTTTGCGTGATCCTTGCCTCTCGACCGCGTTTCGTTCAATGCAATATGTTGTGTTCAAGCATACCAAAAGTTTGCTGTTTTTGGAACGAAATAAAATAAGTAAGACTAATAGGGTCTGTTTCACAATGTATGGATAAAGTAGCAAATAGCTATGCAACGTTTTGTTTGTTTTTTTGTTACGAACAAATAAATTCTATAGAAAAACATAGAACCTTAACCTTTTTGTTGGTCATTTAATATTACTTGTAATGAAACGGACTGTCATTGTCATATGGTATTATAGTTTGTTAGGTTATTGAGTATTTTAGTACAAATTATTACAAATATATATTTTCTCTGAGTAGTTTGTGTATGTTGTTTTTGTGATTCGAGGTTGGTTCTTTAACTTAAAAAAATGTCTACGCAAAAACGTGAAAGAAGCGTCAATTTCAGCCGGGAAGAAGTTGACCTTCTAACTTCGCTTGTTGCTGACCATAAAAATATATTAGAAAATAAAAAGAGTGACTCAGTCACCTGGCAGGAGAAAGAGCGGTGCTGGAAGACGCTGGAGGCGCTGTTTAATAGCACAAAATAAACTTTCGCAGTGCTAAAGCTTAAAGAGGGCTACAAGAAAAAAGTCTGCCTTGATACATGCTGAAACATATCGTACAGGAGGTGGCCCTAGTGCTGCTACTCCTCTTACCCCCTATCGAGGAAAAAGTCAAAGACATGATATTGTTGTCTGTCGAAGGAAATGAAAGTCAATTGAAAGGAAGAGCTTCTAAATAAGAGAAAGCAATGGGCATTTGAAGAGGAAGAAAGAGAGCATAAAAGAGAATTATGGGCCATAGAAAAAAATATATTGTTAAATAAATTAGAAAAATAATAGATTTTGTGCCTGGAGCGAGGATGTATTGTATTAAAAAATTGTATTTTTATTTAAATAAAAGCATTGAATTTTTATTTAATTTATCTCAAAAATGTTGTAATTTATAAAATATTATAGTAATAAAGCAAAATAATCACTTATAAGATTACTTCGCACACTTGCAATTCCCACGTTGTCAATTGCGCTTTAATCAATATCATCAGCTTGTTCATCTACTTGTTGCAGTAGTTCAAAATGTTCATCTCGCATATCAATAGCAATATTGTGCAACACTGCACATGCCACTATCACGGCTTGTACACGAGATAATTGAAGCAAAACCTTTTTTGACAAACCGATTTTTTCCAAACACCATATTATGTCCTTTCCACCACATTTCTGCTTCGTATTTGAGATTCGTTATAAAGATGTTCTGCTGGAGTCTTGAGGTTTTGAAGTGGAGTTAGTAGGTAGTATCTATAGTAACAAATATTTTTGGTTGTAGCTAATATTTAAATTTTTTTTACAAAAGTTGATGACAAGATGAAACCTGCTAGAAGTCATATATAGACATCACTTTGTGTAAAAGTGTCTCCAAAGCTTCTTTTGTTAACCTAAATCTAAATGTGAATTCGGCGTCATTCAGGCTCTGGATATAATAAATTCTTGTCTTCTTATGTCTTCGCACAGAAGTACGTTGGCTTCTTCCAGCTTCAGAATTACTATCCCAATCGGATAATTGCATTTAAACTTCCAAATCACTATCACTAGAACTGGAAGATGACGAAGATGAATAAATTTTCCCAATGAATATTAAGTTAGGTCGCAATCCCAAACCCAAATCATACGAGTTTCACCGATAGCAATCCGAGATTGATTTGGCCAATCGAAGCACTGTCAAAATGGACAGATAGGTTGTTGGCATGAGTAAACATTCATTTTCATACAGAGGGCAATCTTCAATCTCTTATCCGCCCTCTGAACGATTGGTTGAATAATTAGATTGGTATCTCAGTCCATGTATTGAATATTGGCATGCTTTTCTTTAGAAATGGATTGAATTGTCAGTCTATGACAGCTAAAATTGGATTGAGATTGCATATTGGTTTTGGCCGTAAGACGCAAAGACGAAACTAAAACTGTATGAAACTATTCTAATTCGAAATTTAAATTTTTACTTGTTCGATTCAATTACGTCAATTTTGTAATCATATATTTTGTTGTTGGCGATTTTAAATAGTGATAAAACTATCAAAAGAAACGCGTATATCTTTATAAGATAATTTCTGTGGTTATTTTATTACTTATCGATATTGTAATAGCTTGAATTTATTCCTACATTCCTTGGCTTGTTCATCAAAAACCTGGTATTTATTATTTTATTAGAATATATAAAGTGTCAGGCGACTAAGAATATCCCACAATACTAAGTCACTATACTCCTTCAAAGAATAGAAAATAAACACAGGGAAGTCCCAATCGATCACAACGGTCTGCGAATCTACCTCATCCCATATCTCGGCAAACAGATCGCGTCAAAGAATACGAAAAGAAATCTGGTGATAGAGGCAGTCAACAATGGGGTAGACATTTACAGGTTCAAGTCATAAAATACTCGAGTTTAAATAGGTCCAATAAATTCACATGAATCTTGAACGTAATAATATGATAAAGACAACACTATAGAAATGATATAACTGCGCTGTTGATTTATTTTTTTTTATTTTAAATATATTTATTCACAAAAAAGTTACACCTTAAATCAAACCATGCCCCACAAAACTGCTTACGCAGTTTGACTGCAGGTGACTCGCCTTAAATAAACATAACTTCTAAATCACTAAATTACTAACACTGATACTACAACTAATACTAATACACTTAATTTACTTATAGGTTACAGCATATTTAACAAATGGTTTTTTAATAAACCTCTAAATTTATCCAATGAAGTCTCACGTCTTATGTCCTCGGGTAAACTATTGAGCAAGTATGGAATCCGCTTCTTCAACGTTCTATCTCCATAATAATTTTGCACCATGGGTATTTCAAATTTACCTTTGGACATTGACCTTGTGTCAGTTATATGATGCACCAAACTAGTAAAACGATCCTGCTTACCATGGTTATTTACAAGTACAAGGAATCTATGTTTCAGGCTAGCCGGTAAAATTTTACATATTTTGAATAGTTTATAATAATCTCCTTTACATTGATTCCTTGTCTTTTTATTTACTAGTAATTTTAAAAATCTTATTTGTAATGATTCTACTTTATCAATGTATGTTTTAAATGTTAACCCATAGCAGTCAAGAGCGTAACCTATTATGGAATCCACAAGTGCAAAATATAAACATTTTAGTATGGGCAATGAGACTTTAGTACGTAAATGGTAAAACTTTTCTAATAAAATTCTTAGTTTTCTACACAAAAATTCTATATGGGAATCCCAAGAAAAAGACGTATCTATTTTTACTCCTAGATAATTTACACAATTAACTTTTTCGATAGGTTTACACGTACAGTTAATTTTGTTGTTATGAAAGCAATCAAAGCCGTGCGCAAAAAGAGGAGGTGGATTATCAATAGAACTTAAATACGGGGAGTGAATAATTATCATCTTTGTTTTGTCAGCGTTTAATATGATGCCGTTATCATGTGACCATTTAACTACCGCATCCACATCCTCTTGAACCCGGCGACACATCTCCGAGAGGTCGGTACTAGCGCTGAGAGTACAAAGGTCATCAGCAAACATGTGGGCCGAGCAGTGACGTGATACTACGATACAGGGATACAAAATGAAACAAGCAGTTACTTCGTCGTGTTATCTGTAACACTCCTCTCGCCGCAACGCCAGTTTCAAAGGATGTAGTTGTCAGAGCACAGAAGAGCTCAATCAATCTGTAAGGCATGAATAATTTTATATCATTTATGAAAATATTCAAACATTAAAATACTCTTCAAACGAAATTCCTTTCCAGCAAATTAAGGTTTTAAATATGAAACGACTTAGGGTCCATCAAGAAAGTACCAATTCTTAAAAGGCCGGCAACGCACTCGTGAGACCTCTGGTATTGAGACTGTCCATGTCATTAACATCTAGTAAGACTTCTTACCGTTTGCCCCTGTTGTATTTAAATAAAGGAAAATTTTATATACGCTCGCAGTCGCTTATGACGCGTACAGCCAGGCAGTGCTTCCGGAGTCGCTTTGTTGCCGGCACCGCCGATAAATATTGTGGCGAGCTTTGACAACGATCGACATCATAGGTCACAAGAGAAACTTGTAAATCTAGCAGAGGGGTTGATATTGGATAACCTTTTGCATTATCAATTATATTAAGTACGTGAAAATGAACATTATTTCTAGTAGTCCCAGCTTTTACAATATAGTTTTGTCTTTATTACATGGATAGTAGATTTTATTTATTTTAACTTTAAATAAAATATAGAACATAGTCGAAAAAGTTTTCTCTTTATGCTCAGAATCACAAACCATGTTAATAATCTTTTGCACTTATAAATGTTATCACGTCTTTTCTCCTTATCTATTTCTTAAATATTGTTCGCCTAATCCATCGTATTCCGTGACTAATTTTTGACTAAATAACTTCCCAAACCCCAAGTCCATACTAGGTTGTATAAATCACATCGACAAATATTTAGACAGGCATTCTATGATAAAATTTATGTAAACATATTTGACACGACAGTTTTTGTACTTCAAAGTAAAATCCAGTGAATTCACCTACATAGTAAGCCGCAACTATCGGCTTAACGAAGTTTGGATGTAAAAGGCAAGTGTCACAAAGAAAACCGACAAATAGGTGCTCGCTGTAGGGTGTATAGAATAGTGCACAAACACCCACAATCGTTATCATCTAACCGCGCCAGCCTTTGACGCGCCAGCACTGTATAAGAGCTGCTTACAAATCTCCTATGTTTAGTTTTATATTATATGTCAATTCTTTTGTTCCTTTTATTAAAGACTTTGACTGTCTTGGTTTGTTGGAAGTCCTTCTTACACTCAGGAATAACACACATTCATTACTACGATACAATTCGAGCTGTTTTTATAAAAAAACTTTATTACAACCAAAATGTATGGCAATAATCTACTGGTAGCAAATTAGGTAGATTGAAAACGGTTGTTTTTATTTGGTATATTTTAACAGCTATAGGTATGACAAAGACAAAGAATACAGCATTAAGAAAAGCAACTAAATTAACAGATGTTACAATAAAATAAATAAACTAAAGTGAAGAGGGCGTGGCACACGGCAAGAGGAACAGAAATGTGGAGCAAAACTGGTACCTAAGGTACAGCAAACGAAAAAGAGGGAGACAACTTAGAAGGTGGATATACCAAATAAAAGAAACAGCGGGTTGTAACAGAGATAACGAGGCCGAACGCGATGGAGACTCATCATGGAATGCTCCTAGGTGTCAAAGGACAAACTCTTTATCTACCTTTTTATTTTATTTTAACAGGACATTAAGTCAAGTAAGTCAATATGTTTACATGTTTCCATATATCTAAATATATTGCCAAGTAGTGAGTGAATGTCACGAGCTCTCGGCGCACGTCATCCGGCACTGATTCAACTCGTGATTGTCTTTGACGAGACAAAATTTACATTTAAAAGTCTCTAGGTCAAGTTGCTAGCTCACTGTTTACAATCATACTATTGTGTACATTTACATATGATTATTGTTAGGATCCACTGGTCTCTTATTTATATAGTACGATAGTCCTTGCAGTTTTTGAATCCTTATACAACATTTTAATGTTTATATTATTGATATAAACACCAATATTGATTGCATGTAATGTGTAGGCACCAACACGTACTTCGCGAATATAACAGAACAAAGCTTAATATTCGGTAGCGAGCTGATCAATTAAAAAAAAGCATTGTTACCTGATCTGATACCTTAACTTCTATTGTACTAATATAACAATGTTGTTGTTTAGCTTAAAAATAAGCAATAAATTACTAGTAAAATCTAAAATTAGAAGTGTAATATTTTTACTTTTTTTGTAACATTTGTGTTTACCGTAATTGTCATTTATTTTAGAAAATATAGCTTATAACATATACTGTAGATATAGCATTATATATCATGTGGTGAACTTTAATAAATAAATAGACAAGTATACTATAGTAAAAGAAATCTTGTATTATCCATTGATTTCCGTTTCATTGAATATTTGTAGAAATCAAGTTAGATAGAAAAAAGTGGATAGAAGATATTGCGTAAGCAGGAAGTGACCATTCACTTAACGGAAGAAAGCCATGGATAGAGAAATTTAGAAAAGGCTGGAGGAGGCCTTTACCCGTGAAGCTCCGATCAATAATATTGAAGGAAGTTAGGATATCGAATAACAAGAAAAAAATGTATATGTTAACGTAAAATTGTAAACACCGTTAGATTGTAATCTATCTCGCGAGATTATAAACTGTCGAAAGATTGTGAACCTCAGCGTACTGCTTACAATTTAACGTATTATTATTCGGTAGATTGTACTACACTAACTTAGTTATCATTCAAACTTCTTTGGTCAATTACAGATTAATTTTACTTCCCAACAATTTCATATAACTACCGAATAATAATACGTTAAATTGCAAGCAGTTCGTTGAGGTTCACAATCTTTCGACAGTTTACAATCTCGCGAGATAGATTACAATCTAACGGTGTTTACAATTTTACGGTGACATATAACAAATCTAAACTGTATATTTAACATTTGTATAGATTGGAAATAAATGGGCTTTAATCTAATTACAAGTATCGTAAATATTTACATTTAAAATTTACCTTCTCGATAAAAGCTCATAGCCTTTAGGTCAAAATTAAATACGTAATCAAGATTCACAATATTTAAGTTTTCCGTCGACTTCAATTTAAGTTTCTCAATTCAGTTAAATATTTACATACTTTTAAACTAGGAATAATTTACCCTTATAAAAACATTTGTACACAATAGAACTTTTGTTATAGAACAGGAGGCAAAGAGGCAGTAGGCTCATCTAATGTTAAGTGATACTGCTGCCCATGGATACTCCCAATACCAGAGGGCTCACGAGTGCGTTGCCGGCCTTTTAAGAACTGGTACGCTCTTTTCTTTAAAAAACTTTATGTTTCTGGGAAGGAATTTCGTTTGAAGAGTATTTCATAAATATTTTCATAAATGATTTAAAATTATTCGTGGCTTACAGATAGGTGGAGCTGTTCTGTGCTCTGTCAACTGCAACCTGTCAATTCTTTCCTACATCCTTTGAAACTGTGGCGCTCCTTGAATTTTTTCACCGAGTCGAATTGGCAAAACTACACTTTTAATTGAAGATTTCTATGAAATCATATAATTGTCTATTGAAGTTGTAATGTTTAAGAGGTAGAACAAATTTCTAACGCCTTGCACTCCCCACATGTAACATCAATTACAGCAAGGTGTTCGTCAAACGTGCCGAAAGTAACCCCTTCAGTGTGAAGTGCCCGCTGTACTGCATTTGTTCGGGCCCCGTGAACTTTATATTTTTATTGTCTAAACAGCGGGTGTGATAGAGCCATTATACTTTGCATACGTGCCAAAGTGCGATTTCAATGACAACGTCTGCGCTAGGGTTGGCAAATCACAAATTTCAATTGAGACACAAAAACAATACAATAATATGGTAATATGACTTATATTTTTTAGAGCGTTTCAACACTTAAAAGGCCGGCAACACACTTGCGAGCCTTCTTGCAATATCCGTGGCTGCATTGCTTTAACCCCCGTTTAAAATAAAATAAATAATCGTTACTCTTACTCGAAATGGTTTACTTGTAACATATTAAGATATAAAAGACTTCCGTAGTTCGAATTAGGTAACCGACCACAAACTCATTTCTTCTATATGAATTGATAAACTGAAATCTATCAGATGACAGCCCTGTACGCAAAGGTGCCGGCAAGTCTTTGAGCCTTTGATCCCGACGAGACGCTTCACGCCTTTCGCGAACCCTCATTGATCCTGCTTTGTTCATTCACAATTGTAGCGCATGCAACGAGTGACATAACGACGAACAAGCGTAAAAAAATTAATATGTCAAGCTGATGAATAAAAACAATAGCTAATCAAAGCTGATAACAGAAAATTTGCATTACATGGTAATAAGTTACTTGTTTTTGTTTACAAAAAGAACATAAACGTGAGTATAAATGTTATCTACGTTTGTATGTACACATATGTAAAGAAACTAATATGTTTCTTTATTATATACTAGATGGCGCTAGCAGCCATCGCGGTCGGCAAAAGCAGTTGGTTTGAAGTTGAAAGAAGTAAACGTCATCGTGAATGAATTCAATATTGTTTGAGGTTATTGTATAAAGCTTAACAAGGGATTGATAATTTTAATAATTGACTTTTAATGTCGTTTCTTTATTTTTAAGAAGGATAGTGTTATTTAAGTTAAAGATAATGTAATTAGTATAATGCGTAAGTACTAAAATAAAAATCTTTATTTTCAGAGCAACACAATTGTTTATTTGATTTTCAGTTCCAAATAAAATAATATATATTATCTTACACATATATATAATAAACAATTATTACTAGAAGGCTCGCGAATGCTTTTATTTAATTCGTACTCCTACAACGTAAGTTATGAAATAAACTAAAGATATGTATATCCCAAGATTGGATACATTATATAATAATCCTAACACTTTACTTCTTACTGCTAAAAGCAGGTAGGTACCAACATTTACGAAACTTAGGAAAGGAAAATCGTGTGATGGAGTGTAAGTCAGGGTATGTACGTGAGGGTGTGTATGCAGGCTTATGATGCAGATAATTTAGCGCTATGGATATTCGTAATACTCCTTAATCATATTCCACGACAGCTTAAACAAGTAGCCGGCATTTGTTTGAAAAATCGATTGGGTTTATTACCTGTTTAACGTAGCCCTTATGTATATAAATGAAACATTTTTTAATTTATAAATTCTATGTCCAGTGGCAGCCCTAAGTAGGTACGGCGAGTTTCTGAGCGCCTTTGATCCCAACGAGACGCTTCACGCCTTTCGCGAGCCCTCATTGATCTTGCTTTGTTCATTCATCGTTTGTATCGCGACAAATTAAATGTGGTACATGCTATTATTATCTAGCTTCTGAATATGTAACAAGTGTTCGTATAAACATTTTACGACCACATAATGCTGAACGATATGACGGCATCCGTTAATATTTACTCCTGTTTTATAATAAGTTATATTAAATGGGATTAAATATATTTAAACCTAGCTACACATACATATAATATAACATTGACTAATTTAAAATATTAAATACTCTGCGGTTCTATAAAGCTTTTCTCGGGAAGTACGACTTTTAAAAGGAAAAATATTTTTGTATTAGACATGTACAATGTATTAGTATTAGATATGACAATACCATGCTATTGTCGACTTTTGATAGATATTGGTGTCTTCTGTAAAACTTTATTAAATGACTTTGGTCTATTATCAAAAGTTTCTGCTGCGTACGGGATTAAGGAATTTGTATTAGTTCTTTTTATACTTTGGGTTACACTGTCGTAATTTCAAACAGAACAGAATTTCTTGAAAATATCATTTAGCCGTTCATCAGGGATAACGTAGGGATCACCGATTCTTTCCAATCACTAGTTTTAGAGCGTATTCAAACAATCAAATCTCTCCTCTTTATAATGTTAGTATACTAAGTATTTATACGCAATCAAGCAAATCTCAGTCATTCGCTATAATATGAGAAGAATTAATTAAATTTAGTAATGAAATAAAAATGCTTATTTGCTATTTGTGTTCGTACTCTTATTTAAATAACTTCAGTAAAGATCATAAAGAAAGAATGCATTAACTAGTCCTTCAAATGCATAAAATTGTATTAATAATTTTCAGACGATAATATATCGCTATACAAAACTAATTCTCTTAGCGTCACAACTCGAAAGCGGATGTCAAAAGTTGAAGGCAAGGTGCGAACGTTTCTGGCGTGAAATTGTACAAATAAATAGCGGTAAAGATAACAAATTATGGGGAAATTGCTAATGATGAGCGGAGCGGGGCCGCGGGCGGTGCATTAAGCCGGCGGCAAACATCAAAGGACTCTTTGACCGTGCCGACTCCCACACCCCCTGTAAGCCAGCGTTCACAGACACAGATACGTTTCAATTTCGCCACTTCATTATCACTTCATTATATTTAGTATGGAGAATTGATTTAAGTCTTCACTGGCTAGATGGTTATTAGTATAATTAAAATGTCAATCTTAAACTCAGTTTCAAATCGAATTCTATTCTATTTTTGGTTAGTTAGTGTATTTTTAATTTTGCAACTCTAATGTTCAACTTACAGAGCAACTTGAGCAGTGTTGGCTTAGTGGCTTCAGCGTGCGATTCCTAGCCCTGAGATCGTAAGTTCGATCCCCGGATGTGCACCATATACCAATGGACTATCTTTCTAAGTGCGCATTAAACATTCGCTCAAACGGTAAAGGATAACATCGTGAGGAAGCCGGCTTGCCTTAGACCCAAAAAGTCGACGGTGTGTGACAGGTACAGGAGGCTGATCATCTTCTTGCCTATTAGATTGACAAATGATCATGAAACTGATACAGAACTCTGAGGCAGACCAAACCTAAAAATGTTGTAGCGCTACCGTTTTTTTTCTTGTTTAACTTACAAAAATAAAATAACTCTTCGATATTTCAAAAAATCATTATATACGTTACAAACGAATAACTAAAACTTTGTTTAATACTTCATCCAAAATACCTTTCTTAGCAGTAATGAATTTCAGTTAAAAAAAAATTTCTAGTCTCTTAAAAAATTTCTCTACACCGTTTGCCTTCTACTAAAATATAAAACACGATATCGTAAATGAGCCTTAAGAGCTATAAAGGCAATTAATCAATATATACATTAGGGCAACCGCGCTACCGGTCACCGGGCATCAAAGAGTTTTTGTGACGATACAATTTTGGCAAACTGCAATACAACTAATTGAATTTGATTTACGCATGTAATAACTTAATATGTCGCCTACCAATCAATAAATGAAACTAATGGATATTTTTCAATTAATCCTCACTTTGTCTGATTACAAAGAGATAAATACAATTTTTCAAAATCGGTTATATTGACCAAATCAAAGGCCCCGGCTGAATTCTATTGTATTAGGTACTTAATATTTAAACGTCATCGGCTGTTACGACTATCGGTTTTTACGACCAAATATGAGTAGTCCCTTCGATGTCGTTATAACAGATCAGACAGATAATTCTAATAATATAATTGTCAAAGGAGTCCCGAGGAGGAAAAATATTTATCCGTCATACTATTATAGAGAGGTTTTTACAGTGATGATTCTTCTTACCAAAGATCGACCTGCAAACCCGATATAAACATACCCAGTTCAGACAGTTGTGCCAACTCCTACAGAATGTAGGACTAAAACCTTAAAAATATTGATTAAAAACCCCTGCAGTTTTTATGGTACACTCGGTTTGAGAGGTAATTAAATATAAATCAAAAATACAATCAAGTTGTATAAAATTTAGATCTTGGAGTATTATAGCTTTTATATATTTCCGTTATAGCCTCGCTTGGAGGTTATCTTCGGTTTAGTTTGTTGGTGGGGTTAAAGGCTTAATATAAATTGTATAGAATCGTGCGTGTTTTAAGAAAAAAATCTTGTATCCCCTAAATAAATGTACTAAATACTCCCTAAGACATCTTGAAACCTGAATTTGGGGGAAAATCTCTCTAGTTGGCATCTCTGAGTTCAGACTGAAATCGAGTCGAGGATCTCAGGATGGAAACCGAGCGCTTGCTGGAGGCGACTTGTGACTTGCAAACGATTAATTACTTTTATTTACATTAACATCGTGGACCTAATAGAGGTTGACTTCGAAAACCGCCAACGCATTAGTACTTATCTTTTTTTTAATAAAAAGAATTCAATTCAAATCTCATCTTAGAATCTCGTTTGAAGCGTTATTATATCAGATACATAAAAAAGTGTGTATACTTATGTACACGCGTTAGAAGTAATACTTCTTTGGCGTAACAAGATAAAAATCTTTTCAAAAAGTTTATCTTTCGCCTTATTCTATGTTTGTAGAAAATCGACACTAACAATAGAAAAAAAATTTAGGTCGGTTTTTTGTGACGATGTGGGCGCGCATCGTAAAAATTTACTCTCATCATTTTACCCTAAATTATACTTTAGCGTTTTAAAAATGTCCCTTAGACGTGCGTTTTAAATTCTAGATGCGATTTCCATACTCAAAATATCTGTAGTTTATACTCTAACAAATCCATATAAGATTATTTATATGAAAAATAAATTTGATGCATGACAGAATTTTCGATACAGCAGCGCCTTGCGGTCTGCATGTAGAGTGTTGGAAGAGGCTCGTTATCACGCTCTCCGACACCGCTCCGTAACGAGTAACGAATAACGACACACTCAAGTGTTCGAGCCAACCGCTGCCGGCATGTCTCTATCACTAGATACAGTTTGATTTGACAATCTTTTATTAAATTTGCAGCATATTTTTGAAGAGTTTTGCTAAGCTTCGAACAATGCCTGGATACTTCAGTCTCCTTGTCGGGACTTACGTTCAATACAGTTGGCATACATATGGACAATTCGATATTTCGATTGGGAACCAATATATGGGCGGAATGCTCAGACCTACGCCTCGAGTGACACTAGACGTTGTCAAAGGAGACTGTTTGCTCCTTTGTCTTACCGGCCAATTAGTACGGGCCGTTCATTTAATTCTATCGGTCGATTAGCATTGGCCCAGGTGGTTCCTAATTGTTGTAGCAATTCGCCCCACGATAGACGTCGCAACTGAATGCAATCAATGAATTGATTTCATTATTTCCAGCAATACAACTCTTGTTTGTTCGTGCCCTGTTTTGCATTGCGCAACGACTTGGAACTTGGAAGTTATTGTAGCACAAATCAAACAAAAGCAGTCTTAACACTGTATTGGGACCACTCATCAGTCACATAGACTGTGCAGCGTAAGGACAATTTATAAGGAACTAAATGTTCCGGGTAAGCTGATAAAGGACAGAGAAATATACTTCAGGAGATTATTCGACAAAACGCAGACCGATTGTTACTATACCCGAGACAAGTAACACGGTTATTAACATTTTATAAAGCCAGTGCGCTACAACCTTATAGTTCTGGCCCTCAGATTACTGTATCTGTTGTTTAATAGGCAAGTAGATGATCAGCTTTATGTGCCTGATACACACCGTCGACTTGGCCGGTTTCCTATCGGTGTTCAATCTACGAACGAGTGTTAAATGCGCACATAATCAGAAAGTTGGTGCACAACCGGGGTTCCCACCTACAACCTCAGGCATATTAGTCACACTCTGAAGCCACTAGGCCCAACAACGCACACATATAATAGTGTCCCTACTGTTATAACAATGATAAGAGTGCGATTTATGAACTCAGATATGTGAAAATAGCCAAATATGAATTTTGTATGAAAAACATAAAATTCATACTGAAAAAGCAAAGGCCAATTCGACAAAAGTCAAAACATAGCAAAGATTAAACGCTATACGAATATTTTAGATACGTAACTAGGAAAGTGGATGGCGCAGCCAAATACAGTAAAAGCAATGTTACAAATCTTTGAAATGGAATCTAGAAATTGGATAAAAATATTGGCAAAAGAAAATACTTTCAAAATATTTTTTGATTACCCATCTAAAGCCTAAAGGCCCGTATTCGAAAAGTTCCAACACATCACTCGATTTCGTAAAATAGATCCTACGACTACGCCTTGAGAATTCAAAACTGTTTAAAACAAATTTTGGCAAGAGAATCTGCACAGCTTTTTGAGTCTAAACGGTAAAGGTCTTTAGGTAAAAAATTGTATCACAACTCTTCAAAGCTGATAGCGAAGTTATAAGCAAGTTTGTATTTATCTTGGAAGAAAGAGTTGCAGATGAATTACGAAGAGCCCGCATTCTACACAACTTTAGTATTACCGGATTGAACTGCCATCGGGGCGTGCTCTATCAATATTGGATATTGTGATCAAGAATTTGCTTCTTATACCATTCTACTCTAAATAAAATTTCATATGATTTAACTTGTATTTATTGAAAGTGTTCAGTCCAGTCAACATATGGTATCGCGGAGTTTTGTGATATTTGATGTGTTCTATACAACTGTAGTACATTTTCTCTATTATATTATTGGTATGTTTTTCGCACCTGGGATTACATTATCAAAGTTCTCATCAAAACCATAAATATTTTATAGCCTGTTTAGATATTGTAACACTGCAGAGCAAAGTAATTTATCTTACCAATTTCCTATTCTATTATTATCGCTGTTAAAGTTTTGCCGCGTTTATTTATTTACGTGAAACAATAATTCATCTATAATCGAATATTAACAGCATTTTATTAATACTACGCTTCTTCTAGACAGGATGTCTTCAGTGTAAAATTCATTCAATGTAAAATAAAAAATTCTACGAGTTTTACAGTAAATAAAATAATGTAAAATTACTATGCATAATTCAAATGCCTTAATAATATTGACAAATATATAACATTAGGTAGCTATATCTTTGTGAATATTATACCTATTCGAGGCTCAAAAAAATTACATAAATTTCAGTGGGTTACTTAAATTTCAGTTTAGTGTGTCATACTCATCACAACATACAGTATTCATTCCATATAAATATTCACTATGTTTTTTATATATTTTATATACATATATTTATATATATATAACACATTTAATTTCAACTTATCATAATTAAAGAATAAGGAGGGTAACGGGTGGATTTATCGCTTTCGAGCGAATAAAAAAAACATTAATATATCAAAGAAAAGAACAAAACAAACAATTAAAACACGTAAAATTAATTATGTTAGGTATACATTAAACAATTAGAACACAGTAAATATTAGGAAAAACGCAAACAAGAACTTATAATTCTAATTACGGAAAGTCAAGATTTCAGTACAATGGGCCCAAATTGTAACAATTCAGTGAACAGACTGCAAAGGCCGAGTCTATATTAGAGGCACGTACTCTTTGATTGCATAGCACCTAATCTCCACTTCTTATGACTTTCCTTTGTGCAGTAAGCTGCACTTGCGACAAAGGCTTGGGTTCTGATCGCCGGCCGCCCCCTTTCCGACTTTACCATTGCACAAACGTCCTACACGGTATCACTGTGTGACTTGTTTTTTGACGTTTCATTTTGAGCTTATGAAAGGGCAACATCTGTTTACTAATAAAAAGGTGTAATTTGAAGGTCTGATCATAAAACGTAGACTAAAGATCGCGTCTATATACTTTTTATTAAAACATTGTGCCCATAGGGGTGGTCCCTTATAATAAGGACATAATAGTTTGTTTATATGATTTTCAATAATAATTTCATTTTTAATTTTCAACAAATCAAGTCCTACAAGAAAGAATAAATATTTCTTCACATTAAGGAAAATTATACGCGTCTTTGGCTGAGCCATGTAAAATCATTATAAATTCCGTATTCAGTTTATTTAAGTGTAAAAAAGACGTTAAAATATAATTACTTAAAGAGTATCTGTATTAAAACGTAGGTTTTTATAATTTGTCATTTAAAAACAGGAATATTATTTTTCAAATATATTTATCTATACTATAAATAAGAAAAGAAACTATGAGTCTAAACAATACTTTTAAACATCTGTCTGTTTTATGTAGTTTTCTGGAGTTCTAAAATAAAGTTTGTTTTTTTTTAAATGAAAGCAATAGCGAGACTCAACTTAATAAAAAATAATTATAGGATAGTAATAATTCCTGAAAACAATTGAAAAACATTTTTCATGTGTTACAATTGCTGTTACAAAGTATTGTAATATGAGTAGAGACTAGGCGGTTACGTCGTTGTTTCCCGCGCGGGCAGTATTAGCGCACTGTCGCATCTTCAGAGGGCGGCGAGATCAAAGGATAGGTACACAGGCCGCTCCCATTGATGTCGCGCACAAAGGGAATTGATTGTTGCAAACCTCTTTTTTACAAAAAGATACCTATAAAGAGGGATTGATCGCAAATCCTCTCTCTTTGTTGAAAATATTCATTTATTTTGTTTTGAGAGGGCATGCTTCTAATTATGTTTACGTAATGATATTGTACTGTTTTGTTGGAGTAGATTATTCAGACAATCTTTACACATCAACTGTGCCATTGAAATTTGGTATACATATCTATCTTCACCAAGTTATCCAAATTACATAAGTGGGTTGTGTTACGTTGAGTTTATTAAGAACATTATAAAGCTTTTAATGATGGAAAATGGCATATAACCTTCGACAAATTTAGTTACATTGTCTACACCATTGTCACAACTTCACTACAGTTCGTCACAAGTACAACTGTCTACACTTCGTCACAAGTACATGTTAATCGCATTAAGGCTCCAATTTAGGAATATAAGCAAAACTGGTGGTTTTAAATAAGTATTTTCTTTATATATTAACCATTATTCAATAGGTCACTAAATAACTTAAGCAGAACATCATGATTTAGTTAAAAATCTTTGCTTATAGCTATTATTGTTTTGGGATATTTATAGGGAGTAATTTTGTTTGAAAATTTATTATAGAGTACCCAAAAATTTAAAATTACATAGAGGTATACATGGACCACAGCTCATACCTCAAAACTACAAGATTGGTATTGAGTTTTTTTCATTTTGAATATAAGATGTACTTTATAGGCTTACTTGTTTGAGACAAGCCCAGTACAAGTAGTCTATTTTACTTAAGTTATTTTCAAAAACTTGATATAACTACATTATTTGATGGTTTCATCATTTTAATTTAACTTAAGAATTAACCTATTTTAATATTTGACAAGTTTTGTAGTGTAAAAAGAATGATCAAGATTTTAAAATAAAATAGCAGAAATAATTTTTGACATCTCTTGAAACAATATTTATATAGACAAACTATCGATGGCCAGGTCCAGGTATCTTTAATTACAAAATTATATGTACTTTTAAACATTGGTACAAATATAGGTTTTTGGAAAAGGTTTAAATTTTTTTGCTAGTTTTATCTACCTCAGTTGTTCACAATTCAAGATCATAAAAATATAAAATATTCAAGATTTTGTGGAAGTGAGGACCCATAGTAATGTTGAATTACTTAGTTTGATTAAAAAAGTAATTTCAAGATACTTCTAAATATATAGCTTAAAAAAAATTGTTTGTATGTTCAACATGCTCTAAATAGCCACTATGGACATCTGATAAAGTTCTGTATTAATTATTATAAAAAACCTATCTACTTTTGTTATCTGTTTGAGATGTATGGATGGATATAGAATTAGTATAATATACTATATATATACATATTATGTAGAAATATTGAGAAGTGATAAGTAATATTCGTTGAATTTCGAAAATGCAAGAAGCATCACAAGCGCCAATATTTTGGGCATACAGTCGACATAACCTTTCATAATGTTATTAAACTAACAAAAAACTTTAGTATTCAAACTTGGAGCTTAAACAGAGCTAATTATTGTAATATTCCAGGTTCCTAAATGTTTATAAATATAAAGTGTTAATTTTAGACGAAGGAATCACGAAATAAGCATCATTTTCTTACCTCATTGACACCTGAATCCTCGAGTGACTTTTACAACTTTTCACACAAAACTTAAAACTTTGGAGATAAAACTTTATCACTTCAATGTACACTTACAAACCGAATAAGCTAACAATTATTATTTTCACTAAGAAACAAACACTGAACAACACAAATAAGTGAAAACAAAATATTATTCGAAACGAATTGACATCGCTTTCGCCATGGTCCAAATGTTGATGCTCTAATGCGCTCCCTGGTGACAAATTCGTAAACTCAAACATTTTGTTTTGTTATTCTGAATATAATCTGTAGACGTGAACCACCAAACTGTCACAGATTACGAGTCTCAATATTTATAAGTTTTGCAACTTCTGATGGCCACAAAGTGTGAAAATTAACTATTATTTTTTAAATATAACAGTAATCTACGAAATTAAACAGATGGAAGGAAGGTATCCAACACATTCCTTCCATCTGTTGTCGATTTTCAAACTTAATAACTTGCCGTGTTTCACGTGAATTATACACTTGAATGCGAATTAATATAGATGGCGCTATATTACAAATTAAAGCATACTGAGAACTTCCAACATCCAATTTTTAATTAATTTGATTTTTAAAACGTCTATTTACAAGTGATACTTTTATAAATTAAAGAATTCAATCTTTTATAATAGTACAACCATTCAAAACATTCAGAGGAAAATATTATAACCTTATAAGCCGACGATTTGAGAGTCAGCCACAACGGCATATCACGTACTTAGAAATAAGAAATAATCAGTGGAACAGACTCCGTAGCATGTGTTGTCAAACCAATTGGGCTTTATCGGAATGTAAAGAAATAGAATGAGTGTTTGTGAATTAATCTTATTAGTTAAAAAGCATATAATGCTCAGGGTTCGTTTAAACCTAAATTATATCAAAAGGCGTCAAAGGACACTTTTTAAAAATAAAACTAACATTATTAAATTACAAATTTATATTCACACACAAAATCAGCATTTGGAATGTCAATTGTCAGAATTTTAAAATTAGACATTAATATAAAAGTGCTAAACGTCATTCACCAAGTTCCATATTTAAAAACCTTTAGGTAATATAATTAATAATATCAATATAGAATAAACTTCGCAGTCGGTAATTCGGTAAGTCGTTGAGCAATGCGCAGACGTCGCTTTAACTTCTGATCCTAATAAAAATGCTCCTAATGCCAACATATTAGCAAAAGTTACGAACCTGATACCCGAAAGGCCAGTCTTCAACCACCAGTGCTACATATTTTTTTAACACAGCACATCACTCAATTTGTTCTATAGAAAAATCCACTTAAAGCAATTACTCTTATTATTTTTTTTAATTAAAACTATTATAAATAAGAATGTATGACTTTGATTTTAACATCGAGGAAAAAGAAACCTTTCCCATAAGTAATAAATTTATGGAAAATTAATGAATAGATCTTCACAATTTAGCCCGATAGGTGGCGCTGACATCAAGTTAAATATTTAATAGAAACTTGAGATATTTCGTAGCCTTTCTTGTTACAATTTGCTAGTAGGATGTTGGTCGAGCGCCATATTGTCCAATGCGAAGATATTTTCTGGATCCAAAGCGGTTTTAGCGGCGTAAAGAAGGCGACGTCCCGCTTCACTCACAGTCTGAGTGTACCATTTCTTTCGAAGTTTTCCAACGCCATGGTGATGCGATATCGAACCTATCAAATAAAATATTTATATAGTATTCGCATAATTAGTCAATGTTGAATTTAGTATTTTTAATACTCTGTACATTATTTAAGGAGGTTACCAAAAACGCGAAACGTCAAAATCATTGACAGATTAAATTCTCTTTCAAATCCATTAAGAAAATGTCTAATACATTGTCATATATAATAAATATGTCGTTTATATTTGTGATTAATACTGATCACTATCAGAAACACTGTTTACTTTAAATTATCGTAAATGGTACGCTCTTTTTTGGTATTTACATAATTGTATAGAAAATGTTGTCTCATTCTTGATATTCGAGTCTTGACAATCATTAGTTACCGTTTTTGCCAGATCAGAACTTAAATCTTAGCTATACAATATTAATTAATTAATTTTATTGAACACTGATACGAACCTCCACAAGCAATGATTTCATCCCTCGCAGCCTCTTCAATTTCCTCATAGGTTCGTAATGGATCTGCGCAACCCGCGCTATTGAAGCCGAAGTAGAAATAGATGCAGCATCCCGCATCATACCTGATAATGTTCAATTATTGATTCAAAATACACTCTGTACTTGAAATTCTTCTAAAATTTAAACTAAAGAATAACGTCGTCTCGGGAGTATGCAGATATTCTTAAAATACCCAGCGATTTATAACCGTATTTTATCAAGCAACTTATTTTTCTAAAAATTAAAATACTAAAAAAGAATAACGTTTCGGGAGTATTTAGTTGTATCCCATGAAATGGCCAGCGATTTATTAATATTTTTATCAGGCAACTTAATATAGTATTAATTGATGATACATTAGAATTCTTAAAAGCTAAGTTACTAAAGTCAGTAAATCTAGTGATATTTCAATTTCAATAAAGGACAAGTTTTATTAATTAAGCATTTTGTTAATCCAATGGCAGACCCAGCGCCTGTAACTTCGTATAGCCATGGGCGGATCGTGAATTTGTGGAGCTCTGGGGTTTACGGGGAAATACCTCGTAACAGCACGCACACACACTCGAAAAAATACACCGACCGAAAACAAATGAGGACTTCCCCGTTCCGTTTGATAGGTGATTGGATTTTTTAAAATTTCAGGAGGAACAGAGTGTGCCACCTGCCGGGTCGGTCACCCCGCTCAAAGGATTTCCTTTTTTTTTCAACGAAATTTTCATTAATTTATAATAATATGAAATAATTAATAAATGAATATATACAAAATTGTGTTGTATTTATTCATTAGTGACTTTATTTGTAACAAAAAAAAGTAAGTAATTTTTCGGAGGGTAACACTGAAATGAAATTAAACGAATCCCTTTTCACGCTATTATCAGAAACCAGATCAAGACATTATATACCTATTATGTCACTGATAAAGAAGTGTATATATTTTTAACACTTACGTCTGTGTAAGTCGACAGGAGATGAGGTAATGAGAGACGTTTCTCGCTTTGCACTCCGTTATAACCCGTCGTTTTGTGTTCCGACAGAGGATCAACGTCCTCTCCCATGGCACTGACGTCTCGAAGGATTCAGCCACTATGTCATACTCTAGTGCCAGGTCCTGAAGAAATGTATTATGTAATATATATCTGTGCCCATAGGTCAGAATATGATAACTGCAATTTTATTACTTTGTACTAATAATTGTCTGATCTATGACCACAGATATATATGTCGCAGCCAACTAGCTTAATTAGCCGGTCAATTGACAGCCTAGCCATTTAACTAGCGGCCTGAAAGAATAAACAATAAGCGTCAGAGGTTTGTAAGCCGTAGCGTTTGTTACGACATTTAATAAACTGGCTGGCTAATGCTTATGCTTATGCTGGTCATTTTGACCTTCAAAAGTGCCTTTTTAATAGGCCTAATTGAAATAAATTATTTGACTTTGATTTAGAATCATGTTTACACTGAACATTCTCGCAGAATCCTTTCTAGGAAGAATTAACCAAATTTAAGACTTAATGAAAATAATTATTCATCCCCAACTCACCCTGATATAAGCAATGACAAAAGTCAATGTATACCCAATCTCTCCATTCTTTGCCCCACCAGGGATGCCCCCAAATTGCCCCGCGATGCTATTCAATTGGGCCTCTCTCTCCGTCACTTGGTCCAATTTACCCTCCATCAACAGTGTTACCACACATAGCTTCATCGGGTCAAATCCTTTAATCTTCGTAATATATAACTTCTTCAGCCCATCTAGTAACACTCCCCCCCACGATGTTTCCGTTTTCAAGGCATGTCCGAATCTAAACTATAAAAAAAAACATCGTCGTGTTAACCCATGTGTTTTGAAGTGCCAAGAATTCTATGTTAGATTTCTTCGGAATAAGGAATAGAAAACAATAAAATCACAAGCGATAAATTTACTTTATTATTATTTATAGGATTATAACTTTAGGGAAATACTTTCTATTTATTAATTTTTATCTATAAGTAATCTGAAGTATTTAGTAATCTATAGCGAACCATTTCGGGTCCTTCAAGAAAAGAGCGTACCAATTCTTAAAAGGCACTTGTGCGCTTTCTGGCATTGTGAATGTCCATGGGCGGCGATATCACTTATACATAGCATCGGGTGAGCATCCTGCCCGTTTGCCTCCTATTGTATATATATAAATATATATATTATATACACAAAAGTCTAGAAGTATTATTGTGTTTTATCGCATTAATTACAACAGTAATTAAACATAATTAAGTGGAATTAAATTTAATAATTTTTACACCATTTTATGTTAATTATATTTACGTTGTTATGAATAATGAGATCAGTGATAAGCTAATACAAGTTTTTTTTTTAATCTGTTAAAATTTCTTAATTAATTGGAATTAAGATCGATCTTTTCCAAAAATTCCTAGGAAAAGCTAATAAAAATATATTACCACTCTTCTTGTACATTTGGCTATGTATAATCATACCTGTTCATTATCCATTAATCGTATACTAGAAGGTTGTAAACGTTGCCTGGCGACTTCTCTCTCAAATTGGAACCCACTCTCCCAGTCAGGGAATACCAGTGATCCATATCGGACCAGAGAGGGTAACGGACGGATTTTTAACGTCACCTTAAATAATATATGTTATTTCTATAAAGACATAGACATATCATTTATTACAAACAAAAACACACACACACAAACTAACAATAATCAAAGAAAAAAATTTAAATAAAAGATATAATGAGAGATATATATAAAAAATTTTTTTTTTCCTTTTCCCATTCGGTTCGTTTCAAGTATGTAATGAGTGTGTGCTGTGCTGTGTGTGTAAAGGAAGGCCGGCACACAATAAATACGTATGCATATAAAGGAATATATATACGGAAGTACAAACTCAAAGGCTCTAAAGGTATATGTGAAAATCCAATATTTTTAAAGAATATCAATATTTATATTAACACGTTTTCAATTCATCCATTCATGCTTTAATAATTCACAGTAATTTAATAACTATTTATATAATAGTATACATAGAGGCTAAATTGTAATTTTGGATCAAAAACTAATAACAAAAAAAGTATCTTACCTCAGTGACAACTCCTAGGCATCCCTCTGACCCCATGACGACATGTTCCCATTCCGGGCCGCAAGAGATCCGTGGGACACAACAACTCTTTTCTATGACTCCACGAGGCGTCACCACCTATAAAAAAACCAGTGACGCTACAACCTTTTAAGTCTGGGCCTCAGATTTCTGTATCAATTTCGATCAGATTGGGCGTAAGAAGCACGAAAAAGATTGCGATGGTGAATAACCTGGAGGCTAAGGCCCACCTATAGCCATTGATGATTATGATGATGATGATACTTTAACAGTTTTTAAGTTCAAATAATAGTTTATGTCAAGTTAAAAAAAAAATTAAATATTTAATACCTTAGTTTGAACTATTAGATCCTCAATGTTGCCATACGTGTTCTTCTTCATACCAGATGCTCTGGTTGCCACCCATCCACCCAGGGTTGAAAATTCATAGGAATCAGGTTCATGACCGACTGTAAAGCCTCTTGCCCGCATCTCTCTTTCCAAATCCTGACCCACTATACCAGCCTGAAGTATAAAAAATTAAAGATATGAAATTTTTCTGAATTGTCTTAAATAAAAAGCTTTTATTTAATTATTTTATGTTATTATACGACCTCTATATAACCGAAATTTCGAATCCCCTAAATGTTAAGGGTGGCTCACCTCTAACTTTATTTATAGATTTTTATGATACAGCATACAAAAATTCATACAACCCTTAATTGAGAGGGTTGCTCTTCGATCAACCATTATTTTTTATTATAGTAAATAGTTATTTTTATTGAGCTAAAAAAATGTTTCCTAGAAATAATATGTATACATGGCAAAACAACGTTTGCCGTCTAGTAAAATATAATCGCAAACAGATCACATAAGAGGCATCCTACCTGAACTCTAGCCAACAGCTGTTCTCTATCTAGCCACAGTATGGAGTTCATGTCACTGGTGTCCAAAGCCACTATGGGACGGCTCTCATGCTCAGGACACGTTATGGATCCCGATACAGAAGTACCACCGCCGAACGGGATCAGTACAAACTTAAACTTAGATGCACACTCTACTATTTGCTGTACCTGAAATATGCAATAGAAGTATAAATACAGTAAACTGAATTAGGATAGAAGTAAAAATCATTGGAACGACAGTTGTTAACGCTTAGGGTGGGTGCACAACTGGCGAATTATTAAGGAATTCGCCCGGATGAGCCCGTTGAACCCGTAATTTAAAATACGATCCTATTTCCCGGGAAATAACTTAGCTTTACCAAGGTTCATGCAAAAGTTAAATAACGATTTTGTCTACAAATCTACGCTTCATGGCTACGATATTATTTACACATACACTTACAAACAAGTTACTATTTTTTAATAAAAAATGCATAATTAGCCTGCCAAAAAGTTTGTTGTTGTACCTGAATAATTGCTTAGTTTTTTTTAAATTGATTAAAGATAAATAAACTAAAAGGACAGTGAATACCAAAATACCCTAAACTTCCAAACTAAAGAGTTAACAAAAAAAATAATCAATAGAAAAAATATTACAATAGACAGTTTGTCTGATTCAAAACGATATTTTTGCCTTTAAAGTAATAAGGATCAGTGATACAAATGCAAAAATGTGGCAAACACTATATGACCTATGGATATACGTAAGTCAGTACGCATTACTTATTACATCATTTAAAAACACTAATTACAAACGTTACTCGATCCGTGACTTCTAATTGTTATCATCTGTTTAAATTATTTGATGCATTAGAAATCGCACCTACCTGTTCATGACATTCAGGCCATATAACCGCGTCGGGTATCCTCTGAAAGCTGTTATTTCTAAGATGCGTCATATCATTCAGGGTCTGCCCATGGGCACGGATGAGCCTATCCATACCCTCGACGCTGACCAAGCTGATCTTCTCCAACTCCTGCCGAACCTCGTCCGGTAATCGGCTTTGAGGATATACCGTAGGAGTGGGAGGAATCTTCGGGGGCTTGGAGATGTCCACATCGAATTTTTCTTTCACCCATTGCACGAAATGGGGTAGCGACTTGCCACCGATAAGATATCTGAAAATCCAATTTGCATCATATAAAACATTAATTAAACAATGCATTTAAAGATAACACGATAACTATCTTGTAAAGTCATTTTATAATTTATACATACAGATACACTTAATAAAAATGAAAAGTGCAATTGATAAGGAGAAAACTTTCTATGATATTTGACTGCAAACAGGGAAAATAAAATATGAATGTGTGCATTCACGTATCACATATATGAAATGATTACTTAAGAACCATATTATTGAGAAAATTTTAAGTATTATTTGGCAATAGTAGAATTATATGACTAGACTGTTAGAGTAATAAAATTTGATATAGAATTTGGACAGATACGTACAATTTTGTTTTCAGTAAAGCGATAATATCTAGACAAATAAATTTATTTACGCTAGTTATCTTTATAGGAAATAAGGGCATGCATTGGTATCAATTTAATTATAAATATGTAAGTAAATATAACATTGAAAATATCACAATACTTTAAAGATAAAATGTTTTTTTGGTAAATTTATCGAATCACGGCACCTTAAAATCAGCTCCAATTTTTTTTATCGCTCTTTACGACTCTTATGTAGTACCTACCCAAAGTAATATTTAGGAGGCGCATGGCTTTGGACACTTAATAAGACCGCTAGGTGTTCGATTCCCGGTCGGGGCGCAAGTTTATTTCTATTAATTAAAAAAACCTAACCTGTAATTCACTGGGAACTGACTTTTTTTATCAAGAATGTAATATTATCAGTTTTTTTTTTTATTTTGTAAGAGGTCCAACCGTTAACCTAATACAATTTATTGCGTTCTCATTCTTTCATTCATTTCACAAATCATCCACTTTATTGGTAGGTACACCATTGCTGAGTGATAAATTTTGGAGCCGTTTCAAGGTGGAGCTTTGATTGGACAAATTTACCGATTTTTTTATCCATATCAAACTTAGAGATAAACGTTCGGCATAAAACGTGAAAGTATAATTGTTGCCATGGTTTCAGTGACTAGTGAGTGTTTGTTAATTGCGTCGCAAGCCTATTCCAATTGCTGATTTAAACATACTTAAATCAATGAAATAAATATATGTATTTAATATGCTTATGCGCATGAATGTTAAATATAGGTATTATATGAGTAAAACATCTAGGAATTTTAAACCTCGTTTGTTTTCAAGTATCCACCATGTAAATACTGCAAGTGTTTGCAATGTAACCTTGTACCTTTTAACTGAGCAAATTCTAGTGCTAATAAGTGTGATTGATGCTAAAGGTGAGTTTTAGTTACAGAAATGTACTTCCAAGTTACAAGGTAAGGAAATGTCTATGTAACGCTTTTCGAAAGGAAAAAGTACACCCTCAACAGACCCGTTTATATGCGATTTACACACTTTTTTTTTAATATTTAATCTTATTGCATGCACTGTTTTAACCAGAGTACTGTCTCTTTTCATCACAGCGTAAACACAATTTGACGGAGAGAGACGAAAGAGTGTGTTCTGACGAAAAAGTCCTGCATTCTGGTTTGCCTATTTAATAATAATTTAATTAAAATAATAATAATACTATTGATAATGGTTTGCCTATTTTTAGTGTAAATTTTATTTTCTATGATGTATTTTTTATGTTGTTCTCTTTTTACAATATAGTATGAATTCTCACCTTTTGCCTGTAAACGTGGCGATGTCATCTTTCAACTGGAACATTGAGTCTTTGTATCCCCATCCGTACCATTTTAACAGCTCTTGTCTGAAAAAAAAATATCATACTGGCCCAATTTTCTCAACCTAAATCTAATATACAAAATTCTCGTGTCACAGTTTTCGTTGCCATACTCCTCCGAAACGGCTTGACCGATTTTGATGAAATTTTTTGTGCTCATCCTGTTTCTATGAGAATCGGCCAACATCTATTGTTCATCCCCCTAAATGTTAGGGGTAGTCCACCCCTAAATTTTTTTTTATTTTTTAGACAAAATTTTTAATTTCTATTTTTTTATGATACAGCATTAAAAAATACATACAACCCCTAACTTTCACCCCTCTACGATCAACCCCTATTTTTTATTATAAATGATATACATGGCAAAACGACGTTTGCCCGGTCAGCTAGTATACTATAATATATCGTTATTTAAGTACACGACCGTATCCTAAATTATAACTCGAGAATTCATTTCAGTTATATATGTCACCGTAAAATTGTAAAAACCGTTAGATTGTAATCTATCTCGCGAGATTGTAAACTGTCGAAAGATTGTGAACCTCAACGAACTGCTTACAAATTAACGTATTATTATTCGGTAGTTATATGAAATTGTTGGGAAGTAAAATTTATCTGTAATTGACCAAAGAAGTTTGAATGATAACTAAGTTAGTGTAGTACAATCTACAATAGTACAAGGCTCGCAAGCGCGTTGCCGGCCTTTTAATAATTGATACGCTATTTCTTTGAAGGACCCTAAGTCGAATTGGTGTAAGACAAGCCAAGGTTTCCTCACTATGTTTTCCTTTACCGTTTGAGCGAATTTTAAAAGCGCATATATAGAAAGAAAGCCCATTGGTGCACAGCCGGGTTGAACCTAAGACCCCGTGGATGAGAGCCGCACGCTGAAGCTACTAGGCCAACACTGGTCCGAGGCTATTCACCTTATCAAATACAGGAAGTAGATATTTGCATTACTACTACTATACTTAAATTTTATAAAAAGGGATTTTGCAAATATGTATCACTATACAAACACAGATTAGCTAGCAAGGTACTTTTAAAATTGGCTATCATCTTATCAGTAATGACTGAATATTATCAGCCGAGTGACCGCTTTTTTCAAATATATTTTCCGAGAAAATATTTGTCATTCACGATTGCTATGATAATATTAGTTTCGTAATTTTTTAGATATGAAATTATGTTATTCCTTCTTAGAAAAATATATGTACTTAATCAATAGTGTATGGATTATTATCGGGAAATCCTCCATGTGAAAGAAGGTTGGACCTAGCATTTCGAATCGGTAACAACTTAAAAATGGCGCCGTCCGCTCTTCAGTATACAAAATAAAATTCAGTATATAAAATTTTACAATATTTTATATACTTATTTTAATGCTGCAAACGATTTTAAGGTTTTGTACGCGAAGGAAGGAAATTTGGTTTAAAGTCCAATGGGACTTTATTTTAAAAGTGGACTGAAGAAGTACCATTTTAGAGTGACTTCAAATTTTAATTCAAAAAACATTTTTCGCTCATTTATAACTAGATCTAAGGTATAACTCAAAACTTATTTTCCGGGACCTGAAGCTCCGGGTAAAAATAATTACTAAGCCACGAAGGCGAATACCGCGTGATATACAATTTCACTCAACGATGTTTACGAATGTTGTTTCAAAACAAATACCATGAGATACGATTAATACTAAGGATGATTAAAAGATGCCGTTATTGTTATATGTATATGGAACAATTGTTTATAGAATATTTTAAAACATGTTGTTGCCAGTTAAAAATAACTTTCACAATTTCATTTGTATATATAATTGATAGATTTATCTCATACCATTTTACCGAGTTTTTAACTATGAATTCTGTATTCTATCTACATGAGACTACAATTAAAAGTCATGAACAAACCAGGATTATCCTGTTAAATAAATTTAGTCGGTTAAATCGAACCCGTGACCATGCGAAATAATGCTATAATTATTAATTCTTCATTAATTGTAAAATAGGAAATGTTTAATCAAAATAATGTATATTTTTAGATCTTATAAGAATATAAAGTTAATGGCAAACATATATTTTACTTATTTTAAGATTTCCGCTTAGTTGTCTTAACATATATTTAATCCGAAATAAAACATATTTACAAGCTATTTCACGCTAGAAATTTTTTACCCAAATCCGTAAAGTCGTAATTTGACTGCATACCATTTACATAATATATAACATTATTATTTAGAGCATATTTGCTTAATAGATCTAAATGTTTAAGACCGAAATAATCCTAAACCCAAACGTTGCCTGACTTTCCTCAAAATGATTTCAATTCGCGAACACAATGTAGATTTAAACAGGACGTTATATTAACAGCTATCTTGCGAAGTCTAGACTCTAGATTAATCCAGAATTATCTAAATTGAATGAACATTCTAAGACGGATTTTTATCACAGACCCACGATTAAAGAAAATATTTAAGCAGTCCTTATCTTATTATTACCTTCTTATCTAATAAATGTAATACCGCAAAGGGGACACAGCCCTACAAACATAAATAAATACATTTTGGCGCTTTTGGTATTCAAGTGACACCAATTGTGTTTATAGACAAATGGCAGGCGAATATTTTTAGAATGTAGTGCTGTTAATTATATCCAGAAAACTGGAACGGGACACGACGCACTCATTAATAATTGACGCCTACTTCCTATTTTTTTGCAAAATAAGACATAATACTAGTTAAAACTTGGATAAAACAGGAAAACCTTACCGCTTTCTAGGAATTACACTTTTAACTTTAATCTCTGTCTCATAAGTGTTTCTGTTATCACTTATCGAACGTTTATTTTGTACACTTTTTACTGAATCGACTGCTGTCCTTACAAAGCCCACATTTTCAGACATATTATTAATATTTCTGAATTAAATTAATATTTTCATAAACGCGACAATTATAGATTTGCGTTGGACAACATTTGGTACGATTTTTGTAAAACGCGCACTCGTCGCGCGCACGTTGATATTGAGAAACGTCAATAATGCGCGTGAAGTATTATAGCGACATCTTTTTAATACAGTTATAACTACTATGTAATATAAATATGACAAATGAACTTTGTATAGAAAAGTTTCACTTTATTTTTGAACCACAAGATGGCGCTTTACTAAATAATTAACTGTACAGTACATTATCGTTATATTATGATTTTTGTTAAGCAAATATGTAACATTTTCTTTCTTTATGTGAGATAGCACTGTATTCGAATGATGCAAGAATATTTTAAAACTTAAAAATAATATTTGTGTTGGGTTAAATAACTTTAAACATAAATCTTTTACCAATGAATGGCACAGGATACAGAATACCTATTTCGATGTGGTATAATAAGAGTTATTTTCTAATACATATTATGTTTTTTAAACATTATCGTTTTTACTTGACTCAACTGTTAATATAATTTTAAGCTCACGAATGTAGGTAAATTACTCCCCTAAATAAAAAATATATAAAGTTCAAAAAAATATTATAATAAAATAAAATAAACAATGAAATTATATAATTATTAATTATTATTTTGGCTCACAAAAGTTATAAATAAATCTAATTCATAAAAATAAGTTTTCGTAAATAAATAAAGAAGGAAAACACATTTTTTTATTTATAAACGATTTATTTATTACATTAAATGTTGTACAAAATATGAAATAATTACATTTAACATCTAGCTTAAAACTAAAATAAAGCTAAAGCGTTTTTAAGTTGATCGACTACATATTATTTGTAGGCTACACCAAATAATCAAAGACAATTACTGCCTATATTATTAAATTATTAAACGTACGTTCGAGGACCGGCACTTACACCAAATTCGGCATAAAAGAGTTTGCGATGAAACATTTTTGATTTTATTTGCTTTTTTGTCTTTGGTCTGATAAAGACGTCATTGAAAGCACAGATTATAAACATTTATTATTCTGCCTTGCCTTTGAAATTCAGCAAACATTGTGAGAAGTGACATTACTAACAAGCGTCTCAGTAGTATTTTAGCCTAGCTTAGTTGTCATAAACCAGAATTCGAGCTACTACTGTTCCGATCCTAAGGCGAAGACGCAGGCTTTGCGTTTTTAAGTTAAAAGCTATACATTATAACGTATTATTAATATTTGATTAAATGCACATTTTCAGCTTAGTTTAGTATCATATCTTTAAAATGTTATGATTTAAGTATACACATAAAACTAAGGGAAATTAATTTCGGCAAAAAGTAATCCCTGGCCCTATCTTTTAGTCCAGAATTATATTTGAATCTTTTGGCTCTTAAATAATTCTATAGCTAAATTGATAATAATTTAAATTCGTATCGCAGTCTTCATTAATTATTTGAAGCACCTATTGTTACTTAAGCTATTAGCCACTATTTACAAATAAAATAAGTCCTTATAATATTGGACGATTATTGCGTTTATTTCAGAGTAAAACCTTAGTATAGTATAGTTAAAGGTAGCACTGAGTTTTAAATTAAAAATAAATTGAATATATAATAATTCAACAATTTACGAATATAATAAATTACTGGATTATTGTTTTTTAAACTGGCAACATTTATAATTAAAAATACAATGCATTGCGGTTATGTAAATCTAATAAAGATTGTTTTACTTTATACTCAAAGGTTAAAGGTAGCTAAATGCAAGCCTGGAAAGTTATACAGGAATAAGTGAAATTATGGCAGGAACTTGTGATATTCCGCAGCTTTCTTGTCCTTTTCTAAGACGTAAAACGACTTGGGTTTTCCATTACCAGAGTAGTATTTCCTGAAAGACTGAACCTTCGCCGGGACATAGTAGGATATCGACTCTATTGCATTGGGGTGAGCCTTTATCCATGTTGGAGTGTTTTCTACATTCACTATGTCATCATTGAGACGCGCCTGAGGGCGGTTCTTTGCCAGCTTGTTGAGAACTGGAAGGTTCCAATGATACACACGAGCTGGTTTTCCGTTGCCGTGCATTTGAAGGGGTAATTTCCTGGCTGCAACTGGTGCAGGGTCTATATTGCTGTAGTAGTTCATGTTTGGTGGTAGCTTGATCACGAACATTCTGGAGTCGCCGGTGCCATGTCGCCTGCCTTGTTCGGCTAAACGCTTTCTGTGGTGGGCGGCTGGTAAACGCAGCTTCTTAAGACCGAGGGAGCTGAGAAACTCGTGAGTTGATGGCTCATTTTTGTCCTGTGTGAGGTTATTGTCTGATGCTGGTGCGGCGCACGTAGCTGCTACTGCGAGTAGCAGGATTGCTGACCTGAAACGGGAGAAATAGTGCTTAAAACATTTGTCAGATACATCATTATTTTGCTTAACATTGGAAAGAAACTTTTCTTATAAAAATATCTTGTCACTAAATTAAGAGTTTGTAATCGTAAAACTAAATTCTAAAATAGATCCTTTTTAAGTGATATCTTGTATTTTCCAATTAAAAGACCATATGGGTCTCTCTCATTAAGGGCAACTATGGACTTAAAAGGAAGGAGGCAATTGCAATTAATAATTAATTCACTACAAAATTGCAATACAAAAACTAGTTTGGTTCAAGATGCCACATTCCCATAGCATTGTCTGCGTTTGACATCGAAATTTCTAGAGAGTAAACATTTGCACTATTCAGTAACAGGTTTCGAACTGAGGGGTCCATTGACGTGTTCGTGCTGTTTGCTTAGCTCAAGGGCCGCTTTGTCTTCTCTTAATGTCCCTCAAGCAATTAGCACACACCAGCTACATCGTAAAACGTTTACAGTATGCCCCGCCGAATGTGTCAAAGTAATAAAATTGCGTATTCTTTGCAGTTTGGGGTGTTTGTTATATTGTACACCTACTGTATGTTTGTAAAAAACTTTGAGTAAAAATGTGTATTATAGTATATATAATAATTAAGATCACCGAGATTTTTTTGGAATGAATTTATAAGCACAATGTATGATTAAAAACTACAAGATTTTTTTACACAAAAACACATCAGTTATATTGTTTTTAGAACATAAATTATAAATAAGCAAAGAAAAAATAACTTATACGTATTTGAGGCACTCCAACTTCTTGACACAATAGGAATAAGACTTCTAAAGAGCACTATAACTCTTTTGAGTTAAAAAACCTAGTGAATAGAATATAAGTGCAAGTGCGGTATCTCGGACACACGAACATAGCGTCAAAACATTATAGAACACAAAGATTGGTAATGAACATTACACTAACAACATTAAGTCCACATAATATTACTTATTAGCCATAATTATTGAATAGGCTAGATTGTAATTCATGTAAAGTCTCTCTTTTGTGATCTGTATTGTAGGGAACAAAACTACTAATTTCCTGGACAGGGCTTTAGTCCAGGAAACAACTATCTACTCGTTGTCTACGAAAGAAATGGCCGCCGTTACTTCTCAGTCTTATATTAGTTAGATACAGAAATATTGATACAAAATATCAGATAAAACAAGAGACAGGTGCAGAAATGGCGGACAACAACAGATAACCTCCAATTATGAAACATCGTCTTGCTTTTTCTCGTTTATCGAAAGTATCACTTGCACGAAGACGTATCGATATGTAATTATACAGTAAGTTACCGGAGACACTGCATATGTAAGTGTTTGCATAATTGCATTTGCGTTTCTACGAATTGACACAATCGCCTATTGTCCTGTGGTCATGGCGTATAACCTAAAAACTAGTTTGGTTATATTCCTAGAATTAGAACGATGACTTGTACATCTAATGCTTTAAAGCATTAGTTAATAAATGAGGCCTGGTAAGGAATTACGGTATTTTCCTTTTGGCGCTGAATCCTCGACATGCTCTGAAAATGTGGAATTGGATGCGGATACTTAGGTTTCCCTGGACAGCTAAAGGAACAAACTTTCATACTATAACGGTTACAGATAAAAAATCCTCTTTCGACACTTTGTAACCAACGGATCCTAAGTATACCAAAACGGGCAAAACGGATAAATGATACTTTTTGTTAATTCTCATAAATAACATAGAAATCATTAAAGTTTGTAAGTTTGTGTGATTATTTTCCAAAGATGATTAACCATAGTACCTACAAATTAAAAGTACAAAGAGTTCTATTGAATAACAGATTGTGGCTTTAATTTACATTATCCCTTAACATATGCGTCTTGCCCGGGCTTCCCCTAACACCCAGAGGTCCAAAAAATTAAAAAAAACGTATTGTGACTGGAGGCACCAGTTCTAGTGGCTGATCCCCCATTTCCAGCCATCGGGCAATCCTAGTTCCTCGCTGGACCGATCATGTAAAGACCTTTACAGGTATTACCATCACCCAGGCGCAGAGGTTTACCAAAGGGAGCGTGGAGTAAATTGTGCGGCGCTACCAACACGACCTTCAGAAATGAAGAGCGCGACTGAAGAAGTTAACAAATTATATTTACGTGAATATCATCTGAAAGAAAATATTCTGGAGCCATTCGTGTTTCCTATATTTACCTACAGTTTCCTTATCAATAATTTAAATTGATAAGCCGATATTATATATCTTTAGAAGAAAAGTATAATAATTTACTGAATTATATAGACGCCTTATTTTTATTTAATTGCTGTATATAATTGTAGGTGATAAATTGGTTTCGGTTTTGTTTTAGCATAATTATGGTCATAAGTAGATAAAAGCAACCTTAACGCTAATGTACATAATAGAGAAACCTATGTATATCTTATATTATTATTATTTTTCTCTTGGTGCCTCTCCATTACTGGAGGTTGATCGTCAGTCTCGTGGAGCGTGTCTTGCTCTGTGATGTAACTCCACAGGTGCAATACCCTTCTACTATCGTTTCGAAGCCATTATTATTAGTGACTTATCTGAGCTTTAAACTTCAAATTTTCGTTAGATATATTAGCTATTAAGGAATCTAACTAGTGGTGTTATCAAAGACTCGTAAGTCTGCAATCTGTCTTACAATACGCCAATGTGTTGCCAGATGCAATAAATAGTCGTATCGCGATATCCACGTCACATAATTCTACACTTTGAGATTGAAGTTCGTCTTTTGAATTCCAGAATTACAAATAAAAGAAAATACATTACTACTAACGAGTTCTGCTCGCGGGGGAAGGGGTAGACACATTTTTGCGTCCGTTTCACAGTTCCTAAGCCAAGTAATTAATATTTGTAATATGGAATTTGTTCCCAGGAATCGAGCCGAGCTAATCGTTTTGATGAATAGGCGAACTATTGGACATAAGTGCTAACATAAAATAAATAATACTCAAATGCCCCTACATCAACATATTTTTTAACTTAAATGGTTAATTACTGTGGTAATTATAACCAGGCATATATTGTTTTGGTTGGTTCGATTTTAGGAGAAATAAAGTATACACATAGTATAGATTTACCCACTAATCTGCTTATATAAAAAATAATAAAAGGCCGGCAACGCACTTGCACCCCTTTGGCAATGTGAGTGCCCGTTTGCCCAGTTATATAAAAAAGGACAATTTGCCTGTCTTATTGCGACTCTTAAATGTCTTGACCTATAATATTATTAATAATGCAATCGTAAAGAACACTAATCAATAGGAATAACTGTCTATGAAAGCCTAGCCATTCTAAGTAGTAAAAGTACCGTAATTCGTCGAATGTTTAAATACTTGTATTTATACCTGTTAATTACATACATAAACCTAAAAGCACGAATACATTATACATCCTATAATTTAATGTTTGAGGACATCTATAGAAATATTTCAATCGAATTAAAGATATATTTCGTCACTATTCGCAAGTGCCTTAGGTGATTAACACTTTTTTAATTAAAATATTCTTGACTGACGTGTCTTTTATTAATAGAATCTAGCTTACAACTCTTTGAAAACTATAAAATATTAAGTAAGTCGTTTGTTTAATGTTTAATTTCAGTTTTATTATGTACTGTAGTTGACGTGTGTTTGCTGTTTCATACATTTTGTTTATCAATGTAATCTGTTTTGGCTTTGTATAGTGTCTAGTGTTTTCTTTTATCATATGAATATATGTAGCTGTTATATTACACATAAAAAGCAATGAAATTAAATAAATCAATCACTAAAATGAACGTTGACTATGACACCATTATTTTTATAATAAAAGTAATTTAATTCCATCCACATAAATGTTATAAAGCCTAAACGTGTGGGTTGGCCCTAACATTTGTGACCGCTTGACCTCGAGGTCAATCCGGGGTCAATGCACTGGCTGTCGCATGCGCCATGCACAAAATGCACTTTCGTAATGGCGCGCTTTGACGGACAAGTTCCGTTTCGAATTTTGACAGATCACGTTTTCCCGCGCTTTGTAAAAAAGTCTTCAATGGGCTTACTATTGCACAATGCAATACAGAATATGAATATAGAAATTGGTTTGTTTTGGAAGATTTCATGGTCTTTTTAACAATATATATTATTTTATATTATGCTTAGTTGACAATTTATGTGTCAGAAATTCGGAAAAATAAATTATTAACGATATTTATGGGGATTTAATAAAAATAATATTATCTAGATATAAATATCGTATGGAATTTATACGTGCATTCCTAGACTATAAACTACGTCCGGTCTTTAGCCACATTGAATCTAGCTACTTTTATTGATGTATGCAATTTATAAGGTTAATAACTATTTATCGATATACTATGTATTTAACATTAATTGGACTTTTAATAGATAACAATAAGCTTTAGTTTATGGACGGTTCTCAATTGGGCCACAGAAAATATCACATCCCTAATTGCTATTCTAAAAATATCACCCGGGTACAATGTCAGTCTCTTAGACTCTCTCTTAGACTTGTCTTTGATTATTAATCATAAGTCTAAAACTGAAATCTTCTTTTTTGATGGTTGACATATTTGCCATAAGTTGTCACTTAAGAAACAAATATTAATATGTGCCTATGTGCAAATCAATTTTCTGTTTATGGAAGGGATTTTGATAGAGAAAATTAATTCGCGCTCACTTATTTCTTTAGCTAAGATTTTCAATTTCGCCTTACGTCGGAGTTACTGCATAATTCTATTACACTTTTACTTATTTTAACCACTGGCTAACCGCAGTCTAACGCACACCTGACAGGAGTTGTCTGTCATTAGCTCTCGTAATAAATATGAATTTTAATTTTATGTTGGCGCCTGTCGCCACTCATTTACTAAGCTTCATTTCCTTCAAACTATCACTGCGATACTGTGCTTTCTAAATAGTACATAATAACTTTATATAACTCCGATAAGTCGTTTGTTGTAGGTAAAAACGAATGTATACCTTAATGTCCTTAATGTTTAATTTTATCATAAATAAGGGAAACATAGATAATGATGTACTGAAATCAGTTTTAGTTTTATAGAAAGTCTAAGAGTAGAGGAGTGTTAGCCAAGTGGCTTCAGCGTGCGACTCTCATCCCTGAAGCCGTCTCAACCCCGGCTGTGCACCAATGGACTTTCTGTCTACATGCGCATTTAACACTCACACATACATAAGGAAACATCGCGTGGATACCGCCATAAGACCCAAAAAGTCTAATCACATACCACAGAAGGCTAATCACCTACTTGCGTATTAGAAAAAGAAATGATGTCGACACAAATCTGAGAACCGGGCCTTAAAGGTTGTAGCGTTACAGGTTTTTTTTTCTACAAAATATAAACTGTTAAATCTTTATTGATTTTAACCCTTCTTTAAGCGCTATGTTAGTCGAGTTAACTTTAGAAATATAAATTTTAAATAACAATTCATGATATCAATAGATTAACTTGCATTATAGAGCAATATTTCTTCTTCTTATAGTGCCATCTCCTTTCGAAGGTTGCCGCGCTTCTGAACAATGACTTAGTGCTTTAATCAAAACATTGTCTAAAATTGTTCAACCAAGACGTGTGTCTGCGGCCAGGTCTCCTTTTACTTGCCTTGCACGATTAGTTGAAGGAGCTCGTATTTTTTGGTGTTTCGTATTAAGACGTGAGAAATATTCAAGTTTCCTTTTTTAACCGTCATAACGGTTGTATTTCGTATGCGGTCCGTCCAAGATATTTTTAGCATACGTCGATAAACCCAGATCTCAAACCCTTCCAGTTGGACATAGTCTCTGTCTCTGTAAGATTCTACGCCGTAGAGCAGCACAGATAGAAAACAAATTTTTTATAAAACATCAAATGTCTTAAAGTATATAAAACTCCTTTCAAACCCACAATTGTGAACCTGCTCTTCCGCTGTGTAATTGCATGTTTAACACAAATCCCAATTTGGTTAAATAATACGGAGCAAATGATTCAGCGAGAAAATTATAGTAATCAGTCAGTGATTACGACAATTTATTCGCCGCCGTCACGATATACACTCATATATTCAGTGATCAATTTATGAATGAAACTATGTTCAAATTAACAGAAAAATCACACATTTAAAAGATTAAACTATCGGGTTGGATGGACGGACGAATTGCTTAATTATAATTATATGAATTATTCTTTTGAATTTAAAATTCTAAATCTGTGTGTGGTTTCACGTGATTGGACAATAGTGAATTTAAAATAGGTTTTTTATTATTTTTTTTATTATTATTATATCGCCAGGCATAATTTCCATATGTATCCACGATATACTTACATCTTCGCAAAAGTTTTATTACAATACATTTATTAAAATATTGCCGTTCTTGATGTAGCAATAAATAAGTAGAAATTAAAGACGCAAATTTAGGACCGGCTTTTAAAGAAATAAATTATATACCTAGGTTGTTGATGAATGTTATATATGTACATATATACGAAAGACAAGAAATTTTTAAAAATAAATACGACATCTAAGTAGAGATTGTAAAATTCACATTTAGTCAAATGTAATGCTATAAAATTTATAATAATATGTTTGGAAAATATCTATCCTAACCATTAAAAAAAAAAGATTTAAAAATCTCGGACTAAAGACTCTCCTAATTCTTTTCTAGGAAGAGCAATTGAATTATTATAATGTCTTTTCTCTCATACATAACTCTAACATTTTGGCCAGTCACGCAACGTGCGACATGCCATTTTGTCACAGAAAATAATAATAATTACTGAATTAACTTGCTATCTAGAGCGTGCTTACACGAACATGCCAAATTAAAAAAACAGATAATTACACATATTACATCTTAAACTATTTGCCTACAAAAGTAAGTACTAAGCTCTTTAAGAGAATTGTAGTAAAAACTTAAATGACAAGAACAAGACAATGATTATGAAAATTATAAAATGAAATTGCGTGTTAGAGGTTATTACGAGATGCCCCATAAATCCTTCGCCACGTAGACCTATTCTGTAGACATTTTAATAAATTGCCGTGGTCAGGATGCCGTATAAATGCACAACCACATTCCTTTTTCTCGGGGAAAAATTAATTTTATCAAGGGATCTTTCGAAGTTTGCATTTTTTTTACCAACTATTGGTTCCATTATACGACAATAGAAGGTTACTTAATTTATAACAAGGTGCAAACGGACAGGAGCAGTGTTGGCCTAGTGGCTTCAGCGTGCAACTATCATCCCTAAGGTCGTATGTTCGATCCCCGGCTGTGCACCAATGTACTTTCTTTCTATGTGCGTATTTAACATTCGCCCGAACGGTGAAGGGACATCGTGAGAAAACCGGCTTGTCTTAGACGCAAACATTCGACGGCGTGTGTCACAGGAGGCTGATCACCTTGCCCACTTGCCAAATTGACAAATGATCATGAAACAGATACAGAAATCTGAGGCTCAGACCTAAAAAGGTTGTAATGCCACTGATTCATTTTTAGACGGGCAGGACGCTCACCTGATGTTAACTGCCCATGGACACTCACATTGCCAGAAGGCTCGCAAGTGCGTCGCTTTCATATACACGAAGTAAACAACGAAAAAACTTAATTAATTTTATAATAATAATGTTTAATGAAATAAACCTTTTTTGTTTTACAGAAGTAAGGAGTGGCCACAAGGTAGACCGTTAATTATTTTTAACGATAAGTCATGGTTGCCATCCTACTCAATAGAATCTTTATAAATGAGCAACAATACCAGCAGTAAATAAAACAAGAAACTTGCATTACAAGAACTATTCAAGTTGCCATTTATTCCATAGCTGTATGCGCTTTAACCAAAGTCAAAGTTTTTATCGTTGTAATCGATATCTATTTAAAAAATGATTCATTAAAATCATTATTTGCCGTCCATCGTGTTCAATGCAATAAAGAATGTCGTTATGTGCTATGTGACTTGTAATCTAATAGGCGTGAAGAATAAAATTAAAACACCCTGAGATGAATCTCTTTAACAGGAAGGATGCGTCATGATCTATCTAGATAGTCCTCATGGGTTGTTATATCTCAAATCGATCTTTTCATAAAACATATAGCCAAGATTCAGATGAGACGATAATAAATAAGGAATCTTTAAACCTATACAGGGTGGCCAAAAAGTCGTGGATCAAACGCAAATAGGGATGTCATCAGCTGCAAAAAAATTTCTACGGGAGGGGTCTAAGCTCAACCCCTGCAGACTTATCATTTATTTTGCGTTTTTATAAGAAAATTGACTTTTTCTACTAATTCTTATTAATATTGAAGATCCACTAGATTGGTACTGATGACTTCTTGCGTTAGACATACTATTTATAGTTGTTTATTGAGTGTATTGAAGATAATATTAAGTTATACGATTTAATTTTTTTTCAAATCATAACTTTTTGTTTACTTCGGACCCCACTGTGAAAAAAAATTACTCTACCGAATAGTGACCCTGTATTACAAGTTTTGGCGCAATTAATAGGGATTCTGAAAAGGCCATTATTACACATGGCCATGAGTCGTCATAATAAAAAGTAAGCTCTTAATTTACTTATGTTTTCTGTTTGGTATATATGTGTTCAATAAGTATATAAACAAGATATCTAAACTATCTAACGATTTAAAGGAGCTACCAAAGTTTAAAGTCTGTATTGTCCGTAACAATTTTGCACTTAGTTCTAAAAATAGCACTTCTTAACAGAGTCAAGTAAAAATGGCAACACACGCCGGCGATGTCTGGAATTTTTAATGCTGGCTATTTTACTTGAATTCCGTGTAGTCACGGGACGAGAATTTAAAAAAGAAATGTCCGAAGTCACGTACAGTGTCATACAATGAATTCCTTCGAAATTCCCAACTCTATTTTATATGTACCTGAAGTAACTCTTTAAGTTAGCGAATTTGTTTAACATTTTCTATTTAAAGATTTGAGCCATAATTTACATACAAATATTTTCAAAAACAATTGGTGGTGGTAGATATCTAATTAATTATTTTTGTATATTTTATCGATGTCCTGTGGTGAATACCTACACATTGAGACCATAGATAAAAGTAATTGTCTTTGGTGATCACAGCATGATTGTAAAAACTCTTTGCTAATAGGCTGGGATATTTTTTATCGTGAATGCTGTCAACTAGTTAATCTATGCCTGGCGCAGACATTCCAATTATGGGAATTCACACGCTTACACATTATACAAATTTCGATGTATGCAGTAAAGGATATTTTTATACAACAAATATTATACATGATATACGATGAAAACAAAGTCTTTGCCACAAAGGTTTTGATAAATGAACTGAAACTACGGACTAAAACAAAAGTTGTCTTCTTTGCTTTAATTAGCTGTCACATGTTTCATTTTGTTTTAGTAGTACGCAAAAATGCTTTCGCTTATACCGTATACGTTACTATTACTATTCTACATAAAATATTATTTTTGTTGTATGATTTTTTAAGTCCTTGGCTTTGAACACTTGATACATATATTAATGGAACAATTAAGTTTGCGAAAATATTTTTTTACGTTTTTGTTAGTTATTCTCGCTGTATCAATCCCTAATGAAGGTAATGTTATAACAGATTAATATTTTTACGTCAATAAACAAATACATACATTCATGAGATATATCTTAGCTATTTTTAATTTTCAAATCGCATGTCTCTGCGCACGCGATTTATCGATAATGAGCATGAACGTAGAGATGACAATTATCCATTTATGTAATGTCATGTAAACGTCAGTTAAGTGATAAAGCAACTTAATTGCAGACTATTTAAAACTGCTTTTAACATCTAGGTAAAGATATCGTGCAGGAATAATGATGCCGATACCGGCATTTATCAACTGGAATTAATTGTAGTTAGATAAATGTTGAATTAATATCATAAATATTTTCTATTAAAGCGGCGCGCTGGTATATTTTGGTATATATTTCCTTCAAAGGAACTATTCCTTTTGAAACAATTGCTCAAAGTCGAACCGTGAACCTTCATGCTATAAGCAGTGTGCACCACAGAGGCCTTGAGCATAGAAAAATTGCGTTTTAAATTACAATGTAAGGACAAAGTTTGATCCCTGTTGAATATTATAAATAAGGAAGTAATAATTAAATTATTTGTAAATGTTCATTATTAATATCAATTTTGGAGCACTATTGACCTAGTGACATCAGCGAGCGACTCTCATCCCTGAGGTCGAAGGTTAGAACCCCGGCTGTGCACTAATGGATTTTCTGTATAAATGCATATATACTCGCTCGTACGGTAAAGGAACTGTTGTCAGGCACAAAAGTCTGCTTGAAAAAACAATCACGAGACATATACAAAAATCTATGGCCTTCAATATTATGTATGTCGTAAAAGCCTACAATCAATGTATTGAACATAAAAGCTGCAAGCGGAAGAAAATATTGAGTCAAGTTCAGAACAGGATTGAAACCGCGTTTGAAGACTCGATATTAAGTTTTTCCAACTAATGATATCTATTGCTGTTATCCACATTCTAGATAATCCATAGAACGATTATTACTATATCCTATATGGAGTGAAAGAAGTGAAAGTTTGTGTATCTGTATCATGTTTCGTAATTGATATTTTGTCGTAACTCGTAAGGCAAGGCTTGCAATAGATAAAAAACCTTCAGTGCAATTAGATAAATTAAGTGTAAAATGTTTACAACAGTCAACGACTATTAAAAAGTTATATTTATCACAATCGTAGTATCGCGGTGCTTGCAAATTTTTTGGCAATGGGAGCTTCCTTGATGAGCTTTAAGGAAATGCAGTAGTACTGTTTGAATGAGCTATTTAACTATCGAATGTTTTTATACGAATGATTGTAAAAATGGCCTAAAAGGTGACGGGTTATACTACTTACCCCATGATTCCCCCAATCATGGGGTAAGTAGTATAACCCTTAGTATAATCCCACTTGTAACAGTAGGAATTGAAAACTAGCTACTAAACTATTTACTAAAGATTTATTTAGGATATTGAGCAGAACTTTAAATACGCTAAAGCAGACTTAGACTTTTTAAGTCTTTCGTGTTTTTAGTATTTAGTAGTAGTAGTTTCAATTCTTAAAAGGCCGGCAACGCTCTCGCAAGCTCTCTGGCATTGAGAGTGTCCATAGGTGGCTGTATCATTTAACATCAGGTGAACAAAGCCCGTTTGCCCCCTATTCTATAAAAAAATGATTTATCAAATCAAATAATATGTTATATTTTTAAAGGTAACAAGGGTTTTAATTTCATCGATTTTATAGATCGGAGCGCCTATAAATGAATAAGTTCCTTGGTATAGGTTTCTTGCCAAAAATGGCATAAAATTTACAGAAGTTTTAGACGTTTCTAAGGTCTTTTAGTACTAAAATAACATCCGCGAACTATCCTTCAATGCTCAAAAACTGACTAAGGCATAACGCCTAACTCATATATTACACACCAGAAGTTATTTACATAATAACGGTTAAAGTTGTTGACATCCACAAAACACACCAGCGCACAGTTTGCACAGTAAATTGAGTAGTGTCATAGATCTGGGTGAAGATGGCCATAGGTCGTTGACCTTGTGAAAATAACACTATTGCTAGGGAAACAAATGTACATAAACAAACATTTCATTCTATATGAAGTGTGTTTTATGTATTTTTATTTAAATTGATTTAATTTTGCACGGACAGAACATTATTCTTACCTAGGTTATATGATTCTCATGCATTTTTCACCTAAAACACAAGTATTCAGAATTTATCTAACATCTTATATGACATATAACTCGCAACACTTCTAACATCAAGCTTCTAGTGTGATATTTATTAGATCATTATCTTAATTTAAATTAAATAAAAAACTGAATTAAAACCTTTTTAGGCCTGGGCCTCAGATTTACTGTATCTGTATTACGATTATATGTCAATAAAAGGCAAGTGATCAGCCTCCTGTGCCTGACACACATCGTCGACTTTTTGGGGCTAAGGCAAGCCGGTTTCCTCACGATGTTTTCATTCACCGTTCGAGCGAATGTTAAATGCGCACATAGAAATAAACTCCATTGGGTTACAGCCAGGGATCGAATCTACTACCTAAGGGATGAGAGTCGCAAACTGAAGCCACTAGGCACTAGACAATTATACAAATCAAAATTCACTCTTCGAGAACATACTATTTTCATTGAAGACATTTTGCTAAAGATTTGGCTTGTTAGAGCATCGCTAGGAAAAATAAATACTAAACTGAAGAAGAAAAGAAATCGTTGCACGTTCAACCTGCATTACGACACCAAAACGATCTCAACTCACCCGTTTCACTCAATTTTCTACTTTCCCGTTCGAGATCAACCTTTGGCGTACATTTTCGTCACAGACTATCGTAGAACATAGAGGTGATGATTGTGTTTGTGGTTTTTGTGTCGGTAATGCGAATACCAAGATGCGAATAGTTCAATACCGTTTTACATTATTTCCGATATAATGAGACCGAACAATGTTGAAATGGTACCGTTTAAGATTTGTGAGAGATACTTAGGAACGCGAAACGCTACTAGAATACATTTAAAGGTTTTCAAGCTCCATAAATGCTATTATAAACCTGAACAACAATAAAAAAGTTTATCATAAACAGGTAACAATTTTAATTTTTTTTTTCCAACTCCGTAACTTTGTTTTATAAATTTTAGAGCAGTGTTGGCCTAGTGGCTTCAGCGTGCGACTCTCATCCCTGAGGTCGTAGGTTCGATCCCCGGATGTGCACCAATGGACTTTCTTTCTATGTGCGCATTTAACATTCGCACTAACGGAGAAGGAAAACATCGTGAGGAAACCTTGGCTTGCCTTAGACTCAAAAAGTCGAGGGCGTGCGTCAGGCACAGACGGCTGATCACCTACTTGTCTATTAGATTAACAAATGATCATGAAACAGATACAGAAATCTGAGGCCCAAACCTAAAAAGGCTGTAGTGCCATTGATTTATTTATTTTTATAAATTTTGGAACAGGGTATAAGATTGTATGGGAAAAGGACAAGAAACAATGCATGCAAATGAAGACGTAATATATAAATAAATATTGGGGCCACAATACTCATATTATTTCTATGTAAGACTGGTAAGAAGACTGTCTAGAAGAAAATGCTATTAGCAGTAAGATTGTCCATCATCCTTTGTCTACTTTTTTTCTCCAGTTTTGCATTAGTGTTATCAAATATTCTTAAAACCACGAATGATAACATGAAAATTGGTTCATCTGTTTAAGGTAATATACAGATAAAAGGTAACATTTATAAGTTTAATGCAACGAGTCAATCGGTTTATAAACGAGTTTATATTCGTTATACCTTTTACTTAAATGTGTAATAAAAATTAAAAAAAAAACTACAATAATTAAACAGCATTGCATAGCGGTGATTAGTCTTTCATATACCGGAGGCACCTGCTTAATGATTCACCATCAAAATAGGGATGAGTAAGACATAACTTTCATTTCTTAGGAATACCTTACTCATTTGCATTATAGAGTTCGTTGGACTTTTCGTTAAAGAGAAAACTTGATCTATAAAATGAGTATATTAAAAGAATAATTTATGAACTTGTCCTGAATAGTCACGTTTAAAAGAAAGGACTTTAAATTTAACTATTGTCAACATGACACATGACATGACATGACACATGTTAATGGATGACATTTTTCCTTGGTTTGAAGTTTCGTAAGTGTCCAATGGTGTATGGGGTACGTGTATAATTAACGCCTGTTTCCCTGATATTTTTAAAGCTAAAAGTCGAACAGCCTTTTATGTCAACCACCCACAGTACAAACACAAGTATTTGGTCAAGAATCAAATTCAGGACCTCCGGATGAGCAAGGCGGCAATGCGTTCAGTAAATACGGAGGCTGTATCACGTAGAGAATATAGTATATTTATATCATTTACCAATAATAACGTAATTCTTGTTAATTTGCGTGCGTGAATTTTCGTGATAAATAGTGTCAAAATGCCGACCATGCAGACTTACCTATATTAAATACTTTATACAGTGAACGGATATTCAATCAAAAATTATACATGTTCGAGTAATCCCATAAGGATTGTCTATAAATAAATTAAATAGAGGTGGAATAGCTTTGTAATGTATTGCCGCGTCCTGCCGAGATGTCTGGCTCGATAGCACCGGCCACTGTAATTTGGAATTGTACCTAATAATTTATAGTAATTAACAATTACTTTACGTTCAATGAATCTCGTTAAATAAATTATTTCTTTAAAACTGCGCTTAGTAAAGATAATAGTCGTATTTTATTGTAAGCATGTGTTGAAATAATCGAGCAGTGTCAGCCTAGTGGCTTCAGCGTGCGACTCTCATCCCTGAGGTCGTAGGTTTGATCCCCGGCTAGGACTTTCTATGTGCGCATTTAACATTCGCTCGAACAGTGAAGGAAAACATTCCCCGCGTCTGTGATGATTGATGAAATATGAGTCAAAAAGACCCTTACTTGGAATGGCCAATTACTCCAGTCAAATTACGAAATAAATAAACATGAGCGAACACAGTTTGGGGATTTTGAGGATCGATAGGGGGTTGTATTCTGAGCATAAATTCCAATTTGAGGGGTTGTACTGAGGTCAGCTCAAGGTCATTTCGATGGAAACGCGTTTAATTCGATATCTCGAGAATGGTTAGTGTTAGGCGAAAAATTGTAGAGACCTTTTCTTTTCCTAACTAAATTTACTAACTTTTTTATTTGAAACTTTTTTTTATTACATTAATATTTTTCAAGTTATTACTCCCGCAAGGCAGAAATTTTACATTTTTTTCAATTTTTCGTCGTTTTCTCCCCAACCATTCAATTTTATTAAATTTTACCGATCATCAAAGTGTAGATCTTTTAATTATGAACAATTTTGTTCTTAAACTTTTTTCCGTAATGCCAATACCTTCGGAGTTATAGATTACTTTACCGAGCGAAATCCGCGCCACTGTCGCAATATAAAAAGGTCAATCGATTAAACTATTTAAAAATTAGGTATTTAATATGGGTAAATTTGGGTAAGAAGTAAATTAACAATTAAAACTGTTTCACACATATATTGATAGAAAAATAGGTTATAAAATTCGGAATATTAAGCACCCGAGGTCGATGGAAGTGATTCGTGAATATTCGTGGTCCTGACGGTATCGGGGCATACGTCGTCCTCGTCCATTGTGACAAGATCATCAGCGTCGATAACGTTAGCGACATTCGAACAATAGTTCTCTTTGCAATTGGTGCAAATCACTGAGCAAAAGAGGCCGGCCTTTTTGCATACGCACGCTTTGCCGCATTTGGTTTTGCATTTGCACGCAATCGATCTCAGTAAATTATCCGGAGCTGGTTTCAATGACATCGCTATCGGCTAATAATTGCACCAAGTGATTTGCACCAATTGCAAAGAGAACTATTGTTCGAATGATGATCTTGACGCAATGGACGAGGACGACGTATGCCCCGATACCGTCAGGACCACGAATATTCGCGAATCACTTCCATAGACCTCGGGTGCTTAATATTCCGAATTTTATAACCTATTTTTCTATCAATAAATGTGTGAAACAGTTTTAATTGTTAATTTACTTCTTACCCAAATTTACCCATATTAAATACCTAATTTTTAAATAGTTTAATCGATTGACCTTTTTATATTGCGACAGTGGCGCGGATTTCGCTCGGTAAAGTAATCTATAACTCCGAAGGTATTGGCATTACGGAAAAAAGTTTAAGAACAAAATTGTTCATAATTAAAAGATCTACACTTTGATGATCGGTAAAATTTAATAAAATTGAATGGTTGGGGAGAAAACGACGAAAAATTGAAAAAAATGTAAAATTTCTGCCTTGCGGGAGTAATAACTTGAAAAATATTAATGTAATAAAAAAAAGTTTCAAATAAAAAAGTTAGTAAATTTAGTTAGGAAAAGAAAAGGTCTCTACAATTTTTCGCCTAACACTAACCATTCTCGAGATATCGAATTAAACGCGTTTCCATCGAAATGACCTTGAGCTGACCTCAGTACAACCCCTCAAATTGGAATTTATGCTCAGAATACAACCCCCTATCGATCCTCAAAATCCCCAAACTGTGTTCGCTCATGTTTATTTAACCCGTTTTTAGCCATAATTTGACTGGACTAAATTGGCAACACAAAAAAGAGAGGACAGAAGCTAGAATAAAAGTCATTCCGTCAGAGGTAGTGCACTAATGTAAATCATGGACTTACTGTGATCCCCATTATGTAGTACTCGACTACAGGATATTTTTTTAAATTTATGAATTAGAAAATAAGGAAAGTAATACATGGCTAAATATCTATGACAACTAGAAATTAAAATACCTATAAGACATCAAAACGTCGACAAATTATAAAATGTCATTAGTTTATTTTTTTACGTTTCATCTAAAGTACAATAATAATTAAAAATGAGTAAAAGTGGCCAAGAACTACTTGTGTTGAAAAATCAAACAGAAAATATCTTTCCAAAGCGTGAGAATAAGCATTAGCTCCATCAATGCCTTAAAAGGCATTCAATTATAGCCTAGAATAGTTTTGATCTCATTTTTTATATGCAATAAAGTATTCAAACAACGTTTAGCGTATTTTATGTATCTCTCACAAATCTCTAAACGGAACGATTTCCATATCATTCAATCTAATTAATTCGGCAACTCACATAGGCGTATTTAAATGTATTACTTAAAAACTCAAACCATAAAACCTAAACGTATTAGTTTCTATAGTTTATTCTTCTATATCTAATACAGAGATTTCTTTTCTTAGTTAAGGGGGCGGGGGTGCAACAGTGGTTAGGCAGGAGGCTCGCATGATGGTGAGTGATATATTACGATCTTAATATGGTTTATGTTGTTATACTTTACTATGATTTTATGTTCTAATACAATTGATGTGTATGTGTTTAATTTTGTTTCATATTTTCTAATTTATAAATAAATAAATATAGCCCCTGGACATTCTGGCTGCGCAGCATTAAAAGGCCGGCATCGCACTAGTGCCAGAGGGCACGAGGCCTTTTAAGAATTGGTACGCTCTTTTCGTGAAGGTACCCTATGTTTTTGAACTAGAGACGTTTACGCATGCTACCTCTAAATCTGTAGACAGTGCATGAACGCTTGAAGTTAGTTATGTCACTTCATATTCACATCACGTTGTATAGTTACAATTTAAAAGATACGGGGTTATATTCAGCTAAAGTAACAAGTGAGACATATAAAAGAAAATCCTCTATCCTCTACCCTCTACCTAAATGCTATTAAATAAATCCATGTCAGTGACAACACGATGGAAAGCTTATTTACAAATATAAACTAGCATATTATTGAAAGTGTAAATTTGCATCAAAATCCTTGTAACATGCAACGTTCTCAAAACGCAAGTACATAACTACAATGTACTAGAATTTGTAATTAGTAGTCGCATTTGGTAGTCAAACACGTAAAGTAGGCTAATTAATGTCATGTGTATAAAATTGCGCTTTCTCTGTCATAGTTGCTAGATTCACAAAAAGTTAATTGACAATTAACACCTTGGAGATATGTCAGTTGTCGAAGCATGTTACATACATCTTATATATAATGAAATTGCTAGATTTTTATTCCGTAGAATTCTGACATTTCATAAGTGTTGCTACTAAAAAAGTTTCCACCGGAAAAGGGACAAATTTTACTTATTTGAGGGTAATAAAATAATTTTTTAAATTTTTTTTGTTTTACCTACAAAAAGGTAAATTTAAATATTTACTAAACAAGTTACCTAATACAAAAAAAAAATCAATATCACGAACAATATATCGAATAAACTTTAATTACTTTATTTTATTCTTTAGCTGGCATCACTGCCTACTAATGACAGGTTTAGTAAACCTTTAAAAAAAAATGTTATCTTGTGCGTTTTTATTGTTTGTTATAAAGGGACGTAATTATCACTCGCCGTTCAACCACTTTTAATGTGGAGCACTCCACTTAATAAAATGCATACATTAACTAACAATAAAATGTATGTATAGGCTCAGATGTTTAGACTCGGATTCAAATTGTAAAATGTTCCCGGCCAAAAAGGTTTGCCATCTCTGACACGTCAAAAAATGATAGCTGTCAGAAAATCAGAGTATATTAACAGAAAAATGCATTTTATAATATCAAAACTTTAATAATTATAATAAGTCTTTATTTATCCACATCTTATTTACATATATATACAAAAAGAAGTATATATATATTACTTCTTTAATAAGTTAATTGAACAATTGTTCAATTTATATACAATTTTAACATGCGGGCAAAGAGCCTTCTCCAAATTGTTCGTTTAAATTTATATATAAACTGTACAATAGTTATTGGTGTTCTTTATACATTGGGTTAAAACTACGTGAATTATTATAAAATTGTTGTTATTTCCAAATTTCCCGTTAGGTTACTTCAGAGGCTTGAGGTGCAAAAACGCCTACGCACTTGTATAAATAAGCACTTATCTTATTCGAAGCCGAATATTTATGTAAAATAAAAAGATATTTGTTAATACTGAATACAAATATTTTCAGTTAATTATATAAACTCACCGTTAGTAAACAATATTCTTCACGCTAAATATAGTTACTAACGAAGTGAGATACATGACTTTCACTGGCGAAAGTAAGCACTTTTTGCGAATTCATTTCGTAATCGAAATAAGTCTAATTCAATTAAAAGAATGCATTTTCAAACAGAGTTTCGAACGTGTCGAGGCTTTGCGATATAAAGCGTAGATTTTGTTCTATTTTTATGGATGAAACTGAATCTTTTTTCACTTTCAGCTACAGTTATATTGAAAACAAGAGGTGAGGTTAATACACTTTGGTCTTTCGACTATATTACTACGAGGTTGGTCACAATTCAAATAGCGTTCACCTACTTTAAGGATTTGCAGTTTACTGAGCGTCTATTAAAATTGTGAAGGAAGGATTTTGTGCGTGTCCAACCTAGTAGTTGTGAATCAGTTTAACAAATGACTGACCGGCCCGAAGGCGTCAGCGGCTAAGATCCAGAAGTATATTATATATATATATATGGTTGTAGCCGCAAAGTAATTAAAGATTATCTTAAAAATATCTATATTATATCCTTATCTTATCATCTTCCCCTCTTTTTTTAAAGATATATTATAAACAAGTAGAGCAGCTGGCCCTACGTGGCTACGTAAAGCTAGCCACCTAGAAGAGTGGAAGCTCTTAGAGGAGGCATGTCCAAAGACAAGCTTTAAAACAGAAATGAACCGGCTAACCGATTAATTATTTATGTACTAGGATTTTACCGAAATATGTATTATTATTATATATTATCCTTATCTAAGGGTTCGTGTCGCGACTTAGAGCTAAAAACGTATTGGATTTCACTCAACATAGGAACACAATTATAATTTTAAATTGTATTCCTCTGTGGTAAAACTGCATTTTAGTTAATTATTCGACTTTATTATGTTAACGTTAAAGAACATATTATGAGCAGCGCTTTTAGAAGTTTTATTTATGTTTGATAAACGAGTTAGGTCTGGATATCTAGACGCTCCCCTCACTTTCCTATCGTTTTTATAATGTATGAATCGATGTATTTTTTCTCTTCATGTTAATGGTAGCCTGTAAGTGCTTGTCACATTAAATTTTGTATTTTATTTTTCTTGATGTACCAATGCATCAGTGTGGCAAGCTTTTGTATATAAACAGAAACAAATCTACTCACTTAATTTTGAAAATTAGGCAGTTTGTGGACTTACAAATTAGCACCCTAAAAGTTTGGACAACGTGTATGGTCTAACTGGTAATTTGTACCGTTGTCTTCATAAATTTTTCGTAACCATTTGTTTAGAAACTGCACTCGGTAATAACACCATTTATTAATGTTTTATAAATGTATTTATTATTTACTCCATGACGTAGAATCATTACGCATGCATCACGGCTCAGTGCATTTCCGCCTCCTACGGGCCCTTCGCAATAATAGCTTCATCGTTTCTTTGCGATCTACTCCACCCATGTGTCATGATGCCCACAGAAGCAATTATAAAGCCGCTAAGTGCTACTGAAGAATGTTCTAATAAACTTTCTCGCTTCCGCCTTCAATGCATAATGATTATGGATTTATTTGCAATAGTTATTTTAAGTTACAGTCGCGTACAATGTTAACGAATTCAATACCGTGGTTTTAAAACTTACTTGTTATAAGATGACTTAGTCTTACAGAAGTTTATTCTCATTAAAAAAGATATATGCAATTTACATGAGAATAAAAATTAAAAGCATAAAATAAAATATATCACGCTACCGTCGTACGCTGTCACTGCATCAAAATCTATTTACCAAGTACGTTCCGAATAGTATCGTACATATATACTTATAGAACCGTAGTTATTTAGTACTAATCTACATTAAGGTCAAGTTTAATATATTAGTCAAGTTATTTAAACGGTTTCAGTCGTTTAATTTCTTTAACACAATTAGGAAAACGATGCAGAAGTATGGGTATGTCCAAATTCGGGACTTGAAACACAATTCTGAATTAAGGTTTTTTCATAATCAACTAAAAGCTCTTACTTACTGAAATAAGTTTATTAAGTAATTCAAAATGTATTAATGGAATTAGAATTATAATTATTTACAATTTATACAGTCAAATATAAAGTAATAATTAAAAATGGATAAATCAAAAATTCATACATATTTAAAAAGTTTGGTCCCTGTGTGATTTTCTTGCTGTATTGTGATAATTATTAGTTGCGCCTTGAAAGCACTAGCTCTGGGGTCATCGGTACTACCAGGCGTCTCATCTTTAATTAGAGCCTGTGCGCTTGAACCCCACGGCCCAAGAGTCTCTATTCCAAAGGGAATAAAATAGCCGTTTATTATTTTTATTTATTTATTTAATCCATATCATTATTCTATCTTTACAGTAATTACTAATTCGATAGAACGACACAATATTTTTACCCACACCAATGTACCTAAATCTTATAACTAATAATATAGGAAGCAACTCTTGTGAACTCAGCCAGTGTACAAACAAATAAGTCTACCTTAACAGAAATCTTATTTATTATGTGTATTGCTCGCGTGAGTGGTGCTTCGCTAACCAAGTTGGAATGTGCGCGCGGTACATCCAAAAGTTGAGACTTCCGCCTCAGGTTTCTACTTGGTACCCGTAGACTCAGTCTCTCCATTATGTCCGGATTATGAACCCGACCCGTAAGTATCTTAAATATATACACCGACAAGGCTAGCTCTCTTCTGAGGCGTAGCTGGTCATATCCCACCATACCCAGAACAAATAGGGTCGGGTACATAAGTGGATACAAAGGATACACTCCATACAGTCTCTTGTAGAGGTACCGGGTGAATTTATTTTGTATTCGCTCTAGCATGAGACTGTATTTAGCCTCATATGGGCATTATTTTCCGCCTGCTCTGCGCGCCAGCTCTAAACATTAATTTGTTTTAATGTTAACCAACAATGTCAGAGTAAATATAACTCCGAGCTTTTCTATTCGCTTCGCTTTTTATTTTTTGTTAGTTACTGCTTCGTTGAGCATGACCTTTGAGGCCAGTGTACAATGCTGATTTATTGTTTTTCTGACATCCGTTGTATGGAGTAAATATAGAAAATTTGCTGAGGCTTGTAATTCTCCGCAGACGACAGAACAAAGTATCGTAGTGTATTTCCGTTTCCACCAAAATAATATACAATATGTAATTACTATTATTTTTGACTTACAAGACAATACAAATGTGCTGGAGCATGGAAAAAAATGCCTTAAAAAACGCTAATTTGTCTTGGACCAAAAAGCGAAATCTTTATTTATTTATATATACATAAACTATTATTAGTTTATAGTAGCATATATTGTAATTTGTAATATATCTTCAAATAATTATTTTATAGCTGGTTTTATTTTTTTAAACTTTTTTTTTAGAAAATCAATCTATACTCTATAGTATAACGCTAACATCATTTCAACAAATTGTATCTCTAAGTGTAAATATTAAATGAAAGCTTAAGGCCTAATCTAATTAATGCAGAATCTTCGAGAATATCCCACTATTCAGACGCATTTTACGACGCAAAATGATCGATTGTTGAGGTTCTTGACATGAAATTTGAGAATGCACTCACGCTTGGAAGATATGTTGGCGCCATTCTGCTTCATTGATTTCTTAATAAAATACACCCCTTGATGTACTGATAAATTATAAAAGCAAGTTTATTTGCGTTTCATGTTTTGAAAATCGTAAATAGTGATTTTATCCAGTTTAGCTTAAGAATGACAAAAATACATCAACCAAACTTTCGCGTTTACAATATTAATGTGTTCACCAACTTGAGGAAAGTTACCTATAATAGGAACTTATATTAAATAACTGTAAACAATATAGATATATTATATTGTTCTATTAAACATTGCCAATATAAAGGAAATATATTTTACTGGTAAATTAAATAATTTAAAATAAAAATATATTCGTTTTGTAAGCAGTAATGCCTAATACATGTATAATCTAAGTTATAAAGCAATAACTTAAAAGTATATTATCTTTGTCTTAACTGAAACCCGATTTTCGTTGTGTCATAACGCTGATTACTGGCGCCCGTCATTTCCCGTTAGTCGTTTGTCGTTAAGTCGTTACGAACGAGTATTATGTATTAAAATTAATTTGGGTTCATGTAAAGGATTTCTTTATTTCAAATATTGTTAATTATAATATGTATGTTTAATGAAATTTTTTGTTCCTTTTTTGTTGTTTTTCAATTAAATAAAATGCAATAATTTATTGAATCCCACGTACCAGTTGACTAAGTATAGAGTAAGTTTTCTAAAACCATCATTATATCTCTTAGACACTATGAAACATCCTATCCATCCATCTCCATCAATTCTAGTGTATCTCAAAAATTTATACAATCCCCTCGATATATCCAAGATGCCGTCTTCACATTCTAATCAATTCATTTAATCCAAGTTAATAAACCCAAAACAGTCAAGAAGTAAATAAATCAGTGGCACAACCTCTTTAGGTCTTGGCCTCAGATTTCTGAATCTGTTTCATGATCATTTTTAAATCTAATAGGCAAGTAGGTGATCAGCCTCCAGTGCCTGCCACACGCCGTCGACTTTTTGGGGCTAAGACGATGTTTTCCTCACGATGTTTTCCTTCACCGTTCCAGCAAATGTTAAATGCGCACATAGAAAGAAAGTTCCATTGGTGCACAGCCCCGGCTGTGAGCCAATCGAACCTACGACCTCAGGTATGAGAGTCGCACGCTGAAGCCACTAGGCCAACACTGCTCTGCCATTAAGATACAGTAGAAAAAAAATCAGAACTTTTGTGATTATTTGTAGAGGATAATAAAATTAAGTCGGTAATAAATTAATGTAGGATTTCGTTCACCACAACTGTAGCATTCTACTAATCTAATCTAATCGCTTTATTTACGGATATACTGTTAAAAAGTCTTGTATTTCTGTTAAAAATAGTTACAATTAGTTTGTAAGTATAATATTTCTTACTTTTTAACCCCCTTTCGAGGTGATGGCATTACATAAGGACCAGTTTTCCCTTGATAAAGAATATTCATCAAAACGCAATATAACACGCAAAGTATTTTAGTAAGTAGTAAGTAAGTTTCCATGAAATTGTCTTATAATTGATGGAAAGTTATTATTTGTACATCTATTAGTTCCAAGCCAATAGATCACTAATGGATCTAAAAGGCTTAACGAGTTTTTCCGAGAAGATCGGATGTAAAACCAGATGAAATGTGGCACAAGTATTTCCCATTTTTTCCAAGGTATGCTAGAAAAACCACTTCATGCTTCATCGGATATGAGATGACAATTAGCGTCCATTAATCGTAAAATATATGACATCAATTGAACAAATAGACTTAAGAAGATAAGTCTCGTATGAAACCGTCTTATTCTGTGGAAATTTTCTCTCAAACATTAAAAATATTATTTTTTAAAATCAGCAAGTCTGTGGAAATTGTCTGTCAAAACTTCTGTACAGTCTATAGACAATTTCCACAGAGAAAGACCTATAGTCTAGCCAAGCCTCAATGTGTGTATCTCAAGTCAGTTAATAAAGCGATTAACTAGTGGATTATGTATGTTAATATTACGCCTGTATACCTTAGAATATCTGTCTTTAAATCATATACTATTATATCTATCTATTTTTTTTTAAAGACAATTCACACCAATTGACCTAGTCCCATGCTAAGCTGGTGAAACTTGTGTTGTGGGTACTAGGCAACGAATATACATATATATTAAATATAGATAGACATATAAATACATATTTAAACACCCAAGACCTAAGCACAACACCAAATGCTCATCACATCGATGTTCGTCTCAGCCGGGATCGAACCCGGGACCCATGGATTCGCAGTCAGGGGTACTAACCACTAGACCAATGAGTCGTCCGAATTATTTGAAATAATAAGAATACTGTGACCCATGCTACTTGCGGCACTTAACACAGAGCAAAATGTATCCGGATGTTAAGACCGTTCAACACAGACACATTCATTGCCTTTGTATAGATTTCAGCCTCAAAGTGGAACGTAAGTCAACGTGTCAAATGGGGCCGGCTCCAGGAAACATCTTAGCCATATTTGGCAGAGCACGCCACTAATGTACTTGGAAATTATTTATGGTATATGTTCCAGTCATGCATTTTGGTCTAAAACCTTTACGGGCATGACGTGTAGCGTAGTTCGTTGTTAAAATAATTTTCAAACAGATATAAAAATATGTTATCTCTATACTATTAATTTTTACTATAGTATACTTACTATAATATTTATTTTATTCATTTATTACCACTTCGTTGCATTAACATAATAAAAAGTGAACATAATTAAATGAAAAGGAGGGCAACTGGCGGCTATAGTCTATACTGTGGTTATAGTCAATTGTCAATCGATATTAGTCATCAAATATTTAGATATTCGCCGACAAGACGTCGAAAAACCAATGAGTTATAAAATGTGTAAGTGCTAGAATCACCTTTATTTTGTTAGCAATCTGGTTGATAATTGAATATAATGAAATTCTTACAAACAAATAAATTCTACGGCACCCGTCACACTGCTATTTTTATAAAGGTTGGTCTGCTCAAATTTAGACCAAGGGCCTCTAAACCTAAATGCTAAAATACTCGTAATTATTCAAAACCAAAAAATTCCATAAGTAAAGACAAAATCTTTATGTCTGTTGTGACAATAAAAACTATTTTAATACAGATTATACATCATACATAAAATTGTCTGAAGTAAACACGCAAATGAACAGTTATGGTTTTAGCTATAGCATTGTCCAGACTAACACACCCTTGTCTAGTGATGACCAATTCCAATATATAGGTCCCTCTAAGAAATATAGTTCTTGGGAAAATAGCGAGTGTGGTTGACATGACCAAATTTTAACAAGAATCGATTGACTTAGTTAGAAATTACTTTAAATAGAATGTTATTGTGATTCAGATATTTATATTGTTTGTATTTAAATTAATATACCCGATAGTTTGTTGTGAAAGCGTCCCTGTGGGCCTCTGCAATGCGGCCATGTTGGAAATATTAAAAGATTAAAAAAGTATTAGTTCCTATACGACAAAATATCATATAATCTATAAGACATGAAGTTTTAATGAATTAGTTACAAAATTTTGTAATCTCATTCTCGTGTATTTGTATATATTCTCAAGGAAAATATCTACTTCTTTTATTGAAAGTGAGTGCGATAAACTGACTTTATTATTCATTCATTCGCTCTAAATCTCATTCCGAATTCTCACACATAAGATTTCCAAGGAACTGAATATATCTCCAAATTAATCGATTTTTTTCCAACTTAAAGTAAAAAGAACAAGTTTTATACGTGTAAATATTTTTTGTTTGTCAATGTACCGAATATTTACTTTTCAGTGCATTTCGGAGTCGGATTTGCTTTCAAATCGAACATCTGAAAAATAGGTCTGATCTAAAATGTATTTGTTCACGCCATCCAGTTTCCTTTAGTCCTCTCTGATCACATTCTCTATCCTTACCGCACCCATTCCCTAAACACCACTCTTTCTCTTTTGCGGTATTAAAGTGTAGAAGGAGGGGACCGCATTCTACATGCTCCTGCGCCGCAGAGAAGATTCACCCACCGCCGCGAGCTCACGCGTGTGCTTTCGCTTGCGCTTACGCTTCTTCCGCTTATAGTGCATATAGATTTATTTGTGGTCTTCTCTCACGAAGACAGGTGAAGAGACTGTGGACTTTAGGTGAGTGGTGTTTCCATTATTTTTACGCCGCATTCCACTTGCCCCTCGGCCTACTTCTCATTGTCTTCGCCGCTACATGCTCCTGCGCCGCATTCTACATGCTCCTGCGCCGCAGAGAAGATTCACCCACCGCCGCGAGCTCACGCGTGTGCTTTCGCTTGCGCTTACGCTTCTTCCGCTTATAGTGCATATAGATTTATTTGTGGTCTTCTCTCACGAAGACAGGTGAAGAGACTGTGGACTTTAGGTGAGTGGTGTTTCCATTATTTTTACGCCGCATTCCACTTGCCCCTCGGCCTACTTCTCATTGTCTTCGCCGCTACATTATTTTGGTCCTTCGAGCCGGATCGCATTCTACATGCTCCTCGGCCTACTTCTCATTGTCTTCGCCGCTACATTATTTTGGTCCTTTCGAGCCGCGATATATTATTTTAGTTTATTTCAATTCGCGATATATATATATATCTTAGTTAATATGGAGACTCGTAAAGCAACATTAGAGAAACAAGGTGCTAACAGTTCTCTTGAAATTGAACGAGCCGTGTTAATAGCAAAACGCGACAATCTATTTTCACGATTACAAGATTTATATGATAGGTCTAAGAAGACATCGGATGAAAGAGACATAAATTATTTTTTATCGGGAATGATTTCGATTGACAACATTCGGGATAAATTTTCAGAAACTGTAAATAAAATAAATATAATCGAATTAACAATTAATCCCCTATATACTGTTAATTTTGAATGCATGAATGCATTTGAAGATATGTACTGTCATTCTAAGTACATGTTTGAAAAATTCAACAAGTCAGTGGCAGGTAGCAATGGTTTGTCAGACTCAAATACCCAACGTAGATCGTTTCGTTTACCGAAGTTAGACTTGATGATGTTTAATGGTGATGTCATTAAGTGGCCAATATTTCACGAAACTTTTAAACGTACGATACACGAAAACCCTGACCTTACAGATCATGAACGCATTCAATACTTAATCAGTAAATTGTCTGATTCGGCCCTTTCAGTTTGCGCAGGTATCATTCCAAATGCCGAAAATTATGCTTTAATTTGGCAAACGCTTATAGACAAATACCATGACAAACGAAGTTTAGGTTCAGCCTATATGCAAAAGATTCTAGACTTCAAACCGCTTACCACCGCTTCACATAAAAATTTACAATTTTTTCTTGACAATTACTGCACCGCAATATCAAGTTTAGAATCATTGCAATTAGAAAATTTAGCTGATTTTATTTTACTATATTTATCATGTAAGAAATTAGATTCTAGTACGATTCGTTCCTTTGAATTACATAATATGAATAACCCAACAATACCTAGTTATAAAGATTTAATTGCATTCGTACGCGAACATAATAGGATAGCTCAACATCTGGATCCTACTCGCACATTTGATAACAAACCGGTTTCGTCGCGTGCGTTCGTTTCGCTTACAGAGAAGCAGTCTTCTTGTTCATTTTGTAAACGCATCGATCATTTTAATTTATATAAATGTAATTCATTTAAAGAATTGTCTATCGAGGATAAATATATTTTTATCAAAAACAATAAAGGATGTTTTAACTGTTTAAGTTTATCGCATATGTTAAATAAATGTAAGTCTGCATGGAATTGTCGTCATTGCCGCATGAGACATCATTCAACGCTGTGTCGTAATGCGACGGTTTCTCAAGAAAACATTCACCCTAATAACTTGAATCGCATGAGCAATGCAACTGCACAGATTGCTGTGCCTCCCGCTACTAACACACCTTATTTACCTGCACGCAGCGACAATCAGCCGATTAATAACTCAAATATTTCGCTTTGTAATATTCGGCCCGCTATTTCCGAAAGTAATAATACGTGTTTATTAGGTACGGCACAAGTATTGATATATGGTTTAAATGGTAAACCACACAGTGTGCGTGTTTTAATTGATTGTGCATCTCAAAGCACTTTTATAACAATGAAATGCTGCAGAAGATTAAATTTAAAGGTTAATAAATTTTCTAATAAATTTGTAAAGGGTATTGGTTCCGCGTCAAATCCGATAATAGGAGAAGTGTCTATTGTTCTGTCTTCTCGGATTAACAATAATTCTTTATCTTTGAATGCCTTTGCGATAGACAAAATTACAGACTCTTTACCGGTGTCACAAATTAATATGTCATCGCTTAAGCATTTGAACAATATTACCTTAGCGGATGAAAATTATTTTTATCCTTCAGAGGTTGATATACTTATTGGTGCACCGCAATACGCCGAAATAATGTTGTCAGGCCGTGTTACTGGCGCACCTGGCACTCCTACCGCTTTCGAAACAATATTCGGGTATATTATCATCGGAAACGTTCCCTTATTAAGTTCTGATTGCACCAATAACTATAACACTTGTACCGCTATTTCGTTATGTTCTTTAGTTGAACAGCCGCAGTTAGAAAGTTTAATTCAAAAGTTTTGGCATTTAGAAGAGGTGCAATGTTCTGTCCCTTTGAGTCCAGACGCTATTAAGAATGAACGCATATTTACAAATACTGTTTCTCGCGATTCCACTGGTCGCTATACAGTGATGTTACCTTTTTCAGAGAATCCAGCCGTTTTAGGAAACTCATATGATATGGCTAAACAACGATTTTATTTTCTTGAGCGTAAAATGTCAGTATCAAAGGAACTTCGTTTGGAATATGATGCAATTATTAAAGAATACATCAATAAGGGTTACATTTCATTAGTGGAAAATGATAATAAAAATCAAGGTTATTATATTCCACATCATGCAGTTGCGAGGTTGGATAAGACCTCCACGAGATGGCGCATGGTGATGGACGCTAGTGCAAAAACATCTTCTGGTTTATCTTTGAATGATATATTGTATACTGGAGATAGTCTGCAAAGTGATCTATTTAATATTTTGTTAGACTTTCGCTTGTATAAATTTGCCTTTATTGCGGACATAAAACAAATGTACTTACAAGTGTGCGTTTCGGAAAATGACCGTAAATATTTAAAAATTTTGTTTCGCTTTAATTCAACTTCACCGCTTCATGTTTACCAGTTCAATCGTGTTTGTTTCGGTTTACGCTGTAGTCCTTACCTTGCAATGAGGGTATTACGCCAGCTGTGCTATGATGAAAAAGTACGTTTTCCGAACGCTATTCCTATAATTGAAAATAACACGTACGTTGATGATGTTTGTTACTCTGTGCCCTCCTTGCCTTTTGGGTTAAAACTTTGCGAAGAACTTCGAGAGCTTGTTAGACTTGGGGGTTTCGAACTTGTTAAATGGGCCAGCAATACATCGGAGCTTATTGAAAATTTATCATCTTCTGATAATCAATTAGGAAAAATAGATTTTGATGGTTCAGAAAATAATTTAAAAGTTCTTGGTTTACAATGGTCTCCAACCACTGATGAGTTTACGTACGCAGTTTCAATTAACCATAATAACCATGTGACTAAACGTAATATTTTGTCACTTATAGCACGACAATTTGACGTCCTAGGACTAATAGCTCCAGTCATACTTTACGCTAAACTAATTATACAACAATTACACCTTCTTAAAATAGGCTGGGATGAACCACTTCCTTCAGCTATAGTTGATGTTTGGCAAGTTTATATTCGGGAACTTCCATGTTTACGACAGCTACGTGTTCAACGACATTTAGGGGTTGAAGAAAAATCTACAATTTCTATAATTGCCTTTGCGGATGCCAGTGAAAAAGCCTATGGCACTACTGTTTATTTAAAGACAAATAAACCTTTAAACTCTCCGCCTATAATTCGCTTAGTATGTGCTAAGTCGAAAGTTGCTCCGCTTAAAACCATTTCCGTTGCAAGACTAGAACTTTGCGCATGTTTACTCATGGCTAAGCTAGCTCAGCGGGTAATAGATACTTACAAGAAACGTCACGTCATTAATGACATTTTTTGTTTCACTGATTCAATGGTTGCACTACATTGGATTTCCGCATCTCCGCACCGATTTAAGACCTTTATTGCTACGCGCATTACAAAAATAGTTTCTCATATTCGACCTGAAAAATTTCATCATGTTGCGGGTGATCAAAATCCTAGTGATTGTCTATCTCGCGGTATGTCACCCACTGCATTTGTGAATAATTCTATTTGGTTCACTGGCCCAAAATGGTTAGAATTGGAATCATCTGAGTGGCCAATCACTTCTGTTAACTCTGAAACAGCTGTTGATGTAGAAGAAGAAAGAAAAATAGTTTCTATTCCCGCTACTGTGTGGAGTGATCCAAACCCAATTTTAGAACTGTCTCATCGAGTTTCTTCATGGTTATTGTTTCTCCGTACAGTGGTATGGATATACCGTTTTCTGAAAAGACTTCCTAGATCTACTAGTATCTCTGCTGATGATATTAATTTTGCTGAAATACAGATTTTTAAGGTTTTACAAAAAGTATACTTCTCTGATGTTATCCATAACATTAAAACTAGTGGTCGCTGCTCACGTTCTATTCAAAGATTATGTCCTTTTCTAGATTCTGATGGGTTGATAAGGGTTGGTGGTAGACTAAAAAATGCCAATCTTCAGTATGATCACCAGCATCCTATTTTGTTACCGCAAAAGGATAGGATAATTGAGTTAATTATTTCCTATTATCATAATCATAACTGTCACGTTGGTCCAGTTACTTTAATGGCGATACTCCGACAACGTTTTTGGATACTATCTTGCCGCAGCATAGTGCGATCAATTATACATAAATGTAACTTTTGTTTCAAAGCAAATCCTCAACCTACGATACCGCTCATGGGTGACTTACCCGACTATCGTGTAAACGAATCTAATGCTTTCGTTCATACAGCTGTAGACTATGCTGGTCCTATTTCAATTATTCCTTATCGAAAACGTGGAGTCCGCTCTATGAAAGCTTATCTTTGTATTTTTGTTTGTATGGTGGTTCGAGCCGTGCATGTTGAGCTTACAACAGACCTTAGTACTAGTTCATTTCTTTCTGCATTCAAACGATTTATTGCGCGTCGTGGTTCGGTTTCTGTTCTTTATTCAGATAACGCAAAGAATTTTGTTGGAGCTAAAAATGCATTATCAGATATATTTACACTTACAAATTCGAATGAATTTCGTGAAACATTTGCAACTGAGCTTTCAAATAATCGTATTCAGTGGAAATTCAATCCTCCTCGAAGTCCTCATTTTGGTGGCTGCTTCGAAATTTTTGTTAAGGCTTTTAAGAACCATTTGCGTCGTGTAGTGGGTGAGCAGTTACTCACGTACGAAGAAATGTTAACTGTTCTTACCCAAATTGAATCTGTAATCAATTCTCGACCACTTACACTTTTAAGTGAAGATCCTTCTGAGCTCACAGCACTGACTCCAGCTCACTTCTTGATGTCATCACCATTAAAGTTTCTACCCGCAAAGATAAAAATAAATGATGAACCACTTTCACTTTTAAAACGATTTGCGTTGCTGGATGGTATGGTACAATCATTTAGTAACCGATGGAAGGTAGAATATCTTCATTTGCTACAATCCAGGACAAAATGGAATACACAGGCCAATCCTGTTACAATAGGTACAATCGTAGTAATTGTAACAGATAATGTTTCTCCACTTTCTTGGCCTTTAGGAAAGGTGATGGAAATCTATCCAGGAAAGGATGGAGTTTGTAGAGTAGTTTTAGTAAAAACAGCAACAGGAGTTTATAAAAGGCCTGTTGTGCGTTTATGCCCATTACCAAATCAGTAAATCTGCTTTACAAAACCGCTTTATAAACCGCATTAAAAACCGCTTTACAAACCGCTCAATAAAACCGTTTTACAGTCCGCTTAACAAACCGCTTTAGAAACCGCTTTACAAAACCGTTTACAAACCGCTTTAGAAACCGCTTCAAAAAAAAAAAAAAAACCGCTTTATTTATTATAATTTCTTTTCTTTAATATTACAAATTATCTCTTTATAAAAAACCTAAAGGTTTTTTAGGCCGGGGGCAATGTTCACGCCATCCAGTTTCCTTTAGTCCTCTCTGATCACATTCTCTATCCTTACCGCACCCATTCCCTAAACACCACTCTTTCTCTATTGCGGTATTAAAGTGTAGAAGGAGGGGACCGCATTCTACATGCTCCCGCGCCGCAGAGAAGATTCATCCGCCGCCGCGAGCTCACGCGTGTGCTTTCGCTTACGCTTACGCTTCTTCCGCTTATAGTGCATATAGATTTATTTGTGGTCTTCTCTCACGAAGACAGGTGAAGAGACTGTGGACTTTAGGTGAGTGGTGTTTCCATTATTTTTACGCCGCATTCCACTTGCCCCTCGGCCTACTTCTCATTGTCTTCGCCGCTACAGTATTAATACTATAAACTTGAAGAGATTACACCAGTACATAACATTTTCGCCGAACGGCCATAAACTGTCTGACTTGTTCGGTTGTAAACTTGAAGAATGTTAAAAGTAATTTTAGAACCATTGGCAGTTATAGACTTGCTATTGAGTTCTTGTTTTTATTACCTCATACTGTTTCTACGTTTAAAATGCAACTACAAATCTTAAGACGTAATTTTTTTTTCTTATAGAACAAGGGGCAATCGCGCAGGAAGCTCACCTGATGTTAAGTGATACCGCCGCCCATGGACACTCTTAATGCTAGAAGGCTCGCGAGTGCGTTGCCAGCCTTTTAAGAATTGGTACGCAAGGACCCTAAGTTGAATTGGTTCGGAAATACTTCAGTGGGCAACAAAAAAATTAATTTAATTATTTGCAGCGGTCATTTCATAATTCCTGAGAATGTTGCTGGTGTAAGCAACGGACGTGTCTTTAGACTGGCATATAACTGGGATATAGAATAATATTATGAAAAATCCACAATACATTAAAAGCTATTAGTTTTGAGTAACTGAAGAAAACCAACACCAGAAACTATCTAACGGTCCCTTTGGTTTGAAATTCGATTTAAAACTCAAAAATAGATACAGATAAGAAGAGAATTTAATTGATGATGACATTTAGATGTATATCTATTTGCCAATGTTTGTAGAAACTAAGAGGGAATCAAAAGCAATTCTAAACAAACTAAGAAGCCATTGAATCGCTTTTATAGATCTATCGTAGTCTAGACTGCTGTTACGAATTATTGTTTTTAAGAAACGCTTACGTGGCGTAATTGGTAACAGTGCGTACTTCAAGGTCCTGGATTAGATTTTCGAAAACGACAGTACCTCATCAAGCCTATAAACGAATGTAAAAAAATAGGCGTGGCTAATCAAACGCTTTTCTGTTACGCTGATTCATAACCAATTTTTTTAGGAAATTAAATATATTATACTAGCAAGTAGCCCAATGCCCTTGCACTTGGATCAATCATATTGCAAGGTGCTTTTCTCATTTACCTAGTCGGCATTCACTGGTTAATCTGCATGCTATGTATGGGTTAAACGAATTATCTAACCATATTTGGTGTCCCTGTGACAGCGCCTTTAAGACTCGACTTCCTCAACACTTAGAACAACTGCCACAGATGTGTTTTCCACCCAAAATATAGAAACTGCATAGATATTGCTTTTTTACCTAAATTTCATATACATAAGTAAAAGTTGCAACTTAATTTATAGACGAAACCTGTTCGCGTGTCTTAGATTACAGTCGCGTCTGCTTCATTAGTTTCCACCGATCCATAGATTATCCACTACGATAGTTTCAATGAAGTACAGTTTATCAGATTTATATGCGTTACTCAAAAATATTTAACATATTAACTCCTTTGACCGGTTAGTTGTGACTAAGCAGAGAGCAGAATAAATCTCATATATGTCGTGTTTTTTTATCTTATGTAGCTTCTGTTAATTTTTTTTTATAATTTTCAGGCTATAATCATTTTTTTATACAGAACTGTAAAGGTGGCTTATTTGAAGAACTCCTGCCAGAAGGCTTGAAAGTCCGTAGCCGGCCTTAGAATTGGTGTGCTATTTTCTTGAAGGACTTCTATTTTCTTTAATTGTATACGTTCGGAAATACAACTCGTTCCACATAGGGACCGTGCGCGTCAAAAAGCGCCTTAAAAACGCTCAGTTGTGGCGGATAGAAGTTCATATTCTACCTAACTTTACCAATCTCCAATCGAAATGACCATGTCACATTAAGTAAGCTAAGGTTAGCTTTTACTTTTTTATTATTATTATTTAGATTTTAGTTTAGTATTGTATAATTCTAGTGTTACAATTTTATTTTTACTTTTTATTAAATATTTACGCACTTTACTCTAAAGTAGATATTTCTTTTTTATATTTCCCTACTAGAGTTGTCTCGAAATCTCTTAGAAATAAGGCCGACCGTTTCCTAATCATTTATGAAACCTATTTTTGACATGTATGTTGATAATAAGTCTAAATAATTTAGCCTGTATAGCGTGTGCTAAACAAAAATAATAGAATTACAAATATTAACGCTAGATCAAATAAAGTCTATATTCACCGTAAATATTATACACTAGCAATTCGTTTTTGCGATTAGCTTTGGTTGTTTAAAGCGGATCACAGTAAGAAGAATTGTAACAGATTATAGAAACAGCTGTATTGCAACAGGTTGTGATAAAAAAAGTCCCGTTTGAATTAATCGAACCGGGCGAAATTAAACACTATATTGCGAATTTGGCAAAAACCATTTGGGTTACAAGTAGCAAGACTGGTTCGGTGCGATGTTTATAAATTTGTTACGTATTGTTTTGCATGGCAATTGGATGGAAAGCTCAAAAGGCCCAAGATTTTGCACCTTCTTTTATTTTAAATTAAGACAAGGGGGCAAACGGACAGGACACTCTAAAAATAAAATATTATATGTCTATTATGGAGTATAAGATACAGGTATTACTTATTCCACGTCATTAAATTTGAATCGGTAGACATCCCTACACATCGGCAAAGAAGACAGAGGGTGTAGGCAGGTCTTTTACAATAGCAAATCATCAAACAACACTTATTTTAAAACAAATATCGCAAATTAATTAGAAGTAGCCTGTCTAGCGCTAGTCCCAGGCCCTTTTATCAACTAGATAATCGTTAACTTTATAGTAAGCCTTTTTACACAGCTTTTATTTAATACATTTCTTAAATTTATTAAAAGGCAGATATAAATGAGCCTCTGGGATTTTATTAAAGAAAAGTATCCCTTTTCCCAAAAGAGAATGACTAACTTTAGATCATAATCTATGCTAGAGGACTCGCGAGTGCGTTGCCGGCATTTTAAGAATTGCTACGTTCTTTTCATGAAATACGATAACTCGAATTGGTTCGTAAATACTTCTGTAGTATTTACGAACCTCGTTTACAGTAAACCGTATAAATTATTGTAACATATTACCGATATGATAATTGATGAATTAACCTATGATAATAGCTTTGTTGTCAAAAATTCTACAACAAAAGAAGCTATTTTTTGTCAGCCATTACTTCTACAATATTATATTAAACACAACTGTATACATCAAAAGTTTTTTTAGTAAAACTAAGTATATACCATTGGCCAAGTGTTCAGATACGAATTCAAAGAATCCTAATTAATCTTAATTGGCGTGATGTCGTGCGTATTGATGCATGATGGTCCATATCTTGATTCCCGGAACACAAAATTAACTGGGATCAAATGCACCGTTCATTAATACTTTTATTGTGATTTTTATGAGTGTTTCCGCTAACACCATTGTCTATACATAAAAATACTTAAATGGCTTTTCATAAATTCAACGAACTTATTACTAGGACATGCTGCCAGTATCAAAGGTACACTACCACAGGGACTAGTAGTAGGTATGTAGGTTTAAAAATTAGGATACGAATAAGTAGCCTATTGCCTATTGCCTAGAGGCTTCAGTAGTAATAGTAGTTGTAGCGCCACTGATTTTTATTTTTTATATAACTCTGTACATACTGTGTCTAGTTAATGAGAATGATAATAAAGAATATGAGAGCTTACAACGTTCGTCAACGGAACTTGTTAATTAAGTAATAAGTTGTAAAGTTGATTTCACATAATCGATATAGCATTATACCTAAATAAAAAAATTGAAGAAATAACTTATATAAAAGCGGCAATTATGAAATAGATTTCCTAATTGCAAATAGCGATTAAATGGAACACAGGAACACAACTTAGGTTATATGTATTTATTATATTGATTCTATTATATGTAGTAACGTAATAACCCCTAATACCTTCACATTCAAGCGGTAATCGTACTGACACTCGCCATCGATTTTTGTTCTACACTTCATTCGCAATGTTTTTCTTCGCCGTGCGAATTTTTTTCATATATACCGATAAATATATTTTCAAATACACGCAGATGTGGTAAACGAAGTAAAGATCGCGAATAGGCTCTATGGTCATTTGGTAAATAAATACAACCAGACTACAATTCAAACTGATAAGTATATGAGGATATAATAATAAATAGTCCGCCGTCCTATTATACGTAATTGAAGTTAAACAAAGTCCCTGAGCAGATAGGTCCCGCCAATTATTCTTGCATCGGTATTTGAAGTTTCTCGAGTATCCAGTTTTAGTTTACCGACTCGTTTGCTTCCCGCAATATCCATTAAAAGTTTCAACTGTATACGGATAACTGAGGAAATGTGTTCTAGCATTTCCTCGTTGAAATCTTTTTATACAAAAAATTATAAACCCTCAACCATAACCAATAGAACGTAGAATAGGCAATAATTTATTTATTCAAACTTTATATCGCAGAAGAACTATTTAAAAAAGTAATCATAAACCAATACAATGATGCAACGGGCGGTTATATCGCAGTAACTACCTCTAAAAATCCAATAAATATAAGAGGAATATGAAGAAGAGGACAAAAATAATACAAATATTAAGACAAACAAAATACAGTCAACATTCTTGTAGAAAAAACAAAGGTTATAAAAATTAAAAACAATTTTCTAAAATGTTTGCAGTGAGATTAAGATTGTTTTTTTTTTAATTATACATATTTCAAGCACTCCGGATGAAGTGTATTACCAATCATAAGCCAACAGAGCCAAATACATGTTTCAAATTGTGTGAGTTAGAAAAAAATATCTAAGTATCATTCCTCGGATTTCAACCACACTTTTTTTCTAGTTACTATAACCTCATTATTCTTTATTAGACAAGGTAATTATAAAATTGCGACTTATCTATGCTCATTTATATTAATCCATATAAATTATAAGGCACAACAAGTAGGTTAGACATGGTAAACGCATCCGTGGCTAATAATGCACCTGTGTCCATACTAACTTGCAACAACCCTGCGATTTTTTTTTAAATGGAATCCAACTTTTGGACCTTGACAGCTCGGGCTGCTTTGCCGAGCGTAGCTCTGCCGGCTGCTCTGATGTCTTTTAGACAACTAGCGTCGTGGTGTCAATTGCCTGAAGGGCAGGACGAAAACTCACTGGAAGGATGGAGAACGAAGTAAGGGACCTTTCCCTTTCCAGAACGAAGTAAAGGTTTTTTAATCTAGTCTGAATTGGCGTTTAATTTGTGATTGGCTGATGTCATAGGATCATGCGGATCTTTTGAAATATGTCTATGTCTCCTACGAGCCTTTGGTCGGGAAGGAGAGCGACAGCTATACCGTTCCCTACGTTTTTGAATGCCAGATCGATGTAGTTCTCTCAATATAAAGCTGTTGTCGCAACCTTAGAATCGCGCGGAACAAAATTCATTTTTGAGAACTCTCTGTTGGTATCGGTGGAAGTTACAAAGTCAGAGCTATGATCCCAATTCCTGTGAAAGCATTGATTCAGTTGTTAGATTTGTCTGCCTAATACGGCTGGTTACGGGATTTTAAAACAAATAGGATCGTAAAAGTTTTGTCGTAAGCAGCAATGTGCTTAATAATGCGTTTGGACCGCATCCAACTCATCTTATGCAACTCGGAACTGCGGCCAAAAAGCCTACGGTTCCTGTTTAATAACTGCCGGATTTACATATGTATTTTTTTTTTTAATCTTTCTAAGACCATTTATTTTTCTAGCCTCACACTTTCACGCGATGTTGAATAGTTTTTATTATACATATAGTTTAGTATATATTAAAGGACTTATAAAAAATACTTTCATCTTTGGAGTAACGAATATTCATTTTGTTCGTAATAATTTAATATTAATGTAAAGATCAATATGAACAAATAATTTAATTCGCTTCGTAATTTAGATTATTTTAATTTAAAATATAATTATGGTTTCTCATAATCCTGCATGCCTAACGTGTCACAGATTAATATTATTATAGATAAAACGGGAAGCTTGTGTCATAGCCTAATAATCGCATTATCTTTGCAATCTCAATAAATGAGACTCATAATTGCAAACTAATCACATTATCATCTAATTTTACCAGATTTTCGTTCAAGATAAGAAGGGGACTTAACAAAGGATTATCGTCTTTTATACACATTAAAAAATACAGCCCTGTTACCCCAGTAGACCATTATGCGTATATTTCATAGGCAAGATGATCAATAGTCGCGTCATGTGAAAACAATTTATATAACGTAGGATGGTTCATATATTTTTTGCACATGTATGATTAAATGATTTCATAATTAACAGAATATATTTACATTGTATTAATAAGTCTCTTTATACCTGTATAAGCATCCAGATTTAAGGAGAAGATTCGATATCAATTAGACGTGTAATTTTTTTATTTTTTACAGGCCCAAACGGGCAGGAGGTTGGTTTGGTACTGGTACGCTCTTTTCTTAGTAAGTCGAATTTATTCGGAAATACTTCAGTGGGCAGCTGGTTCCACATAGTGGTAGTGCGCTTTTTCTTCAAAAACTGCTTTAAAAAACGCTCAGTTGTGGAACAAATGACGTCGCGGTAATACGGGTGGAATTTCGCATTCTGCCTTGACCTCCGATGATGAAACAAATCTACTACTACATAAGCAATACGTCCCGCTAAAGGAAACACTTTTTCTCGTAAGGGTTATGTTGTAAGTAATGTTAAATACTAGAAACTTTCTAGTATTTAACATTACTTCTAGTAGAAACTGAAGATTAATAAAAAAGGCTCTGCTCAATATGTAGTTTTTCTTAAACTACTAACCGAAATCTTAAAATAACTACGATCTATGTTTATATGACTCATTAAAACCATTAAAGTTTTTCATCTACTACTTCCTGACATTAAATTTTTATTTCCGCTGGCCATTTACGGATTTATGTGAAAAACTTGATCTACGCTATCTTACCAGTTAGAAAATGTAGAAATTTTCATCGAAATTACCTCATTAATACTTGTTTCATTTCCTTATTATGCAATAAATTATTTATTCAGCATGATATTTTAATATTACTTCAGTACGATGATCATAATATAATGGTGACTCTAATAAATGTGTAAGTCGAAAAGTCAAGCCCCGTTGAACGTTAAAAATTAAATTTAAAAAGTAATTATTTGCTAAAAACAAAAGGGGTTTTCATTCAAAATTATTTCTAACACTTTGAATCATAAGCTGTTTGTGCTTCACTATAAAGATGTTATAAATTTAAGTTTATAATATCTGGAATCTCCGCTAAGCCACAATTTATTCCATATAAATACGGTTACAAAGAATTAACCGTAATATATTTTGAGCGTTATATTTAAATTTAGAATGGGACATTACACTTAACGGTCACCGCTACGATTTCCCACATCTAATGTGTTAAATATGCGAATTACGATCCTTGTCTATTGTTTACACCTAGAGAATGTCGTAAACAACAGAATGGATTAATTAAAGAGTAACTATCTAGATAATTTAAATCTTACGGAATAACGGTAATATTTTGTTTGACTTTATTTTTAAACCGTAATTATTTATACTGAATTTATTGAAATATGTATTGTTATCATTCAATTAAAATATATCTTAATATTTTCGAAGAGTGTTTTATTTAACACTTCTTAACGACTAACCTAACAAAAATTACGTAGTTAATAAAAACATAGATTTTTCATAATTTAATCCGTAAAAATCTTAGTTATGAAATCAACTCATTAAAAAGAAACACCTCGGTGAATGACATAAAAAGTTTGTATAATTTACTCACCGTATGAGGTTCTGCATCGTTGCTTGTCCGTCAACCCTTGCGAGAAATTAAAAAAAAACACACGTCAAATTCGAATTCAGAACAAATATTTCCCGCGTTCGCGTGTGTCGCTCGCGATGGCCGCAATGAGTCTGCCGCCGATGCTCTTGAACTTGTGACTGGAAACTTGACAGGTTGCATTCACAGTTGCACTGCGTTTTAGTTAGCCAACGTAATTGTAAGCCTAACACCTCGAAGAAAATTCGATAAAAGCAATACAATCGACGAGAGAAAATGATAAAAGAAATAAGGGAAGGAAGAAATCGGATATCAGCTTGAAAGCTAATGAAAAAAATTTAATCAAAAGTCGTAATGTTTTAACTAAGTGCATTTTCATCTTTCTCCGTCAAATTACAGTGTGAGAAATAGAGACACATGATAACTTTACTTAAGACGCAATACCGATTATACAAAGATTTTATAGTATATACATACATATTATTATTTTTTCTTATAACTCTATCATATAATAGATGGAGTAAAGCGATTATTTACAGTAATCTGTGGTAAATTATGACGCGATGGCGGGAAAAGCAATTTGGTTACTGTAATTTTTTTTCTTTTCCTAATTATTTTAATACTTTAAATTATTCATTAAATAAAAATTGTGAACGTGAGTGTACCAAAGCGAGGTGAGTTTGCATTGTCACGAGCTTGCACAGTAGCACTATTACCGTTTGTTTGGCGAGCAATTAAAGAAATGTACGTCCAATTAGTGAATTAGACAGGCGACTCCCATTACAGATAATGGTCCTCTTTTAATGTCTCTGCATATAATATTATTTCAATTCAATATTATTCTGTAGAAGCATTCTGCAAATTTTAATCCAAAAGAACTCATTTAGTATGAAAAGGCTAAGACTGTGCAACTGTGTAATAGAAATAACTATTTAACCCTACGGGTGTTTGTGTTTGAAAATTTATTTCACACTTAACATATACGAATATTTCAATAAGTTGTCTGATGTTTCTTATATTTCTGCGTCATATCATTATGTGAAAGCCTTCTATATATGTAGTACTAAAAATACATTAGTGATATAACGTAATCAAGGTAAAAGGGAATAACTGTTGTTTTGTCTGCCGCGTTTCACTGTATTTTTCCTTTTCAGACAAGACCTTATTGATTATTATAGTAATTATTTTTAGTATTTATTTTATTAATGTTAATTCGTTTCATTCAATTAGAGATCAAAACTTTTAAATAATAGTTATCTCTCAGTTGGTATAATTATAGGGAAACCTAATCTACAGATATGGCGTGCGGCGCGAATTAATATAACTTACAAGTCATGAATAATCACATTTAGACGTTTATAGTATACAATTATTTATGCATTAACATAGATTATCCGCACTTTTGGGGAAAGTGTGCTGCAATGCATTGTTTAAAATATGTGTTACTTTGTTACCATTATGACAGTCGAGCCTTGATTGTGCTAAAGCTAAACAAGGTCACAGCATAAAATACCTTTAAAAAAAATTGTCATTGTACGATTCCTGGATCATCGAGGTGCTGTAAATAATACAGGATATTTTCACTATATATTAACCGCTCACATACAACATATGCTAATTAAGTGTTAACTGCTATGATTGGTAAATTAAATGCTATGTTATGTAAATGCTAAAGAGTGTGCCTGCGTGTGGCTTTACTCTCGGGGCGTAACTCCGACGATTTAGTTAATCGCCACGCTTATAAACTAAGAAGGCCTGAGTGAGCAAAATGTTGCCTTGGTTCGTACAGTCATTATATAAATTGGGTATAGGATTTATAAATGAAAAGTATCCTGATGACAATAATAACATTTGCAATCCTGTAGAAGAGGTAATTTATTATAATAATAACAGGATTTAATATCATTCCATTTTCAGATTATTCAAAGATAAAAACTGTCTTTGTCTGGGCTGATATTTTTCAACAAGCGCCGTTTGACAAAGTACGATAGCTGTTTCACGAAGTCTACAATCATCAATATATAGAATTACTGACCTATCTTTTGGTTAGAGCAGGTAGACATAATATATAGACGAAAATTTAAATATACAATAACTGAACTTTTTGCTGGAACCTCCTCGTCCTGCTTCAACTTCATAAATTGCTCGATCAAAATGAATGTATCTCAATAGCCAGTAACGAAGCATACTTTATATTAAGATTATAGGTCTATTATAGGTCTGTAGGTCCTTACTGAACTCACAACCCGGTGGCAAAAGAAAACCCGGTAGACCAAGGCTGCGTTGGTGGGATGGAGTTGTCAAGGACCTCGAAACAATAGGGGTTCGCAATTGGACGCGGGAAGCACTAGATTGCGATGGCGAAATGTAATTGAGGAGGCTAAGGCCCACAAGGGGCTGTATAACCATTGATGATGATATAGGTCTGTAATTTAAATGATATTTTTTTTTAGAGTGACACAATCAATCCACCGCCATGACAGACAAAAGTATTTGCGGCAGATTGTCAACTTATGCCTTGACGAAGGGTTACCTACTCGTACATCGCAATAACGGGTGGCTGCCGCTTTAGTTTAAGTCTACGGAGGAATTATTTCTCACAATAATTATGCAAACGTTGGCATTAGTAATTTACCATAAGACAATATATTATTGTTTCTGATTGAATGCTTACTGTAATATAGGCATGTGAATCCCCTTTTTGCATTTTCTTGCAAAGTTGCAAAGTCTTGAATCATTTATTCAAATATAAATTACCAACGAATTAAATTAAATCTTTTCATCAATAATGATAATAGAAAATTAAAACAAATATGTATATTTGTGTTGGAAAAAAATATTAATTGTTTCATTCATAAATTTAATTTCACTTTATTTCCAATATCAATTTGGAAAATTGTTTTTTCCTAATGAGCTGATATTTTCCATTCTTAATATGTATTTAACTATCTCACACCTTCGATACAATATTTCCGTTCTCCATATTTTCATGGACTTCCTATACAAAAGTAGGTATTTTATCAGAAATTATTAATACAACACTAAAAGGTTATGGCAATTCATCAAATATTCAACATCAATTGTCTGTTTAATATATTGAATGGGGACATATCTAAGAATTTATAAAAAAATTAGTGTAAAATAATACAATTATACGAAAGTTTCCAATTAAAACAATAACTAACCTTAAATAATACAGTAGTTACAATTTTCTGAACCTACAAAGTAATAATAAAAATCATTAAAAATAAATAAAATGAAAATCAAAACAAATTTAAAAAGTTTGGTCCCTGTGGCATTAATAATAAATAAAAATAAAAAGAAATAGTTAAATAACAATAAAAAAAATAAAAAAAATAGTAAGTGAATTTATAAATAGTTTGATTGTTTAAGTTTTGAAATGCACCTTATAACCAAATATATTCCACCCACACAGACTACTAATAAAATTTACCGTTACGGATTTACATAGAAATTGCTTTAGCTATTAAAAATCACGGAGCTCGGCTATTATCACTAATATGAATCAATCATTTTTCTTCAATTCTAGGTCGTAATGTCTTAATCTTGTTTTTTTGCTCTGACGTTTGACAAGGGGATGTCAATGTCAACTTACAATTAATGAATTCATTCGTTGTATAAACTATAGATTATTCATAAATATTACAACCGTGTACATATCTAATACTAAAGACATGCATACATTTTGGTGACCATCATGATTTTTGGTGGTCATGCCATTAAATTGTAGTTTATGTGAAACGTCGGTACTTTCAACACAGCGAGCGCCATCTGTTAGAATTGTGACTGTCAAATGATAAACAAATAATTTGCAATACAATAATATTGCGCGGACTCAATATCTCTCATATTATTAACCAAGACCTGTTCACAATAATTAGGACCAGTTTAAATCTTAGTCCACTTCAGTCTGATCTAAATACACATAATAAATTCAAATTAAATCAAATTGCGTGTTTATTAATATTTAATCAGTAGCATTCAGTGTTGCAATGACAGTTTATGTTGCTAGTAACGATTTTATTAAACTTTCTAATAATTTCTATGAATTACAGATTATGTAGATTAAGTACAGTTCAAACTATAATTTAATTAACATTTCAAGAAAAGATTCGAACGGAATATTATATTCAAAGAGATATAGAAGTTGTATTAAAAGAGTGCTTACATCTCATCAAATATTTTAATACTCTGTATTTTTTTAAATATTAACGTTCCTCGTAAGAATTTTGTAATCTGTGGGTATACCGAAATTTTTCAATTATGTTCTACTAAATAGGTTATATATTTGTGTTCTTTGACAATGCTAATCCAGTCTTTAAATCACTATTATCTGTCATAGAACAATTGTTACCCTACTATATGAACTTGACAGTGTAATATTGTTAAACATATTTACATGTTAGAGCTACAGTTTAAATGGAAAATGTTTATCCGACCAAAAGAATTACACCCTAACATTTATTTTTCTGTAGGTACTGCGATTTCTATAGCAGCAGTTTCGGCATATTGCTTTAAGCCTGTGACCTTCAACCTAGCGATTATTTTTAAGGCAAACAACGTGATAAAATATTTCTTAGGCCCGTGTTCTAGAACGTCAATCATACATAATTAAATGGGCAACTGGCGGCCTTATCGCTTTCGAGCGATCTCTCCTAGGCAACCACTGTGAAAAAAATGTATTAAATTACATAAAGCAAGCAAGTGGTGCAAAAATACATATTACACATAGTAATACAAAACTAAACTAAAAAAGGATACATGAAAAATAAAAAGTGCACATGAATCACGAATAAAAAAACTTTAGATCAGTCTCACGTCAGTTAGTAGCTAGTACGAAAGTTAGGGATACGATGTGGACAGGTAATGTTTGTGCAGAAAAAAATTAAAGGAAGATAGAGAAGGATTTTATAATAATGTTTACAAATATATTGCAACAGCTGGTAAGATAAGAAGATTAGTTAAGAAGTATGTACCATGCTATAAATAGTCTGCCTTGTTCAAGGGAAACCTCATCACCATAAATTGTGGTGTAGTGATTAAAATACGTCTGGAGTTTCAGTATGTAACATTTTATGTCTAATTTCCTCAGACTTGTATGCGTTTCTAGGTTCGACTACTAGATCGTTGGTACAAATTTGAAGGGTTGGGTGTTGAATACCACCGCACTTTTTTGACGATACTAATTATTTAGGAGTCTCGGGGGACCTTCATTGGAACACCTCCAAGTGAGTTTTGCTCCGGAAACGCGTCTAAATATTTAAAATTTTTTTTTTTTTTTTCACCTGGGGAAACCTGATTACGGGCCCTCTTGTTTATTATTATTGAAATTAAATTAATTGCATATTAAGGAAGTTATATCCTGTGGCAAAGGGGTTTTGGGCAAACACATTTTCAATATACCATCGTTTATTGTTCGCCTATGCAGCAAAGCAAATATATCCTTAGAAAGACTTACGCCTTTTTTTCAGAAAGGTTAGGTCTATCACAGATCTCCACTTGTTACGGTCCTAACATAGGTACCTAGACTCTCATTCATATTCAAGACAATCACAAGCATTCCCTTTTGTATCCTTTTTCTATGACAATAGGTTTAACTTTATGCCACTTTCAAGTAAAAGGTAGGAAAACTACACGCGAGAAATTTCGCTTTATTGCATCTATACATAACTTATTCTACGGTTTTGCCCTCATGCTTTTATTGTATTGATATTTTTTCTAGAGTAGTGCATCACCCTTCTGTGTTTGACAAATATGTACCGTTGACTTTAGTACGAAATGCAGCGGCTTCTACGCGAGGTTTTAATTCACCAAGCAAGTTATACTCATTGAAATAGTAGGGAAGAAGATAGCTCCATTGGTGCACTACAGCTTCGAACGGTGATATTCAGAAACAAGACTGCGCGAACTATGATTCATGTCAAAACAATAGATACAAGTATGTCGTGAGTCAGGCTTAGCGCTCTCATTTTTTAATCATACCCCAACCTTCAAAATTGAGAATCAAGCTTATCAACTTTACGCTGTTATAATAAGTTGATATTATATTTTGACTATATTAAACAGTTTAATAAATATTTGCCAATAATTTCATTAATATTATTTTAAATAGTATGAATTTTAATAAATTTTGAATAATATATACATTTCGATCTTTTATCAAAATAAAACTTTTTCTTTCTATAAAAAGCGTTTTCACGAATTAAAACATGAAAAACTCATATCAATTACGAATCCTACTTCGTATATCTCATATCTCGACTTATAAGCTTCTACATTGATTTGCGGTCCCGTAAGGTTCTTGCCTCATCAGAACCATCAATCCAAAAGTATTGTTGTATAACCCAGTTATGGCTTTCGAAACAATAACGATCGACATTGACTTTATACTATTATCACACAGATCACTAGTATGATATTGATATATAAGGCAAAAGCCCGTAAATTATTAATAAAAACATCATACCTAGTCTGTGTCTAGGTAGACATACCTTACACTCTAAAATTACTAAAAAAAAATCATTGCTTAGTTGAAATATACCTAATTCTTTGGCACAATTCCTAAAGCATTGAACTAAATACCTCATAGTGATTACCGTCGAATGTAACCGCAGTCAATCAGCCGTGGTATGTGCACCGAATGAGCTAACTGTTACAAATTTAAATAATTAAGCCAAGAGATTATCTGGTAGGCGTAAACATTAATAACCGGAAACATGCGCAATCTATATGCTAACAAAATGGAAAGGTTAATTTTGACGTTAGGCCGGAAACTGCACTAAGAATTTTTATACCACAGATCTTTATAAAATGGCGGTTAGGTACTTGTCTATTGCTCTGTTGCTTATTTTTCTTAGAAGAGAAAAGATAGAGGCTAGGCCGTAATGCGAATAATTAAGTAATTAGCTATTTTGCAAATCCAATCGCAAATGTAATATTTCGTTGACTATAATGTAATTATATGTTCATAGGCACTCTATGGTACAGAACAGAATTCACATATATGAGGAGGAAGAAAAGACGATATGTTATTAAAAATATATTATGTTGGAGTGCCTAAATAATCTCATCCATATATTTATTGCAAAGATAAAAGAGGGCAGGAGACCCTAGACTAAATTTATTTTTGAATTCTTGATTAGCAACATAAACCATTTATAGCAACTTGATAAAAAAGATAGGAACCAAAAATTACAGCAAAAGTAATAAAACTATTTTGTATTGGTTTGAATTATAACTAAATTAAGTAAACTATAAATTTATTAAGATGCACAAGACAATATTTATTTCGCTCTACAAACGTACAAATATAAAAGAATTCAAATTGAATTTTAAAAACACAAACTATTAAATAATTGCAAATGATACAAAATAAGGTAGTAACTTTTTTTTGTCTACCCTCATATTTTTATGAGCACACTTTTTTTACTTTAATGAGATATACTGATCTGTGACACACATTTCCACACCTCAATTGCTACAGGTAGTCGTTTACTTTAAAAAAATGTCTAGCCGTGATCAAGAGGAACAGCGGAATAGAATAATAAGAAGCATGTTCGTGAATCTACAACGTAAGTTTTGTGATGAGTTTACTTTGACTGAATTTTATATGACGCGTTTTTCTCATTACAAAATGTGCTGAACTAAAGTCGACTTCCATTTTGGAAAGAGCGAGGCACTTAGAAGACGATGAAAACCACACACCGATGACAATATTGAATTTTCTGTTTATATCATTTTCGTGAAACTATAATACATAAACGTGGAAAGAGATTCAAAATAATGTCGGCTTATGAAAAGGAAAACGCGATGCATTGGTTACTTCATTTGAGTTTTACTTTCCACTAACGTCGTCCATATTTGGTTTGAATTGGTGAAATGAGGTCACGAATTTTTGTTTTGTTTTTATTTAATTACTATGCGGGTCACTAAAATACAAGGGTTAACCTGCCCATGGACGTAATGAACAGGAGGCTAATTTTAACAGACGTTAGTAGATACTTGTAATCAATCTATATTGTCTAACTCAATGGTCTAGTGTTTAGCAAATTCAACTATTTATTATCAGGCTTAATTTATGTAAATTATTAAATCGTACGCACAACTAGTGAGAGTCTAAGTGCGGAAACTGAGTCCACCAACATTTTTACTTTGTCTTTAATCGTTAGCATCGAAAAAGCCATTGCAATTTTTAAAACATTTTTTTACTTCTATTATGTCGCTATTTACAGCTCCAAATTCTCCACAACGAGAAACTTCTGAAGAAGTATCCCTTCCAGAACTTACCATTGAATATGTTCGGTTGAGGAATGATGACGATGAATTGACAGATCCTGAAAGACTAGAAAACCATATCAAGGCACTCAGAGCGGAAAGTGAGGCGAAAAAAAAGCAAAGGCGTGTAGATGACGACATATCTACTGACGAATTGGAAGAAAATGATGGTTTGTTTCATTTTGATAAACTTGACAAGACTTCAGAAGTATTAACTGTGTCTTCTGTCTGATTTATTTATATTATTCCTTACCCAATTTTTTTAGTCGTTTACTAAGAAACGTATCTTATACCTTGCACGCACTGCATAACTTTTTAGATTTAATTTTCATACTTATTTACGTATTAGAACTTGCTCCGACTCGTCCATATTTATCATGAGGATATTTCCGGAGTAGTTGACGCCCGGGCCCGGCGAAAGACGCTAAGACCACCAGACCTAGATTTAAGCAAATAAAGTCACTTTTTAGGAAAGATTATTAGGAGATTTCACACTGCCCTGCTGCCTAGCTTTTCGGATCTGCCTGATCGCGTGCTCGATAGGTTACTATATATAATAAAAAAACTAGTACAGTCAAACCTGGATAAGCGAGTGTTCAAGGGAGCACAATCTCATTCTCGATTATGAGGTACGCAGCAATAACAAGTCACAGAAAGTACGAATGTTGTAAATATGTAATATGATACAATTATGTACATAATGTGCACAACATATGTTATATTTTATTTTATTTAAGTTTTTAAATAGAAAGTTAAGAATGAGTCATAAAATAACAGATGTTAAATTTGTACTTTGTTTTGTCATTTGTTACTGTGTCTGTGTATCTTTTATGTATGTATGTATTTTTATGGTAGCTATAGTTCCTCTTAAATAATATAAATAAATAAAGCTCGACTGTCGCTTATAGAGGTATAGATAAGTACCAGTCTCACTTACGGAGGTCCACGAGGGAAAAACGACTCTCTCTTACAGAGGTTTCTGTTTCTCGCTAATAGAGGTTTTGGGAGCTTAAAATGACGGGTTCCGGTTATAACTCTCACTTATAGAGTTTTTTACTTATCCAGTTCTTACTTACCCAGGTTTGACTGTACTTTCTTATAAGTTATCAAAGTAAGATTAATATACTTTGTTAATAATTCCCATCAGTTGTATGAGCTCAAATAAATTGCTAAGTTTATTTATAACTCGATCTATAATACATGCATCTTTGCCCCATGTCCCACTATGATCCTGATTACAGATTCCACCTACAACTTAGATAATAATCGTTCCCCTGAAGAGGTCCGACGTAGGACGACTTCATGGGAGTACAGTCCCATATTACAAAGATTTTCGGACTCTCCTCGCCATCCTGCCTTACTTAGAAAGTCACCATCGATACATGAATCAGTGACTGATTCAAGTCAGTCTGATTCAACGCCAGAGCACCAAACAAACCTGACGATCGCGTCACGTAAAAGGAAGAATTCATCAACTACGCCCGAACGCCCTTCAACTTCCCGACCATCAAGGCAGAAAAAGGTATCCAGGCGTCCAAGTGCAAAGTTCAGGCGTACTGTCAATACCAGAACGATTGGTACACAGACGGTGGATTATTGGTTGAATATGTTAATGGACGATTATTGTGAGTACGACATTATTCCACGGCAACAGGCTCAATGATTATTGTATCTATGTTAAATCTCTACGTCTGTTTTTACGAGATAAGAAGTAGATCAGTTGAAAAGTTTGGTGTGTGTGTAACTTAATACAATATTAAAATTTGTATTTTTGGTTTTCCTGTTTCAAATACGTAGCCTTGATCAATTTGATTGTTTAATAATTTACTGTTTCTATTAAGTATGTTTCTTTAAACATTTGATCTTTCGTATTCTCCGTGCTAGCAGAATAGAAAGCGAGATCCACGAATTGTCAGTGGGCAAATGCTCTGTTTTTTATACTAAATGTTAATGGAATTACACAACATTCTTCACACATCTTGATCATGACGAAAATAAGCATATATTGACTAATATATATATGTTACTTTACCTTTGACTTGATTTTTTAGTTTGATTTTTTTTTTCTTGTCATTGTGGATATTTGTATACCGGAATCAATCACAGAAAATAATTTAAAATCGTGTCAAAAAATTGTTTTCATTAAATATGTAAAACAACAACTGTTTTATTTCAAAATACTAAATAACACTATTTTTATATTTCTAAACTTATTCTTGAGGTATATAGATATGGATTTGATTCAACACATTTTTTCCAATAAGTTGTTTAAGAATAGCATACCAACAGTTATAACTTATAATAAAACTAACCTATTAAACTAAATAAAAAAAAATTAAGATTATAGGTCTATTATGGGTCTTAAACGAAAATATTTTTTTAGACTGACACAATCAAACCCACCGCCATGCTATAGACAAAATGTTTTTCGGCAGATTGTCAACTTATGTCTTGACGAAGGGTTACCTACTCGTACATCGCAATAACAGGTGGCTGCCGCTTTAGTTTAAGTCTACGGAGCAATTATTTCTCACAATAATTATGCAAAAGTTGGCGTTAGTAATTTACCATAAGACAAGATATTATTGTTTCTGATTGAATGCTTACTGTTATATACGCATGTGAATCCCCTTTTTGCATTTTCTTCTCGGAATAACTTACTCATTAGTTGCAAAGACTTGAATCATTTATTCAAATATAAATGACCAATGAATGTATATTTGGGCTAAACTTTCCAATATGGACCGTCGATTTGAATGCCCATATTTTTCTTGTAGATAGTACTGACTAAAAGAAAGCGTTTTGCAAAGTTTTAAGTTGCGGAAACTTACGGTTCATGAGATATATTTATTTTTACTTTCTAATAAGCAAATAACCCGCCATAACACAATAAATTTGACAAATAATTGATGTTAAACGTCAATTCACGTAGGTTTTGAAAAATTTGAAAATATCGATACTTTACAGTGTTCTACTTTATGCCCAAAATTTTAAATCCAAAAAGTACCCAAAACCGAATCAGAGCACCCCACTATCCACGTGGTCTTGTCTACCTTACACCTAGAGTGTATATTAGGTCCTTACATATGAAGTTGGCGTATTTCGTACTGGCCACTTTGATCACGATGTTCTCCTCTTTGGTAAGGAATTCCAAATTCAAATTTGTACAGCTATTGACTCATGTATTTGTGCTTCGATGACCGTCATTCATTTGTTTTTTTCTTCTGTTTTTTTCTGTTTGCGTCACTCATTTTACAAAATGGAAAACTTAAAGTATAGCATTATTTACGAGAACGAGTTCCGCCGTGGCAATAGTGCTGAGGAAACGACTCGAAGGGTGAATGATGTGTATGGCGGTCATGTTGCAAAAGAAAACACAGTTCGTTTTTGGTTCCAACGTTTTCGTACTGGAAATTTCGACCTGCAGAACAAGCCCCGTTGACGGCCTGAGACCCAAGTTGATAATGAAGTATTGAAGGCTATTGTGGAAGCGGATCCATCGCAAACCACGTCCGAGTTAGCTGCAGGATGCGGTGTTAGTCACGTAACGATTATGTCAGTGATCAGGGCCTGATTAACCCTTAGGCTAATTAGGCTGCAGCCTAGGGCGCGACGATCTTGGGGGGCGCTGGCGCGCTGTAATCTTGTCTTAGCTTCCATCATCCCCTGCATATTTTAACTAGACCGAAACGAAACACTAAATGAACTGTGAACTGAGTTTACAAGCAAATGGCAAATTATAGTATCCAAATTAGATGAAGAAAGATCTACGGTTCTAAAAAATCTGTCAAAAACTCGAAAAAAATCAAAGTAAAGAGACCAAAATTGACGCAAAAGCAGTTTTAGAAATAATTCAAACTCTAGAAATTGCAATAATGTTGTGCTTTTGGAACTCTGTGCTTGTAAAGTTACAAATCGTTAGTACACAGCTACAAGCAAGTTCTGTTGATTTATCTGACGTTGTTACTCTTTATGAGACATTGCTTATTTTGAAACAATGCGTGACGAAAAAGAGTTAAAAAATTTTGAATAAGAGGCAATCAAGAGATGCGAAGTGACCACATACAAAAAAGATGTAAGAAGAAGAAAGAAACCAAAATTTAATTTTAATGAAGTTAAGACGGGGCACTTGAGTTAGAAGATCGATCGATGGATTTGTTGCAGATCGATCTGTAAACTTTTATAGATAGTATGAACCATGTTAAAATTTTCACACTAGTAAACAAAGTCAAAACTAATATACTACTTTTTAGACCGACCGTAATAGTAGGGGAGGGATTTACTCGAGCATCATAGAGACCTATTGGGATGCAAAGCTTCGATGATAAGAAGAAAAAAATGTTATATGATATATACCTTTACATCGGTGGGGGAAGCGGCTATAGATTTTTAAATATGTAAAAAAAAACTGTTGCATGGACATCTTCGAGCGCGTCAGATATTGATAGCATCAATGCCCTACGTAGTTTTAATAATGTACGTACGAGTATGCTAATCTGATCGTTTGCATGATGCGGGTGGTTGTATTTAAGGGTTGATAATGAAAAAAAATTATCGAGCGCGTCAGATTTTCTAATCTGACGATTTCGATGGGACGCAAACCCGCGGCCATTTTCATAATGTGCAAAAAAAATTCGCCATTTTGAAATACTCAAGCGCGTCAGCTTAAGATATATATGGTTCATCTTTATGTTCTAAACGTACTGTCTCATAATCTGACGATTATCTAGAGGGATTCGCCTGATCTGACAATTTTTTTTTAGAAAAACGGTTCACCTTAAAGGCCATCCCTGCAACATCCCGCTAATACCATTCCTGGGCGCTTAAAATTGATATTTCGAGCTCGCTGAGTTCAAAGAAATAATATTTCTATGCATTTGAGCTCTCCCAGCTCGAAAGTCTGATAGAAGTTTCATAGAACACTATTTTTGGAATTTTTAAACCGCAATAACTTTTGAATGGATCAAGCAATTTTCACGCGGTTGGCGGCATTCGACGCAGTTTTATCATCCTCATAAGTATCTCTTTCAACCTATACCTTTCCATCACAATGGAAGATAGCCCTTGTCCGGCCAATTCCTAAAATACAAAACCCAATAGAGCTCAAAGACTTAAGACCGATCAGCATTCTCCCTTACCTTTCAAAGATCCTGGAACGAGTAGTTTATAACCAAGTCATCAAGCATTGCGAAGCCTGTAACATACTCCCTGCATTTCAGTCAGGATTTAGAAAACTCCGCAGTACCACTACTGCATTGCTTGATGTAGTGGATAATTTGATCTCAGCTCAAGACATAGGTAACCCGTCCATCCTCACTCTTCTTGACTTCTCTAGAGCTTTTGAATGTATCAATCTTCCTCTTCTTATTTCTAAGCTTCGTTACTATGGATTTGACTATATATCTGCTTCGTGGTTTAGTAGTTATCTCAGGCATCGATATCAGAGAGTGTGTTTTTTGGGAAGTGATGGGATCCGTGTTTCATCGTCTCTGGGCCCTATCGACAGAGGAGTACCTCAGGGGTCTATTTTGGGACCCCTATTATTTATCTTATATTCAGCAGACATAACTTCATGTATCCAAAATTGTCACTACCATCTATACGCTGATGATCTGCAAATATATCTTCCTGTTGATAGGGCTTGTGTCAATGACGGCGTCCGAAAAATAAATGAGGACTTGGAACGAATTTCTGTTTGGTCCCATAAAAACGCACTCCTCTTAAATCCAACGAAGTCGAAATTTCTTATGGTCGGCACCAGGAAGCAAGTGTCTGATCTCGCAAGACAAAGTCCCACAATTCTAGTTAATTCTTCGCCTATAGCTCAGGTACCAATGGCAAGAAATCTGGGCGTAGAATTCGATAGTCATTTGAGGTTCGAAGATTATGTTACAAATATAGTTCGTAATTGCTTTTTCCGTCTCAAGGTTCTATACAATATACGACCCTTCTTAAGTATCGACCTTCGTATTAGACTTTGTGAAAGCATTGTGCTCTCCAAACTTACCTACGCTCTTCCGGTGTATGGGCCTTGTATAACTGCTAAAGCACAACGGTTGATCCAGAGAGTACAAAATGCATGCGCCCGGTTTTGTATCACCATACCACCTCGCTCACATGTCACCCCCTATTTGAACAACTTAAATTTCCTGACAATGGGGGGTCGACAAAAATTGTATCTGGCTTGTTTATTATTTGACGTGGTATATACTAAGCAACCGGAATATCTATACAAAAAGCTCCTCTGGCGTAGTAATGCCAACAAGCATAAAGTCAGGAGTTGCACTCAGGAGCTGGCCATTCCCAAGCATCGGACGGCTTCATTTCGTGGGAGTTTTAAATATAACGCGACGAAGTGCTGGAACAATATCCCTCCTCCGTTGAAGTGTCTTCAATTAAAGTCGAATTTTAGTCGCACTTATAAGACACTTCTACTTATGCAACAAAAGTCCCACAAAATTTAGTTTCTACCCATAAAACAAACAAATATCTACTTATTTACGTTTATTCTTATTTTTAACTTTTAATTTAATTCTATTTATTACACAACGTTACACACGATTTACTCACACTTCTTTAATACTTATCTTCAATATTATTATTTTTATTTTTTTTTCTACTTGGTATTATAATTATTTATTTTATTTTATTAGAGGCGCAAACTAGCTGCTGTGGTCTCTGGCAGAATGACCAGCGCTGTGGAACTTCTTGCTCCTCAGCATAATGCTGAGCCAGGGCCAATTACAACCACAGTACACACACATTGCACACTAGAAGCGAACCGAATGGCAACAGAAAATTTCTTAATTTTAATTTCTAATTTTTATTGTTTGTGATGTCTTATTTTATTTTATGTTTTCTCTAAGTATTGTTATTTTGTGTGTTTATGTGTGTGTGTTTTTGTTTGTAATAAATGTTATGTCTATGTCTATGTCTATGTCTAAGTAATTTTGCAATTTTAATTGACCGAACCACAAATTTCGGAGTAATCCCGAAATAACACTTTTTCGGGTTTCTTTCGTTCACGATATCTCTCGAACGAATCAACCGCTTTCGACCAGCTTGGTGGCGATCGACGTGGTTTTTCAAGATCAAAGGCGGATTAGTTTTTGAAGTTGATCGATAAAGAAACAACTTTAAAAAAAAAACTTATTTTTTTTGAGATTTTTCAAAATTTCTCAAAATCGGACCAAAGTCCGAATCGGTTCAAATTCACAGGAAATGTAATTTTGAGGGAAATATTTAGAACACCGTTTAGTAGATTCCGATCGGTTTAAGGAAATGTAGGCATCACGCAGCTGCACGCATTTCACTTTATCGACGAATTTTTGTTATTTCGGCTTGCGGAAATCGTCAGATTATATATTTTTCATTATTCTTGAATTATTTCCTCCAAAATAAAAAAAAATTTAGCTACGCTCGAGAATGTCGAGATGACGTTTTTTTACAACTTTGTTGCCCTCCCCTTTTTTCGTCACTCTCAAATTGTCAGATTAGTAGAATATACACTTTTTAGGATGTAATTAACTCACCCTACCTTAATCTGACGCGCTCGAGAATTTCTGATGGTCAATTTTTCTTTACTAATCTGATCCTGTATCCTTCACGGGCGGCCTTATATATGGGCCTCATGTTTTGTGGAGGTACTTAACTGTGTACAAGGGATTCCCCTGTATATTAATCTGCCGCGCTTTAGTAAATCCCGAAATCCCCTACCGGGATTACCATAACACACCTATCAGCTGGCAGGGGCGCATTTTGATAAATAGCCTAGAGCGGTCAGAACTCTTGATCAGTCTCTGT